>NC_089512.1:78690648-78990648 GCF_036850995.1 Saccopteryx leptura
TCAACCTCTGGGTCTCATCTAGGTAAAACACACACTACCAATTCTCAGTGAAAAAAAAGTGTGTTATTGAAGGATAGTCTCAAAATGGAATCGCTAATGGCTGTAAAGAACTCTGCCTATTTAAAGAGGGTCCTGCATTATGATTCCCTCGTAGTGGGTCTCAGTGGGCCAGTGAATTACCAAGAAGCACTCTGATCGTAGATTGCTTTGGTGCCTTTGAGCCCAGAGTTCATTGGCAAATAAAGCATGTCATCTGGTGCAGCAGCTTTGCATTTCTAATCCTGTTGGATCTCCCAGTCTCTCATTTGCAACAGGTCTGCTGGTTGTCAGTGTGAACCACAAGGCTGTGCTGCAAATGTTTATGTGCCTCGGGCACTTTATTTATTCTGGTAATTGTTGAAGCATTTATAATCTTCTTGTCTTTATCCTGAATGTGTGTCTGCATTTAGAACCGTAAATTTCTCTGGATTTGAGTGGCTGTTGGCAACATGGTTTTAACTGTAACATACTGTGTGTGTGTGTGTGTGTGTGTGTGTGTGTGTACGTACATCTATATACATGGGTGTTTATTCTCCCACTCGCAAACAGGATAATTTATAGCATAACACAAATACAGTTTTGAAAAAACAATTCCTGCACCTGTCATAAATAGCTGAATGTTTTCTCTTTAGTGTAGGGCTAGGGATTGCAAGGAAAAACCCCATTTAAGGTGTTTATTTCTGAAGTCAGCTGAAGAGGTCTCCGGAGGAAGCCACCCTAATCAGAAGCCACCGCTTCTGCTATTAGGATATCTCCCAGTAGCCCCTGAGAGGGGTCATTCAATCTTCTGGCCCACTGTGCCTTGTTTGGAACCAGCCTGCCATCTGCAAAATCCTGGGACCTGGCTCATTAGTGAGTACTGATGGGGCGACACCAGTTTGGAGAGGAGACCTGTATGCAATTGAAGATGAAATAGGAAGCATCCCTTACATTCTGCTTCTGTTCCTTTTCATGTATGTCTTTCATACAGACACTCTCCAGTGCCGATTATCTGACTGTTCACATTCACGTTGCATTATTTAAGGGAGAAAAGGATTTGGGAAAATGAGGCTTAATTGGACACTGAAATGTTCTCCCTTGTACTCACCCTTACATCATTCAGGGCTGGCAATCTGTTGATACTCGACAGAAGATCTGGAATCTGTTTTTAGCTCTTTAAATCTGGTACTGCGTGCCTCCAACATTTTCGGTTGTATTCATATCTTGGTAAAAGTATTAGTTTTATCTGTCCTGTAAGATTATGAGCTTCATGAGGGCTGGAACTCAGCTTTGTATGTGCCTGTACCCTCCCAAGTTTGTTGCATGTGCTAGTGAAGTACTGGGTGCTGGCTAATGTCAGCACTGATCGATTGGACTGCTGCCAAGATACTCATTCCTTTTCTGCTTAGCTCAGTCCCAGGTTGAAATAATGGTCAGGTGTGAAGTCAGTGCTCAATGTTTATTTATTCAGTAGCCCAGAATGTTAATATATGGAATTATTAGCTAGTTTTTTTGTTGGGCCGTGTCAGTGGTTTTCATGCCCTTTCTTTATCCATTTAGTGGAAGAACCCTGTCTTTAATAGACTCCAATGTGGCAGAATAGCCTGTAGAACAAACTGAAGAGGGGTTGCTCTGCTTGAAGCACACTGGTGGTAGGAGAGGGAGCACTGCAGCTTCCTCACTGCTCCCTCCTCCCTGATCCCTCCTCCCCTGCTTCCTCCTCCCCTGCTCCCTCCTCCTGCTCCCTCCTCCCCTGCTTCCTCCTCCCCTGCTCCCTCCTCCCTGATCCCTCCTCCCCTGCTCCCTCCTCCCCTGCTCCCTCCTCCCTGATCCCTCCTCCCCTGCTCCCTCCTCAGCTCCCTCCTCCTCTGCTCCCTCCTCCTGCTCCCTCCTCCCTGATCCCTCCTCCCCTGCTCCCTCCTCCTCAGCTCCCTCCTCCTGCTCCCTCCTCCCCTGCTCCCTCCTCCTGCTCCCTCCTCCTGCTCCCTCCTCCCCTGCTCCCTCCTCCTGCTCCCTCCTCCTGCTCCCTCCTCAGCTCCCTCCTCCTGCTCCTCCTGCTCCCTCCTCAGCTCCCTCCTCCTGCTCCTTCCTCCTGCTCCCTCCTCCCCTGCTCCCTCCTCCTGCTCTCTACTCCTGCTCCCTCCTCCCCTGCTCCCTCCTCCTGCTCCTCCTGCTCTCTCCTCCCCTGCTCCCTCCTCCTGCTCCCTCCTCCTGCTCCCTCCTCCTGCTCCCTCCTCCCCTGCTCTCTACTCCTGCTCCCTCCTCCCCTGCTCCCTCCTCCTGCTCCTCCTGCTCTCTCCTCCCCTGCTCCCTCCTCCTGCTCCTCCTGCTCTCTCCTCCCCTGCTCTCTCCTCCTGCTCCCTCCTCCTGCTCCCTCCTCCTGCTCCCTCCTCCCCTGCTCTCTACTCCTGCTCCCTCCTCCCCTGCTCCCTCCTCCTGCTCCTCCTGCTCTCTCCTCCCCTGCTCCCTCCTCCTGCTCCTCCTGCTCTCTCCTCCCCTGCTCTCTCCTCCTGCTCCCTCCTCCTGCTCCCTCCTCCTGCTCCCTCCTCCCCTGCTCTCTACTCCTGCTCCCTCCTCCCCTGCTCCCTCCTCCTGCTCCTCCTGTTCCCTCCTCCCCTGCTCCCTCCTCCTGCTCCCTCCTCCTGCTCCCTCCTCCTGTTCCCTCCTCCCCTGCTCCCTCCTCCTGCTCCCTCCTCCTGCTCCTTCCTCCTGCTCCCTCCTCCCCTGCTCTCTACTCCTGCTCCCTCCTCCCCTGCTCCCTCCTCCTGCTCCTCCTGCTCTCTCCTCCCCTGCTCCCTCCTCCTGCTCCCTCCTCCTCAGCTCCCTCCTCCTGCTCCTCCTGCTCCCTCCTCCCCTGCTCCCTCCTCCTGCTCCCTCCTCCCCTGCTCCCTCCTCCTGCTCCTCCTGCTCCCTCCTCCCCTGCTCCCTCCTCCTGCTCTCTCCTCCCCTGCTCCCTCCTCCTGCTCCTCCTGCTCCCTCCTCCCCTGCTCCCTCCTCCTGCTCTCTCCTCCCCTGCTCCCTCCTCCTGCTCCTCCTGCTCTCTCCTCCCCTGCTCCCTCCTCCTGCTCCTCCTGCTCTCTCCTCCCCTGCTCCCTCCTCCTGCTCTCTCCTCCCCTGCTCCCTCCTCCTGTTCCCTCCTCCCCTGCTCCCTCCTCCTGCTCCCTCCTCCCCTGCTCCCTCCTCCCCTGCTCCCTCCTCCTGTTCCCTCCTCCCCTGCTCCCTCCTCCTGCTCCCTCCTCCTGCTCTCTCCTCCTGCTCCCTCCTCCTGCTCCCTCCTCCTGCTCCTTCCTCCTGCTCCCTCCTCCTGCTCCCTCCTCCCCTGTTCCCTCCTCCTGTTCCCTCCTCCCCTGTTCCCTCCTCCTGCTCCCTCCTCCCCTGTTCCCTCCTCCTGTTCCCTCCTCCCCTGCTCCCTCCTCCCCTGCTCCCTCCTCCTGCTCCTTCCTCCTGCTCCCTCCTCCTGCTCCCTCCTCCTGCTCCTTCCTCCTGCTCCCTCCTCCTGCTCCCTCCTCCTGCTCCTTCCTCCTGCTCCCTCCTCCTGCTCCCTCCTCCTGCTCCCTCCTCCCCTGCTCCCACCTCCTGTTCCCTCCTCCCCTGCTCCCTCCTCCCCTGCTCCCTCCTCCTGTTCCCTCCTCCCCTGCTCCCTCCTCCTGCTCCCTCCTCCTGCTCTCTCCTCCCCTGCTCCCTCCTCCTGCTCTCTCCTCCCCTGTTCCCTCCTCCTGTTCCCTCCTCCCCTGTTCCCTCCTCCTGCTCCCTCCTCCCCTGTTCCCTCCTCCTGTTCCCTCCTCCCCTGCTCCCTCCTCCCCTGCTCCCTCCTCCTGTTCCCTCCTCCCCTGCTCCCTCCTCCCCTGCTCCCTCCTCCTGCTCTCTCCTCCCCTGTTCCCTCCTCCTGTTCCCTCCTCCCCTGTTCCCTCCTCCTGCTCCCTCCTCCTGCTCTCTCCTCCCCTGTTCCCTCCTCCTGTTCCCTCCTCCCCTGTTCCCTCCTCCTGCTCCCTCCTCCCCTGTTCCCTCCTCCTGTTCCCTCCTCCCCTGCTCCCTCCTCCCCTGCTCCCTCCTCCTGCTCCTTCCTCCTGCTCCCTCCTCCTGCTCCCTCCTCCTGCTCCTTCCTCCTGCTCCCTCCTCCTGCTCCCTCCTCCTGCTCCCTCCTCCCCTGCTCCCACCTCCTGCTCCCTCCTCCCCTGCTCCCTCCTCCTGCTCCCTCCTCCTCAGCTTCCTCCTCCTGCTCCTTCCTCCTGCTCCCTCCTCCCCTGCTCCCTCCTCCCCTGCTCCCTCCTCCCCTGCTCCCTCCTCCTGCTCTCTCCTCCCCTGTTCCCTCCTCCTGTTCCCTCCTCCCCTGCTCCCTCCTCCCCTGCTCCCTCCTCCCCTGCTCCCTCCTCCCCTGCTCCCTCCTCCTGCTCTCTCCTCCCCTGCTCCCTCCTCCTGCTCTCTCCTCCCCTGTTCCCTCTTCCTGTTCCCTCCTCCCCTGTTCCCTCCTCCTGCTCCCTCCTCCCCTGTTCCCTCCTCCTGTTCCCTCCTCCCCTGCTCCCTCCTCCCCTGCTCCCTCCTCCTGTTCCCTCCTCCCCTGCTCCCTCCTCCTGCTCCCTCCTCCTGCTCTCTCCTCCCCTGCTCCCTCCTCCTGCTCTCTCCTCCCCTGTTCCCTCCTCCTGTTCCCTCCTCCCCTGTTCCCTCCTCCTGCTCCCTCCTCCCCTGTTCCCTCCTCCTGTTCCCTCCTCCCCTGCTCCCTCCTCCCCTGCTCCCTCCTCCTGCTCCTTCCTCCTGCTCCCTCCTCCTGCTCCCTCCTCCCCTGCTCCCACCTCCTGCTCCCTCCTCCCCTGCTCCCTCCTCCCCTGCTCCCTCCTCCTGCTCTCTCCTCCCCTGCTCCCTCCTCCTGCTCTCTCCTCCCCTGTTCCCTCCTCCTGCTCCCTCCTCCTGCTCTCTCCTCCCCTGCTCCCTCCTCCTGCTCTCTCCTCCCCTGTTCCCTCCTCCTGTTCCCTCCTCCCCTGCTCCCTCCTCCTGCTCCCTCCTCCCCTGTTCCCTCCTCCTGTTCCCTCCTCCCCTGCTCCCTCCTCCCCTGCTCCCTCCTCCTGTTCCCTCCTCCCCTGCTCCCTCCTCCTGCTCCCTCCTCCTGCTCTCTCCTCCCCTGCTCCCTCCTCCTGCTCTCTCCTCCCCTGTTCCCTCCTCCTGTTCCCTCCTCCCCTGTTCCCTCCTCCTGCTCCCTCCTCCCCTGCTCCCTCCTCCTGTTCCCTCCTCCCCTGTTCCCTCCTCCTGCTCCCTCCTCCCCTGTTCCCTCCTCCTGTTCCCTCCTCCCCTGCTCCCTCCTCCCCTGCTCCCTCCTCCTGCTCCTTCCTCCTGCTCCCTCCTCCTGCTCCCTCCTCCCCTGCTCCCACCTCCCGCTCCCTCCTCCCCTGCTCCCTCCTCCCCTGCTCCCTCCTCCTGCTCCTTCCTCCTGCTCCCTCCTCCTGCTCCCTCCTCCTGCTCCTTCCTCCTGCTCCCTCCTCCTGCTCCCTCCTCCTGCTCCTTCCTCCTGCTCCCTCCTCCTGCTCCCTCCTCCTGCTCCCTCCTCCCCTGCTCCCACCTCCTGTTCCCTCCTCCCCTGCTCCCTCCTCCCCTGCTCCCTCCTCCTGCTCTCTCCTCCCCTGCTCCCTCCTCCTGTTCCCTCCTCCTGCTCCTTCCTCCTGCTCCCTCCTCCCCTGCTCCCTCCTCCCCTGCTCCCTCCTCCCCTGCTCCCTCCTCCTGCTCTCTCCTCCCCTGCTCCCTCCTCCTGTTCCCTCCTCCTGCTCCCTCCTCCCCTGCTCCCTCCTCCCCTGCTCCCTCCTCCTGCTCCCTCCTCCCTGCTCCCTCCTCCCCTGCTCTCTCCTCCCCTGCTCCCTCCTCCCCTGCTCCCTCCTCCTGCTCCCTCCTCCCCTGCTCCCTCCTCCCCTGCTCCCTCCTCCTGCTCTCTCCTCCCCTGTTCCCTCCTCCTGTTCCCTCCTCCCCTGCTCCCTCCTCCCCTGCTCCCTCCTCCCCTGCTCCCTCCTCCCCTGCTCCCTCCTCCTGCTCCCTCCTCCTGCTCTCTCCTCCCCTGCTCCCTCCTCCTGTTCCCTCCTCCTGCTCCTTCCTCCTGCTCCCTCCTCCCCTGCTCCCTCCTCCTGCTCTCTCCTCCCCTGCTCCCTCCTCCTGCTCCCTCCTCCCCTGCTCTCTACTCCTGCTCCCTCCTCCTGCTGCCTCCTCCCCTGCTCCCTCCTCCCTTGCTCCTTCCTCCCTCTCCCTCCTCCCCTGCTCCCTCCTCCCCTGCTCTCTACCCCTGCTCCCTCCTCCTGCTCCCTCCTCCCCTCCTCCCTCCTCCTGCTCCCTCCTCCCTGCTCCCTCCTCCTGCTCCCTCCTCCCCTGCTCCCTCCTCCTGCTCCCTCCTCCCCTGCTCCCTCCTCCCCTGCTCCCTCCTCCTGCTCCCTCCTCCCCTGCTCCCTCCTCCTGCTCCCTCCTCCTGCTCTCCTCCCCTGCTCCCTCCTCCTGCTCCCTCCTCCTGCTCCCTCCTCAGCTCCCTCCTCCTGCTCCCTCCTCCTGCTCCCTCCTCCTGCTCCCTCCTCCTGCTCCCTCCTCCCCTGCTCCCTCCTCCTGCTCCCTCCTTCCTCCTCCCCTGTTCCCTCCTCCTGCTCTCTCCTCCCTGCTCCCTCCTCCCCTGCTCCCTCCTCCCCTGCTCCCTCCTCACCTGCTCCCTCCTCCTGCTCCCTCTTCCTGCTCCCTCCTCCTCCTGCTCCCTCCTCCTGCTTCCCCTACTCCCTTTCCCACCCCCCACATCCCCAAACCAAGTGGTCAGTGAATCATTTCCTAGGGCTGATAGGGCTCCTCTGAGTATAGTAGGTAAACCATTTATTTAAAGAAAATATCTTTGAATGTATTACTACATTTGGTATACCAACTGAAAAAACAGACTAACAGTCTTTATTTTCTAGAGCAGCTTTAGGTTTACAGAAAAATTGAACAGAAAGTATCAAGTTTTCATAGATTCCCTCTCCCCCGCTCACAGTTTTGGTTTTATTAACACCTGGTATTGGTATGTTTGTGATAACTGATGGGCCATTTGCTACAATTTAGTTAACATTATTGTTCACTGAAGTCCCTGGTTTATGTTAGGATTGCTCTGTGTTGGATAGTAGCAGGTGTTTGGACAAATGCATAATGTCATTCATCTACGGCTGTAGTGTCACACTGAACAGTTTCAGTGCCCTAAAGATGCCCTGTGCTCCACCTGTTTAAGTCCACCAGTTTTAAGGTACACTAATGTTTGTAACAGGAGTGGGGTGGGTTTATCCTTTCATTCCAGTTGGAAAAAACACTACATTTATACTGCAAAGAGGCAAATTGGGATTAAAGATTATGATTGTGACCCCCCTCTGATAATTCAGTAGACAACCTACAGCTTTTGTGTTTTTGAAAAGCTATAATTTATCAGTGAAGCTAAAGATCAAAGTAAATTTTACTGGCACAATGCCATGCTTATTTAGAATATATGGTGATATATCTAAATCTAACAGGTATTACTGTGTGGGCAAAAGTTAATTTTTACTATCTTCATGTCAGATTCTAGACCTGTCCTTCCAAATACTCATTTGGGAAAGATTTTTTTCTTACCTTTGGAGCTTCTTTGACTTTGGTGCATTGCTAACTAAGCACACAATTTTTAGAACAATGCTGACTATGAATACAAAATATTAATAAACCAACAAGATAAGTGGTTTTCAAAAATCACATTATGTATACTTAATACCTAACCGACCTTTCTTGAAGTTACTTAAATCTTTTAAAAATTCATTTAATTTCAAAGCCAGAGTATTAGCCTATTTATATGTAAATTATTTTTAATTCATGCATTGATTTAAAAGACTAATCCGCCCTGGCCGGTTGGCTCAGTGGTAGAGCGTTGGCCTGGCATGCAGAAGTCCCGGGTTCGATTCCTGGCCAGGGCACACAGGAGAAGCGCCCATCTGCTTCTCCACCCCTCCCCCTCTCCTTCCTCTCTGTCTCTCTCTTCCCCTCCCGCAGCGAGGCTCCATTGGAGCAAAGATGGCCCTGGCACTGGGGATGGCTCCTTGGCCTCTGCCCCAGGCGCTAGAGTGGCTCTGGTCGCAGCAGAGCATCGCCCCCTGGTGGGCAGAGCGTTGCCCCTTGGTGGGCGTGCCGGGTGGATTCCGGTCGGGCGCATGCAGGAGTCCCTCTGACTGTCTCTCCCCGTTTCCAGCTTCAGAAAAATACAAAATAAATAAATAAATAAAAGACTAATCTAAAAGATCTTTTACCACAAGTGACCTTTTTTGACTACACTTCTGGGAAAACCCTGAAGTGGTTTCCTGGTGCCCTCGCATCTACCTGTGGTACAACATATGCCAATGCTGGTCTGTGTGAGTCACTCAAAATTGTAGTGTTCCGCCAGCATTGAATTATTAATGGTAAACTTGTTCTAGTTACAATCAGAATTTCCACACAACTTTTTACTGGGATGGGTTTTTTTTTCTTTCTTTCTATTTTCATTGTCAACAAACATGTCTAATTAGAAGCTTTACTAAGAAATATTGTCTATTATTTAAAGGATACAGAGTCAGGTACTTAGTAGTTATTGCCTGCCAAGAGCCTATATGTAAAGAAGCTTTATTTACATTACTGCCCATCATGCAAATGGAACAAGCTAACATCAATATTCATATATAATTCATATATATATATATATATATATATATTTCAACTTCTTTTTCTTGCCTGTGTTTATTTACCTTAGGGAATGTCTTAAGTCAGTGATTCATATCATGTTATCTTTCTTCTGGGGACACATGTAATTTGGAATTGTCTAGTGTTTGTTATTAGTGGATTAAACGTAAATAATTTAAATTTTAGTCATTGTAAAAAATTTGAAATAAAATTCAGTGTGCTCTATGGTAGTGGTGTTTTCAACCTTTTTACATTTGGGGACCGGTGAAAATAGGAGAATTATTTCAGGGACCACTAAGGCAGAAATTGCCCTGAGCATAAACGAATTTGACTAAGATCATTGGGTCTATAGTATTTATACAAAATCAGGGTGGTTAATTCTTTCATGGACCAGCATGAGATATCTAGCAGACCTGTGGACAGGTGGTTGAAAACCAATATCATATATTATATGTATTTATTTGTCTATGTATTCTAATCTCTGTCTCTCTTGATATTGATGTCTCTGTCAGGATTTTACCTGGGAGACATGTCAGGGGCCATCACATGCAAATGTGTGTGTATTTGAATAAACTGTCACCACATTAAACAACTCTTTGGGGTGAGAGCATTTCCTTAGACTATAATGTGATACCAACACCCCCACCCCTACTCCGGACTTGTCCGAATAGGGTCCTAGCTATCTCTCCTCACACTGCCCCTCATCCCCCAGTATCCATGTCTTTCTAGATTTTAAAACAGGTTTTATGACTTCAACATGGTTGAGAACTACTAAACATATACACATATGCATATACACACAAACTTAATAAATATAGACATATATGTTATAATGTTTGCAGTTGGTTCTTGGTTTTCACAGTAGTATGTTCTATGAAGTCATCACAGACATTGAATTAGCAAATATTTAACCATTGCTCATAAGGGAAAGATGGCATTAGAGTCATGGGAGCCTCCAGTCATAACATTTTAGTTTACTGAGCAATATATAACTTTATTTTTTGTTTGTTTTTGTTCAGACACCATATTTAATATATATTGTTGATTCATTAATGCCAAATTTGTGGCCAACAGCACTAGAATTCATGCCTAAATGATGCTTATCTGGCACTTGTATTGTCACCAGACAGCGAACCTATCCCCTTGGGTTTGCCTAGGGCCAGTCAGTGAGCTGTGGGTTCCTGACTTCGTGCTAGAAAACTTCACAGCATAAGTCCAGGTGATTTTGAGAGTAAGTTGAATAAAGCTGGGGACAGTGGAATAAGGAAGGACCTAGACTAAAAGAAGGAAAGCCACAGGAGAGAGGCTAGGCTGGGCTGCTTTGGCTGACAGAAGTCAGAGGAAAGGGGGCCTTGGAGACAGAATTAGGGCGTTAGCCTGGACAAGGTGCCACTGCCCACTGTTGCCCTGGTTGCAAGTCTTATGAGGACCCTTAGAGCTTAGGAGGTGCAGGTCTGTGAGGGAAGAAGAAAGAAGGGATGAAGGGAAAGGTGTGGGTGAACTCCTGGGAAGGAGAGTGCACTGGGTCCTCAGTCTTAAGAGATCTTAAGGGTGGAGATTTTAGGGGAGGCCCTTGGGAGGATCTCAATAGAATATTTATCAGCTCTCCAGGTGTGTCCTTTTAGGGTGTGGTCTCCACTGATTGGTCAGCACCAGGGCTATTCTCTGGCCGCCTTGTTCATTCCTTTGCTGAAGGGGTTTAACCTGCATGATTAGCAACATGCAGGGGAGGGTCCAAACCATATGGCCAGTGACATGAAATCAAGGGGTCTAAACTGCATGACCAGCAATATGCTAGCAGAGGAAAAGGCACCTTGGCAAGATTCTTGTTTTTCCAGTTTTGCCCTTTGCTAGGCACCTGGGGCTTGGCCCTGGGGAATGTCTGTGCCTGGCCTGTAGTCTTTGTCCTTCTAACTGCCTCCCACAGTATTTTCTCCAATAGGCATGTCAGAGCTTTCTGGCACTGAGAACATGAGACAGCACTCAGCACTACACCTGAGGGCCATTTTAAACAGCAAAATCACCAACAAAAAGCACAAGAAATGTGAAAAACATGAAGCTAAATAGACCACAAAAAAGGCTCTTGATTA
The DNA here is from genome assembly GCF_036850995.1 of Saccopteryx leptura. Taxonomy (NCBI): domain Eukaryota; kingdom Metazoa; phylum Chordata; class Mammalia; order Chiroptera; family Emballonuridae; genus Saccopteryx; species Saccopteryx leptura. Next base: position 78,701,415 of record NC_089512.1, read on the forward strand.
CAGTATAAGAACTGGGACAGGAGGCAGAGTGTCACCTTTTCTGACCCCATTAGGGAATGTGTGTGTGAGGGCCCAGCTATGAGCTAGAGCCCAGAGCGCCTGCACAGTAGCTATGCCAAAAGAACATGACCTGGAAGTGGGAGCACATACTCACTTGCTCCCACAGCTATATAACCTGCTGCCTTATCTATAGTTCACTTCAGCAGAAGGGGGGGTCGCACATGCATGAATTCTTCTGCACAGTATAAAATTGGTCTTGGGAAATAAAGTGCATAGCTGCTTTTGTAACTTTCTCTTCCCCATGTCAACACCCCACACATTTTTTTGCCTTGGCACCACCTCACCTCCCAAGGGACCTCTTGACCCTGACAGTGTGTGCCTGGTGACAGAGTTTTTAGGACTGCACATGTTCACAAATGGCCACAGTACCTGTACATGTATTCGCTTATTAGTTTGTGCAAAACATGTGGGTTGTTTTAGGGTGAACAGGCAGACAGATCTTAAGCAATAAAGTATCCAAATAATTACCTAATTATACAGCCAGTACTCGACTTACGACCATGATTGGTTCCAACAGATGGGTCATAACACGACTTGGTTGTAAATTGAGTAGGCTATATGTACAGTACTTTGAAATGATGTTATAAAAATATTTTTTTATTATATACTTTTATTAATTTTAATGGGATGAAATCAATAAATCAGGGTACATATGTTCAAAGAAAACATCTCCAGGTTATCTTGTCATTCAATTATGTTGCATACCCATCACCTAAAGTCAGATTGTCCTCCATCACCTTCTATCTGGTTTTCTTTGTGCCCCTCCCCCTCTCCCTTTCCCTCTTCGTCCCTCTCCTCCCCACCCCCTTCCCCAGTAACCACCACACTCTTGTCCATGACTCTTAGTCTTGTTTTTATGTCCCACCTATGTATGGAATCATGTAGTTCTTAGTTTTTTCTGATATACTTATTTTACTACATATAATGTTATCAAGATCCCACCATTTTGTTGTAAATGATCCGATGTCATCATTTCTTATGGCTGAGTAGTATTCCATAGTGTATATGTGCCACATCTTTATCCAGTCTTCTATTGAAGGGCTTTTTGGTTGTTTCCATGTCTTGGCCACTGTGAACAATGCTGAAATGAACATGGGGCTACATGTGTCTTTATGTATTAATGTCTCTGAGCTTTGGGGGTATATACCCAGTAGAGATATTGCTGGGTCAAAAGGTAGTTCCATTTTCAGGTTTTTGAGGAACAACCATACTTTCTTACATAATGGCTATATTACTTTACATTCCCATGAACTGTGGATTAGGGTTCCTTTTTCTCGGCAGCCTCTCCAACACTTGTTGTTACCTGTCTTGTTGATAATAGCTAATCTAACAGGTGTCAGGTTGTATCTCATTATAGTTTTGATTTGCATTTCTCTAATAACTAATGAAGATAAACATCTTTTCATATATCTGTTGGCCATTTGTATTTCTTCCCGGGAGAAGTGTCTGCTCATGTCCTCTTCCCATTTTTTTATTGGGTTGTTTGTTTGTTGTTGAGTTTTATGAGTTCTTTGTATATTTTGGATATTAGGCCCTTATCTGAGCTGTTGTTTGAAAATATCATTTCCCATTTAGTTGGCTGTCTGTTTACTTTGTTGTCAGTTTCTCTTGCTGAGCAAAAACTTTTTATTCTGATGTAGTCCCATTCATTTATCTTTGCCTTCACTTCTCTTGCCTTTGGAGTCAAATTCATAAAATACTCTTTAAAACCAAGGTCCATGAGTTTAGTACCCATGTTTTCTTCTATGTACTTTATTGTTTCAGGTCTTATATTTAGGTCTTTAATGCATTTTGAATTAATTTTAGTAAAAGGAGACAAACTGTAGTTGAGTTTCATTCTTTTGCATATGGCTTTCCAGTTTTCCCAGCACCATTTATTGAAGAGACTTTTTTTTCTCCATTGTGTGTTGTTGGCCCCTTTATCAAAAATTATTTGACCATATATATGTGGTTTTATTTCTGGACTTTCTATTCTGTTCCATTGGTCTGAGTGTCTATTTTTTCTGCCAATACCATGCTGTTTTGATTGTCGTGGCTCCATAATATAATTTTAAGTCAGGTATTGGAATGTCCCCAGCTTTGTTCTTTTTCTTTAGGATTGCTTTGGGTATTTGGGGTTTTTTATAGTTCCATATAAATCTGATAATTTTTTGTTTCATTTTTTTAAAAAAAAATGTCATTGGAATTTTGATAGGAATTGCATTAAATTTGTATATTGCTTTGGGTAATATGGTCATTTTGATTATATTTATTCTTCCTATCCAAGAACAAGGAATATTTTTCCATTTCATTATATCTTTTTTGATTTCCCTTAACAATGCTTTGTAGTTTTTGTTATATAGGTCCTTTACATTCTTTGTTATGTTTATTCCTAGATACTTTATTTTTTTGTTGTTGCAATCGTGAAGGGGATTATTTTTTTGAGTTCATTTTCTAATGTTTTGTTGTTGGCATATAGAAAGGCTATGGACTTTTGTATATTAATTTTGTATCCTGCAACCTTACTATTTTGGTTTATTGTTTCTAGTAATCTTTTTGTAGAGTCTTTGGGGTTTTCAATGTATAGGATCATATCATGTGCAAAAAGTGAAACTTTTACCTCTTCTTTTCTGATATGGATGCCTTTTATTTCTTTATCTTGTCTGATTGCTCAGGCTAGAACTTCTAGCACCACATTAAATAAGAGTGGAGAGAGTGGACAACCCTGTCTTGTTCCTGATTTAAGGGGGAAAGGCTTCTGTTTTATGCCATTTAATATGATGTTAGCTGATGGTTTATCATATATGGCCTTTATCATATTGAGATATTTTCCTTCTATACCCATTTTGTTGAGTGTCTTAAACATAAAGTTGTGTTGTATTTTATAGAATGCTGTTTCTGTGGTTTTTGTTCTTTGTTTTGTTGATATGATGTATTACACTAACCGTTTTATGTATTTTGAACCATCTTTGAGATTCTGGGATGAATCCCAGTTGACCATGATTTATTATTATTATTATTATTATTATTTTGTATTTTTTTGAAGCTGGAAACGGGGAGAGATAGTCAGACAGACTCCCGCATGCGCCCGACCGGGATCCACCCGGCACGCCCACCAGGGGGCGACGCTCTGCCCACCAGGGTGCGATGCTCTGCCCCTCCGGGGCGTCGCTCTGTTGTGACCAGAGCCACTCTAGTGCCTGGGCAGAGGCCAAGGAGCCATCCCCAGTGCCCAGGCCATCTTTGCTCCAATGGAGCCTCGCTGCGGGAGGGGAAGAGAGAGACAGAGAGGAAGGAGAGGGGGAGGGTTGGAGAAGCAGATGGGCGCTTCTCCTGTGTGCCCTGGCCGGGAATTGAACCCAGGACTTCTGCACGCCAGGCCGACGCTCTACCACTGAGCCAACCAGCCAGGGCCGATTTATTATTTTTTTAATATGTTGTTGTATTTGATTTGCTAGTATTTTGTTTAGTATTTTAGCATCTGTATTTATTAGAGATATTGGTCTGTAGTTTTCATTTTTCGTGCCATCCTTGCCAGGTTTCGGTATGAGGGTTATGTTGGCCTCATAAAATGTGTTTGGAAGTGTTGCTTCTTCTTCAATTTTTTGGAAGACTTTGAGTAGAATAGGAACCAAGTCTTCTTTGAATGTTTGATAGAATTCACTAGTATAACCATCTGGGCCTGGACTTTTATTTTTGGGGAGGCCCAAAAATTTGCTCCCTGCTAATTGGTCTATTTAGGCTTTCTGCTTCTTCATGACTCAGTCTAGGAAGGTTGTATGGTTCTAGGAATTTATCCATTTTTCCTAGATTGTTGAATTTGGTGGCATATAGTTTTTCATAGTATTCTACAATAATTCTTTGTATATCTATGATGTCTTAGGTGATTTCGCCTCTTTCATTTTGGATTTTGTTTATATGAGTCCTTTCTCTTTTTTTCTTGGTGAGTATTGCCATGGGTTTGTCAATTTTGCTGATCTTTTCAAAGAACCAGCTCCTTGTTTTATTAATTTTTTCTATAGTTTTTCTATTCTCTATTTTATTTATTTCTGCTCTGATTTTTATTATTTCCTTTCTTTGGCTGGTTTTGGGTTGTCTTTGTTCTTCTTTTTCTAGTTTCTTAAGGTGTGAAGTTAAGTTGTTACTTGGGCTATCTCTTGTTTGTTTATATAGACCTGAAATGATTTGAACTTCCCTCTTCCTACTGCTTTTGCTGCATCCCAGAGATTCTGATATGTTGTATTGTCATTCTCATTTGTCTGTATATGTCTTTTGTTCTCTGCACTTATTTCTTCTTTGACCCACTCATTTTTTAAAAGTATGTTGTTTAGTTTTCATATTTTTGTGGGGTTTTTTTAACCTCTTTTTTGCAGTTGAATTTTAGATTCAAGGCTTTTTTTTTTTTTCCGTTTCTTTTTTTAATTTTTTTTTTTTATTTATTTATTTTTAATGGGGTGACATCAATAAATCAGGATACATATATTCAAAGATAACAAGTCCAGGTTATCTTGTCGTTCAATTATGTTGCATACCCACCACCCAAAGTCAGATTGTCCTCTGTCACCTTCTATCTTGTTTTCTTTGTGCCCCTCCCCACCCTCTTTCCCTCTCCCATTCCCCCCTCCCCCCCCCCCCCCAACCACCACACTCTTATCAATGTCTCTTAGTTTCACTATTATGTCCCACCTACGTATGGAATAATACAGTTCCTGGTTTTTTCTGATTTACTTATTTCGCTTCGTATACTGTTATCAAGATCCCACCATTTTGTTGTAAATGATCCGATGTCATCATTTCTTATGGCTGAGTAGTATTCCATAGTGTATATGTGCCACATCTTCTTTATCCAGTCATCTATTGACGGGCTTTTTGTTGTTTCCATGTCCTGGCCACTGTGAACAATGCTGCAATAAACATGGGGCTGCATGTGTCTTTAGGTATCAATGTTTCTGAGTTTTGGGGGTATATACCCAATAGAGGGATTGCTGGGTCATAAGGTAGTTCTATTTTCAGGTTGTTGAGGAACCACCATACTTTCTTCCATAATGGTTGTACTACTTTACATTCCCACCAACAGTGTATGAGGGTTCCTTATTCTCCACAGCCTCTCCAACATTTGTTATTACCTGTCTTGCTAATAATAGCTAATCGAACAGGTGTGAGGTGGTATCTCATTGCCGTTTTGATTTGCATTTCTCTAATAGCTAAAGAAGATGAACATCTTTTCATATATCTGTTGGCCATTTGTATTTCATCCTGGGAGAAGTGTCTGTTCATATCCTCTTCCCATTTTTTTATTGGATTGTTTATTTGTTTGTTGTTGAGTTTTATGAGTTCTTTGTATATTTTGGATATTAGGCCCTTATCTGAGCTGTTGTTTGAAAATATCATTTCCCATTTAGTTGGCTGTCTGTTTACTTTGTTATCAGTTTCTCTTGCTGAGCAAAAACTTCTTAGTTTGATGTAGTCCCATTCATTAATTTTTGCCTTCACTTCTCTTGCCTGTGGAGTCAAATTCATAAAATGCTCTTTAAAACCCAGGTCCATGAGTTGAGTACCTATGTCTTCTTCTATGTACTTAATTGTTTCAGGTCTTATGTTTAGATCTTTGATCCATTTTGAGTTAATTTTTGTACAGGGGGAGAGACTGTAGTCCAGTTTCATTCTTTTGCATGTGGCTTTCCAGTTTTCCCAGCACCATTTATTGAAGAGGCTTTCTTTTCTCCATTGTGTGTTGTTGGCTCCTTTATCAAAAATTATTTGACTATATATATGTGGTTTTATTTCTGGACTTTCTATTCTGTTCCATTGGTCTGAGTGTCTATTTTTCTGCCAATACCATGCTGTTTTGATTGTCGTGGCCCTATAATATAGTTTGAAGTCAGGTATTGTAATGCCCCCAGCTTCATTCTTTTTCTTTGGGATTGCTTTGGGTATTTGGGGTTTTTTATAGTTCCATATAAATCTGATGATTTTTTGCTCTATTTCTTTAAAAAACGTCATTGGAAGTTTGATGGGAATTGCATTAAATTTGTATATTGCTTTGGGTAGTATAGCCATCTTGATTATATTTATTTTTCCTAGCCAAGAACAAGGTATATTCTTCCATCTCATTATATCTTTTTCGATTTCCCTTAACAATGGTTTATAGTTTTCATTATATAAGTCCTTTACATTCTTTGTTATATTTATTCCTAAGTATTTTATTTTTTTGTTGCAATCGTGAAGGGGATTATTGTTTTGAGTTCATTCTCAATTGTTTCATTGTTGGCATATAGAAAGGCTATTGACTTCTGTATGTTAATTTTGTATCCTGCGACCTTACTGTATTGGCTTATTGTTTCTAGTAGTCTTTTTGTGGATTCTTTGGGGTTTTCGATGTATAGGATCATATCATCTGCAAAAAGTGATACCTTTACTTCTTCTTTTCCAATATGGATGCCTTTTATTTCTTTGTCTTGTCTGATTGCTCTGGCTAGAACCTCTAGGACCACATTAAATAAGAGTGGAGAGAGTGGACAACCCTGTCTTGTTCCTGATTTAAGGGGGAAAGCCTTCAGTTTAGTGCCATTTAATATGATGTTAGCTGATGGTTTATCATATATGGCCTTTATCATGTTGAGATATTTTCCTTCTATACCCATTTTGTTGAGAGTCTTAAACATAAAATTGTGTTGTATTTTATCGAAAGCCTTTTCTGCGTCTATTAATAAGATCATGTGGTTTTTGTTCTTTGTTTTGTTGATATGGTGTATTACGTTAACCGTTTTATGTATGTTGAACCATCCTTGAGATTCTGGGATGAATCCCACTTGATCATGATGTATTATTTTTTTAATATGTTGTTGCATTCGATTTGCTAGTATTTTGTTTAGTATTTTAGCATCTGTATTCATTAGAGATATTGGTCTGTAGTTTTCTTTTTTTGTGCCATCCTTGCCTGGTTTTGGGATGAGGGTTATGTTGGCCTGATAAAATGTATTTGGAAGTATTGCTTCTTCTTCAATTTTTTGGAAGACTTTGAGTAAAATAGGAACCAAGTATTCTTTGAATGTTTGATAAAATTTGCTGGTATAGCCGTCAGGGCCTGGACTTTTATTTTTGGGGAGGTTTTTAATGTTTTTTTCTATTTCTTCTCTACTGATAGGTCTGTTTAGGCTTTCTGCTTCTTCTTGACTCAGTCTAGGAAGGTTGTATTGTTCTAGGAATTTATCCATTTCTTCTAGGTTGTTGAATTTAGTGGCATAAAGTGTTTCATAGTATTCTACAATAATTCTTTGTATATCTACAGTGTCCGTGGTGATTTCTCCTCTTTCATTTTGGATTTTGTTTATATGAGTTCTTTCTCTTTTTTCCTTGGTAAGTCTTGCCAAGGGCTTGTCAATTTTGTTGATCTTTTCAAGGAACCAGCTCCTTGTTCTATTACTTTTTTCCATAGTTTTTCTGTTCTCTAATTCATTTATTTCTGCTCTGATTTTTATTATCTCCTTTCTTCGGCTGGTTTTGGGTTGTCTTTGTTCTTCTTTTTCTAGTTCCTTAAGGTGGGAAGTTAAGTGGTTCACTTGGGCTCTCTCTTGTTTGTTCATATATGCCTGAAGTGATATGAACTTCCCTCTGATCACTGCTTTTGCTGCATCCCATAGATTCTGATATGTCGTATTGTCATTTTCATTAGTCTGTATATATCTTTTGATCTCTGCACTTATTTCTTCTTTGACCCATTCATTTTTTAAAAGTATGTTGTTTAGTTTCCACATTTTTGTGGGATTTTTTTCTTCTTTTTTGCAGTTGAATTCTAGTTTCAAGGCTTTATGATCAGAAAATATGCTTGGTACAACTTCAATTTTTCTGAATTTGCTGATGTTGTTTTTGTGGCCCAACATATGGTCAATTCTTGAGAATGATCCATGTACACTGGAGAAAAATGTATACTCAGTCACTTTGGGATGAAATGTCCTGTAGATGTCTATCATATCCAGTTGCTCTAGTGTTTTGTTTAAGGCCACTATGTCTTTGTTGATTCTCTGTTTGGATGACCGATCTAGAGCCGTCAGCGGTGTATTGAGGTCTCCAAGTATGATTGTATTTTTGTCAGTTTTTGTTTTAAGGTCACTAAGTAGCTGTCTTATATATTTTGGTGCTCCTTGGTTTGGTGCATATATATTAAGAATTGTTATGTCTTCTTGATTCAGTGTCCCCTTAGCCATTATGAAATGGCCATTTTTGTCTCTGAGTACTTTTCCTGTCTTGTAGTCAGCATTATCCGATATGAGTATTGCTACACCTGCTTTTTTTTGGATGTTATTTGCTTGGAGTATTGTTTTCCAGCCTTTCACTTTGAATTTGTTTTTATCCTTGTTACTTAGATGAGTTTCCTGTAGGCAGCATACAGTTGGATTTTCTTTTTTAATCCATTCTGCTACTCTGTGCCTTTTTACTGGTGAGTTTAATCCATTTACATTTAGTGTAATTATTGATACTTGTGAGTTCCCTATTGCCATTTTATATCTTGCTTTTTGTTAGTTTTGTGTCTTGTTTGATCCTTCTCTTTCGTTTTTCTATCTTTTGATTTTATTTGGTTGTATTCCATACATCTTTCCTCTGTTGCTATCTTTTTTATCTCATGTGCTTTTGTGGTGGTTTTTTCAATGGTGGTTACCTTTGAGTAATGAAAAGGGTCCCTACCCTGTTCATTGTAGCGAACTATTTTGTGAGTACTTTTGCACTCCATCGTCCTTTGCTACTGTTAATCTACATCTTCTCCCCCTCTTTCTTTTTGTTGTTGTCACAGTTTAAATTTGGTTTTATTGTGTTCTTCTTGGAGCTTTTACTTCTGGCTCTGTTTTTTTTTGTTCTTTATATCTGATTGGAGAACCCTCTTTAGTAATTCCTGGAGTGGGGGTTTTCTGATGATAAATTCCCTCATCTTTTCTGTATGTGTGAATGTTTTTATTTCTCCTTCATATTTGAAGGATAGCTTTGATGGGTATAGTATTCATGGCTGAAAGTTCCTCTCTTTCAGGATTTTAAATATTGGGGTCCACTCTCTTCTAGCTTGTAGAGTTTCTGCTGAGAAATCTGATGATAATCTAATGGGCCTTCTTTTATATGTTGTATTCTTCTTTTCCCTGGCTGCCTTGAGAATTTTTTCTTTGCCGTTGGTTTGTGTCAATTTCATTATGATATGCCTTGGAGTAGGTTTGTTGGGGTTAAGAAAACTCGGAGTTCTGTTTGCTTCTTGAACTTGAGGCTTTAGTTCTTTCCACAGGCTTGGGAAATTCTCATCTATTATTTGTTTGAGTATGTTCTCCATTCCATTTTCTCTCTCTTCTCCTTCTGATATACCTATTATTCTTATGTTATTCTTTTTGATGGAGTCAGATAATTTTTGTAGGGCTATCTCATTTTTTTTAAATTTTTGAGTCTCTTTCTTCTTCTCTCTGTTGTGCCTCAAGTTGTTTGTCTTCTATTTCACTAATCCTCTCTTCTATCTGACCTGTTCTATTAGCTAAGCTTGTTACTTCGTTTTTCAGCTCGTGAATTGAGTTTTTCATCTCTGTTTGATTTGTTTTTATAGTTTCAATTTCCTTGGACATATATTCTTTGTGTTCATTGAGTTGTTTTCTGAGCTCCCTAAATTGCCTTTCTGTGTTTTCTTGTATATCTCGGAGGATTTTTAGGATTTCTATCTTGAATTCTCTGTCATTTAACTCCAAGGTTTCCAATATATTAAATTTTTTCTCCATAGATTTTTCCTCATCTAGCTGTGTTACCTCTCTTTCTTTTGTATCCATGATATTCGATTTTCTCTTCCTTAATGGCATATGAGGGTGGTTTTGTTGATAGTATTAATGAGATTTAATAAAGAATAAAAAGTTAAAAAAAATAAAGAAATAAATCGAAAAGAGTTGTTTTTTTTTAAAAAAAAATAATAATGAAATAAAGAAAAATAAAATAAAATAAAAATTTTTAAAAAAGGAAATTATTCCCCCCCCCCTCCTTTTTTCCTCTCCTCTCTTCTCCCCTCTTTCTTGACAAAATCTTGTGGTGAACTGTGAATTATAACAAACAATGCCTGTGATGGAGGGCCTGAATTGGGGAAAAGTAATAAAGGGGCAAAAGAAAAGAAAAAAAAAGGGGTGGTATGGACCCATAAAAAGCAAATAAGGAAAAAATTTGGGTCAAGAATAAAATGATTTGCTTTTAGGTGTTGGTTGCCTAAGAGTTATGATGAGAGGAATAAGAGGAAAACAGAAAAATGAGGGGACAAATTAAAAAATTACTATTGTATTTAGTGGAAGAAGAACTAGATAAAATGGAGAGCCAGGGATGGGAGCACTGCTAGTGAGTTAAAAAGGTGAAGTAAAAACCCCCCAAAATGCCATAGACATAAGTTTGAGTCCCAGATAAGATAATTTGTTTGTTATTGAGGTTTGAATGAGAGGAGATGTAAAGGAGAAAGGAAGAAACTAATATAGAGGGAGAAAAGAAAGAGAGAGATAAAAAGAGGGAACCACTAAAAGAAGAAAAAAGAAAGGAGAGAGAGAGAGAGAGAGTTAAGGGTTTTGGAGTGCAACCCTCATAGAGAGAAAGGAAGAGGAGAGAAAAGATAATGGGAGATGTAACACTTATGGGTAGTGTAGTTCAAGGAGAGGAGAGAGTAAGACCGGCAGAGAGTTAATCGGCCAAATTGGAGGAGGAAAAAAAGTATCAAGAATGAATATAAGAGAAACAAACGAACAAATATAATAAAATGGGATAGGTTATAAAGTCTGCAGATTATTCTTGATTTTGAGAGGTTATCTTCTTGCTTTTTTTTTTCTCTCCCTCTTCCTGGTCGGTGACTCTGTACCCCGGGTTCTGCCCCTTTGGCATGCTCAGGTAGAGGTTTGCAGTTGATAAGTCTCTATGGCAATGTCATGTATTGTGCTTTAGTCTCGTTGGCAGTCGAGGCTCATTAGCATTTATAGGCTCCAACAGTGAGAGAGTCCGTGTTCCTGGAGCCTTTCTTCTAGTCTTTCCTTCCTCAATTAGTAGCCTGATAATCCAGCTATGGTGTTGCTGCTGCTTCTGCCTGGATCGTAAGAGGCTCAAAGAGCTGGCAACTCCCCACTCTATTTCCACTCAGCACAGGGCTCTGGGTGAGGCTCAGTCAGTCAGAGCTGCTAGCATAATCAGGCTGGCTTTTCGCCCACTCAAAGACCTCTGGCTCTGCCACTCTGTCCGGTAACACAGGCGGGCGCCCACTTCCGGGGCACTTGGAGGAAACTCTCGCTATCTGCGCACGCAGACCAGGATATCCGGCCAGCAGTCTCACGCTCTGAGTGAAACCCCCAACTGCAGGGAAAAGTTGCAGCGTTGGAATTGGCTCTTGCTCCGTCCCCGTGCGTGGCTTTTGCAAGGCGCTGGGGTGGCCCGAGATTCCGCTTTGGCCCACACAAAGGCCCCTGACTCTGCCCCTCTGTGCGATAACACGGGCACACACTGCCGAGGCACTCGGAGGAATCTCTCACTCCCTATGTGTGCGCGCAAACCAGGATATGAGGCCGGCCACGTTTCCCTCTGAGTGAAACCCCCACCAGCACGGAAAATTTCCACCGTTGGAATTAGTTCTCGCTCCCTCCCATGCGCAGCTTTCCCAGGGCGCTGGGGCTGCCCAGAGATTCTGCTTTCGGCCCACAGAAAGGCCTCTGACTCTGCCTCTCTGTGGGGTAACACGGGCACCCACTTCCAGGGCTTAGGAAGAAATCTCTCACCCACTAACTGCGCACAGACCAGGAGAACGGGTAAAATGGCTGCACCGCTTGTCTTTCTTTGTTTGGGTTTGGCGCGAGTGTTAGCTTGTATTGCCCGGGTTGCCACAGGATCAGTTTTTCCTTGGCTTGGATCTCCGTGCCACAGCCTGGTTCGGCCGTTTGTGCCGCGGCCTGGATCTATTCACCCCCTTTGCCCACCTCCATTTCTATATTCACAGTTACCAGAGAAAGCCGCCCTGTTTAGGTTAGTGAGGAAGGCGGAGCATTTCTTACTCCTTATTTTCTTCGGTGTTTGGTTATATATTTAGCCAATTTTTCACTTGACCATACCTTCGGGTGTATTGCGAATCATCTGGAGGCTCCAAGTATAGGTTTTTCTGTTTCTGGTTGAAGATCTTGTTGAGTTTTGGGGGAGATTTATCGGTATTGCTTCCTACCCCGCCATTACTCTGACGTCATCTCCCGATTCAAGGCTTTATAATCAGAAAATATGCTTGGTATAATTTCAATTTTTCTGAATTCACTGATGTTATTTTTGTGGCCCAACATATGGTCAATTCTTGAGAATATTCCATGTACACTAGAGAAAAATGTATACTGTCACTTTGGGATAAAATGTCCTGTAGGCATCTATCATATCCAGTTACTCTAGTGTTTCATTTAAGGCCAATATATATTTATTGATTTTCTGTTTGGATGAATGATCTAGAGCAGTGATTTTCAACCTTTTTTGAGGTGCGGCACATTTTTTACATTTAAAAAATCCTGGGGCACACCACCTACCAAAATGACACAAAATGACACTCTAACACAGTACATATTATACATAGAGTTAATAATATAGTTTTAAATATATTTATACTCACACCTGACCATGTCTCACAGCACACTAGTGTGCTGCGGCACACTGGTTGAAAAACACTGATCTAGAACCATCAGCAGTGTATTGAGGTCTCCAAGTATGATTGTATTGTTGTCAGTTTTTGTTTTTAGGTCAATCAGTAGCTGTCTTATATATTTTGGTGCTCCTTGGTTTGGTGCATATATATTAAGAATTGTTATGTCTTCTTGATTCAGTGTCCCCTTAATCATTATGAAATGACCATTTTTGTCTCTAATTACTTTTGGTATCTTGTAGTCAGCATTATTAGATATGAGTATTGCTACACCTGCTTTTTTTTTGGATGTTTTTTGCTTGGAGTATTGTTTTCCAGTCTTTCACTTTGAATTTGTTTTTATCTTTGTTGTTTAGATGTGTTTCTTGAAGGCAGCATACAGTTGGACTTTCTTTTTTAATCCATTCTGCTACTCTGTATCTTTTTATTGGTGAGTTCAATCCATTTACATTTAGTGTAATTATTGACACTTGAGGGTTCCCTATTGCCATGTTCTAAATTGCTTTCTGTTAGTTTTGTATCTTGTTTGATTCTTCTCTTTTTTTTTCTATCATTTGTTTTTGTATGGTTGTAATCCATACTTCTTTCCTCTGTTACTACCCTTTTTAAGTCATGTGCTTCCGTGGTGGTTATAACAGGGGTGGTTACCATTAAGTAATGAAAAGAGTACCTACCATGTTCATTGTAGTACACTATCTTATGAGTGCTTCTACACTCCATCGTCCTTTGCTACTGTTAATCTCTGTCCTCTCCCCTTTTTTTGTTTTTGTTGTCACAGTTTAAATTTGGTTTTATTGTGTTCTTGGTGGAGCTTTTACTTGTGGTTTTTGTTTTGTTTTGTTCTTGTATCTGTTTGGAAAACCCCCTTTAGTATTTCCTGAAGTGGGGGGTTTTCTGATGATAAATTCCCTCATCTTTTTTGTATCTGTGAATGTTTTTATTTCTCCTTCATATTTGAAGTATAGCTTTGATGGGTATAGTATTCTTGTCTGCAAGTTCCTCTCTTTCAGAACTTTAAATATTGGGGTCCACTCTCTTCTAGCTTGTAGAGTTTCTGCTGAGAAATCTGATGATAATCTAATAGGCTTTCCTTTATATGTTGTATTCTTCTTTTCCCTGGCCACCTTGAGAATTTTTTCTTTGTCGTTGGTTAGTGCCAATTTCATTATGATGTGCCATGGAGTAGGTTTGTTGGGGTTAAGAAAACTCGGAGTTCTGTTTGCTTCTTGAATTTGAGGCTTTAATTCTTTCCACAGGCTTGGGAAGTTCTCGTCTATTATTTGTTTGAATATGTTCTCCGTTTCATTTTCTCTCTCTTCTCCTTGTGATATACCTATTATTCTTATGTTATTCTTTTTGATGGAGTCAGACAATTCCTGTAGGGCTTTCTCATTTTAAAAAAATTTTGAGTCTCTCTCTTCTTCTCTCTGTTGGGCCTCAAGTTGCTTGTCTTCTATGTCACTAGACCTATCTTCTGTCTGACCTGTTCTATTAGCTAAGCTTGTTACCTCATTTTTCAGTTTATGAATTGAGTTTTTCATCTCAGTTTGATTTGTTTTCATAGTTTTAATTTCCTTGGTAATACATTCTTTGTGTTTGTTGAGTTGCTTTTTGAGCTCCCTAAATTGCCTTTCTGGTTTTCTTGTATATCTCTGAATATTTTTAGTATTTCTATTTTTATTCTCTGTCATTTAACTCCAAGGTTTCCAATCTGTTAAAATTTTTCCCCTTAGATGTTTTTCTCAACTATCTGTGCTACATCTCTGTCTTTTGTATCCATAATATTCAATTTCCTTTTCCTTAATGGCATTTAAGGGTGGTTTTGTTAATAGCACTAATGAGAATAAAAAACAAAAATTAAAATTTTTTTATTACTTCTCTCTTTTCCCTCTTTCCCTTCCTCCTTGAGAAAATACCATGAATAACTGAAAATTATATTGTGCTAAATGGAACAAAAACTACCCATAATGAAGGGCCTGAGTTGGGGAGAAGTGATAAAGGGGCAAAAAAGGAGGTAGGGACCCACAAAATGCAAAAAAGGAAAAAAATTTTGATCAAGAATAAAATGATTTTCTTTTAAATGATGGTCAACTGAGAGATATAATGAAAAGGATAAGAGGGAAACAGGAAAAAGAAAATAATACTATTGTATTAAGTGGTACAAAAACTAGATAGAATGGAGTGCCTGGGTTGGGGAGAATGCTAATGAGTTAAAAAGTGAAGTAAAAGGCACCCAAAATGCCACAGAGAAAAAATTTGAGTCTCAAATAAAATAATTTGTTTGTGAGTGAGGATTGAATGTGAGGAAAAGTAAAGGAGAAAAGAAGAAATTAAGAGAGAGGGAGAAAAAAGGGGGGGGGACAAAAGGGCCCTGGCTGGTTGGCTCAGTGTTAGAGCATTGGCCTGGCATGCAGGAGTCCTGGGTTCGATTCCTGGCCAGGGTACACAGGAGGAGAAGCACCCATCTGCTTCTCCATCCCTCCCACTCTCCTTCCTCTCTGCCTCTCTTTTCCCCTCCTGCAGCCAAGGCTCCATTGGAGCAAAGTTGGCCCAGGTGCTGAGGATGGCTCCATGGCCTCTGCCTCTGGTACTAGAATGGCTCTGGTTGTAACAGATCGATGCCCCAGATTGTCAGAGCATCGCCCCCTGGTGGGCATGCTGGGTGGATCCTGGTTGGGTGCATGCAGGAGTCTGTCTGACTGCCTCCCCGTTTCTAACTTCAGAAAAATACACACACACACACACACAAAAAGGTAGAAAAAAGAGAAAGAAGAGAGAGAGTTAAGGGTTTTGGAATGTAACCCTCATAGAGAAAGGAAGAAGAAAAGAAAAAAATGGGAAATGTAACACTTATGGGTAGTGTCGTTCAAGATGAAGAGAAAAGTATAAGATGGGCAGAGAATAAAAGGACCAAGATGGAAAAAGAAAACATTAATAATAAAGACAAGAAGATGAAAGAAACAAAAGAAAGTGGAAAAAAGGTATAAAGTCTGTGGATTTTTCTTGATTTTAAGAGGTTATCTTCTTGCTTTTTCTTTCCTCTCCCTCTTCCAGGTCAGTGACTCTGTATCCCAGGCTCTGCCCCTGTGGCACGCTTAGGTAGAGATTTGCAGTTGATGAGTATGGCGATGTCATATACTAGGCTTCAGTTTTGTTGGTAGTCGGGGCTTGTTAGCATTTGCAGGCTCCAACAATGAGAGAGTTCGTTTTCCTGGAGCCTCTCTCCTAGTCTCTCCTTCCTGAATTAGTAGCCTGATGATCCAGCTATGAGGCTGCCGCTGCCTCTGCTTGGAGAGTAAGAGGCTCAAAGAGCTGGCAAATTCCCACTCTATCCCCACTCAGCTCAGGGCTCTGGGTAAGGCTCTGTCAATCAGAGCCTCCAGCATAATCAGGCAGGGCTGGGAGCCAATTGCTCTCAAGGTGCCTTTCTATGAGCCTCCAGGCATGTCCAGTATGTCTCAGCACTCTGTGGGATCACTCTCCCCAAGCTTTTTGCACTTTGTAACCTGTATTGGCTGGGAAGAAGATGCCCGAGTCGCTGCCTGTAGAACAGGAGGTCTTTAAAGCTTCCAAGTCCCTCTTTTTAGTGCACAACCATGAGTATGAAAACTCTGCCAATCAGAGCCACCAGCTTAAGCAGGTAGGAGGCGTGTTGACTTCTGTTAAGTTCCCCAGGTATATCTAGTTAAATTTGCCTTAGCATTCCATGGGATTGCTTTCCGCAGGCTTCTTTCTTCTTAAAAAGCCTACAGCCTAGCCTGTCTAACTTCTGCAGTGTTCTTTGAGGTTTGTTTCATGCGAATGTGTTTTTCACCCTGTATCAGCTGACAGGAAGTTGCCCCCACCCCTACGTGCATAGCAAGAGGCACGAATAAATATCACGTCTCTTGTCTTAGATTGCTGATCTGAGAGAGACCTTGTCAACTAGAACCGCATAAGTCAGTTGGGTGGTGAGCAGACTGTGGGTTAAGCTAATTTCAGCAATTGGATCCACAGATCTGCTCCAGAGACAGTCTGCAAGCTGCCTGCGTGCCCCTCCCCCTAGTGCTTCTGTGTTTTTTCTCCCTGGGATGTTAGCCTGAGTGGCTGGGTGAGGCACCCTGCCCACCTGGAGAAGTCCAGGGTAGGGAAGTTCACTTTCACGCACTCCTCACACACTGCTGCTGGGGGAGCAGGGGCCACATCGAGACTCTGGTTGCAGCCCACACAGAGGCTTCTGACCCTGCCTCTCTGTCTGGAAACATGGGCGCCCACACCCGGGGTGATAGGAGGAACCTCTCGCACACTATTTGAGCTCCCCAACCAGGACATTGGGGATAATGGTGACCACTGCTCGCCCACCTTTGCCGGGGTCTAGTGCGGGCGTTAGCTCGCATTGGCTGAGTCCCTGCGGGCACAGTCTTTCCTCGGCTTGGACGTCTGTGCCCCAGCCCGGTTCCCTCTGCGCTACCAGCCCCCACTCTCTCAGTTCCAAGTGAAAGCAGCCCTTGCTCAGGTCAGTGAGGAAGGTGGAGTGCTTCGTTCTCCCTCTTATTTCCTTCAGGGTTGATTATATATTTAGTCAACTTTTTGTTCCATCATACCTTTGTTCTCAGTGTGTGGGACTTCCAGACGCTCCAAGGATAGATTTTTCTGTCACTGGTTGAAGAACTTGTTGAAATTTTAGGGAAAGATATCGGGAGCACTCCTCACGGCGCCATTTCTCTGACGTCACCGTATAAAAAACTTTAAGTCATATTTTATCATAATTTTCTTTCATTATTATTATATATCATAATTTTCTTTGTTCATTTTATGCCATTTGTATCACATGTACACCATTTTTTTTCTTATTTTTACATTCGTCAGGTTTAAGTAAAACACTGCATTACCAGTAAAACTAGTTTAATATTGCAAAGACAATTTCCTCTTGGTAGACATATTGGGGGGGGGGGGTTGATGAAAAATATCCAAGACAGAAAACACAAACTGCTGTACCGAGTCTGGGAAAACAGTTGAAATGGTACGTGGAGATGGTAGTGCTGCTGGGAGCTGGTCCACACTGTCCGTATGCCCAGCTGGGCAACGCTTGCGCTGCCAGACACTGAGCAGGCGTGGCTAGCGATTGTGGTCGTAAAGTCAAATAGTCATAAGTTGCATAGGTCTTAAGTCGATCGATATTTGTAACAGTGGTAACTGCTCTAGCGGAAGGGTACCAGGCCCTACCAGAGCAGCTAACACAGCACCCCACCCAGGCTAACGGGCATGGGGAGGCTTCTCTGTGGGAGGAACATTTGAACAGTGCCCAAAGGGAGATCAAGAGGCAAGAAAACATTAGTCTGTGTCATAAGCTGTGGGAGGGATTTTATGCCAATTTACATGTCCTGATACTTTGCTCTTTTAGGTTGAGTGTCATTTATATAAATATCTATTTTCCAATACAAGTAAACATTTCTTCTTTATAACTACAAGCAGATTTCGTCCATGTGGATCATTACTGGAAGGAAGCAGCTGCTCCTTGTCCCTGGGTTTAGAACTGTAGCTAGCCCTTGCTGGCAGAACAGTACATCTCACCCCCACACCCAGGAGGGGGTAAAATATATCTCTAATGTGAGGGGGATTTTCTCTTCTCCATCTTCTGTGTCATTCTCCTTTTTGTCTTGTTTCCTTTCCTCTTCCCTCATTTCCTCTCTGCTTTCTTTTTTTAAACTGACTTTTTCTTTAAACTGATTATCAGGATTCTGAGAGATGAAATAAACCTTCTGATTCTTCCCAGTGGGGTAGACTTCTACTGGGAACTGAATAACTTTGTAGTGTTATTACACTGTAGAAATCCTTCTGGTTTCTCCTATTCCTTACTGAATAAAACCAGAGAACCCACTAAACAGATTAATTTTTAAAATCACTGAATTAAATTTAAACACTAAAACAATACAGTATAATTTTTTTCTAGGCCAGTTTAGTAATATACTGACATGGCCCTTGATGGAATGGAAAAATCAGCCTATTCATTCACTCATTCATTCTTTATTCACAGTATTTATCAAACGTCTACCTTGTGATAGGTCCTGTGCAAGACTCTGGTGATGTTAAGATGAAGGAGATGAAAAAGACACACAACTTTTCATGCCATCTTCCCTCAGATCTGTGTGAAGCACCTGCCTTTTAGGTTATAATCATAATTGTGTCTAAACATCAATTAGGAATTTACTCCATGCCAAGTACCACAGCAGCATTTGACCTGCTTTATCTTCTTCACATCTCTGTGAGATGGGTTCTATAATGATCTCTGCTTTATAGATCAAGTAACTGGGACTCGAGGATGTGAAATAACATGTGAGGTCAGTTATTGGTAAGTAGCAGAGCTAGAATTTGCACCATCTCTGTTCTTAAGCATATTATGATATATAATTACAATAATTTTTTTTCCTTGAAATCGTAATGAGTAGCTTAGTAACTTCAGGAATTTTAGTTGAAAATGCCAACTAAAGTGAGCTTATAAAATTTAAATATTTTTTTATTCCCACAAGTTACTTGTGGGTTATGGACTTGTTTCTTGGTTTCTTAACAGAAAGCACCTGCAGCCTGCACTCAGTTTAAGGATTTCATAGACAAGAAAATCTTGGTGCTGAGTGCTTAAGGAACTTGCCCAAGTTGTTGGGACGAAGCCTGTCTGGGATTCAACCAGAGCTCTTATTTTTTCTCTACCAAGCTCTTCATCCAAAAAGGATCTATTCACATGCAGCCCCATGTTTATTGCAGCATTGTTCACAGTGGCCAGGACATGGAAACAACCAAAAAGCCCATCAATAGATGACTGGATAAAGAAGATGTGGCACATATACACTATGGAATACTACTCAGCCATAAGAAATGATGACATCAGAACATTTACAGCAAAATGGTGGGATCTTGATAACATGATACGAAGCGAAATAAGTAAATCAGAAAAAAACAGGAACTGTATTATTCCATACGTAGGTGGGACTTAATAGTGAAACTAAGAGACATTTATAAGAGTGTGGTGGTTACGGGGGGGGAGGGGGGAATGGGAGAGGGATAGGGGGTGGGGAGGGGCACAAAGAAAACAAGATAGAAGGTGACAGAGGACAATCTGACTTTGGGTGGTGGGTATGCAACATAATTGAACGACAAGATAACCTGGACTTGTTATCTTTGAATATATGTATCCTGATTTATTGATGTCACCCCATTAAAAAAATAAAATTATATAAAAAAAAAAAAAAAAAACAAAAAACAAAAAACAAAAAGGATCTATTTAAAAAATGCATTGCTTTTTTCTTTCTGATTTCAATACTAATTCATGCCAATCACAGAAACCTTAGAAAACATGTGCAATGAACAACAATAAAAATATGACAGTGAGTTCTTCTTCTGTCTCTACTCCTATAGATGATCCCAGACTTTGTCATTAATCCCCAAAAGTGCTCTGTGGTTTTTTCATTCCTGTTTGTTGACTGTGTGTTGGCTTTGTTTCCTGCAAAAGCTGTTTGCTCCTGGAAGGAAGGGAAAGTTTCCCTTACATCAGTCTTTCTTGGCAACTGTCTCTTTACATAAGAATATATGGTAAATTCTCAGCAAACACTATTGCTTCATATTGACTTGAAATCACCTACTGCCCATCATATCCCTTCTGTAGCTATAGAACACAGGAAGTCAACGCAGAGGCCCAAAGAAGGAAGGGAAAGCTGCTTTTGTATCCTTCTCAAATTCTGTCTGCTTGTGCCTGGGGAATTCTTCAGTTTCTGTGCTATTCTCCAGGATGAAACTCAGACAGCACTGATGTCTGCATTCAGATGCAGCCAAGAGAGGCTGCTGCAGTGAACACTGTCCCAGCCCCAGCTCATGTCAGGAGCAACGTGAATGTCGGCAGACCAAATCACAGGGGCACTTCCCTCCAGGAGTTTACGGTACTCTCTGCCTATATGTGGGCGTGGGCTTCTGCACCTGCAAGGGGGGGGGGTGGCTAGGATTCCATCACTGCAACAGGCATCAGAGCTCCCCAGCCCACATCCAAGGGCTGCTCTCAGTTTTCACTCTCACCCAGTCCTGCTTCTGAAGAGTCTCCTTTTGGCTTAAGAAAACACTCTTTCCTGCTAACTCTTCTTCTTACCTTTCCAACTGTTATTTCTCTGCCTGACATTTTTTTTCTTTTCTTTCTGCTTCCTAAACTTTACTCACTCATCTGCAGATATTTTCTCTTGGTGATGTGTTTTCTAGAAACTTCATCCAGACTTCCAGTTTCAGTGATTATCTTTGTGTGGAGAACATACAAGAATATACTACTCCACCACTTCTCTGGGCTCTCTTCAGAACAGCATATTCCAAGCAGAAGCACAAGGTACTAGGAGGGGATTGACACCCCCCCCCCCCACCAGGCCTGAAGGAAAGGGAAAGAGGCAGTTACAAGAAAGGAGAGAACTGGATAGAGAAGCCTGCTGAGAGCGAGCAGGAACTTTCTGAGCATAGTTGTGGCCAGCCCAGGCCCGGTGTACGGGGGTCCTGATTCCAGAGGCCCTGATCTCTCACCAGGGCTTTGCACTCGCAAACACAGAACACATTGTTAGCCTCTAATGCTTTACTCCTCTGTTCCCTTTGGACTATGGGCCATAATATGTCTCCACTAACTTGTGATTGTTCAATCAGCAAAGCCATGTTGGTGCTCCTTGACCCTCCAACAACCCATTGAGGGCCACCAGGGAAAATAATGGCTAGTGTTTCCATGTTCTGCTCCTCTTGCACTTTGGTTCCAAATTTCTCTTCTAGTCTTGCTCAAGTGGGTAAAGAAGAACACAAATGAACTGGGTACTAAGAGAGACTGTGCAAGTTAGCATTAAGCTTGTAACTGGCTCTATCAAGAGGCTTAATTTTCTCACTGTGATGGTGTTTCCTTACCACCCTTGTCTCTCTAGCATGTCACTTCTGATCTGGTCCCTGCTTTATAACCATGCCCTTGGGTTTCCCTTGAACCATCTCTGACCTCAGATTACTCTGTCCTGGCTCCCTGGAATTATTCTAATCTTCACCCACATGTTACCTCCCCTGAATGGCCCTCCCTAATTACCTGAGCTGAAGGACCACCTTTCTCCTTTACTCCTTATAAGTCACTGTCTATGACATTATTTGTTTTATGGACTCATACTGACACATACTAAAATTATCTTGTTCACACATATATTTCTTTATTTATTGGTATCTTCCTATCTTCTTCCTCCACTCCCCACCTAGTAGAATTACTTTCCACGAAGGCCAGGACCAAGCCTTTCTTGCTCACTAACCTGTCCCCAAAACTTAGATTAGAACATGACACACAACAGGTTTTCACTCAACATATTTTGAGTAATTAAACTTCACTTTCTTTGGGTCTGAGGACTGGGACAGTGATGGAATCCCTCTGCATAGAATCCTAAGGTTTTCCCTGGAGATCCTCTATATCTATATCTATATCTATATCTATATCTATATCTATATCTATATCTATATCTATATCTATAATTTATCTATATCTATCTATTTGTATATATATATGCACAATTGGATTTATTTTAAATATTCTCAACTTTTAAAAATGATAATGCCTTTAAAAATTATGGAACAATTTTTGGACAAATTTGTACAAGTGGTTAATTACCTTAACTATTTTCCATCTTTCATTATTCCATGAAGCTATGCCCTTTCCTGTTACTTTATTTGTGGAAGACCTTAAAGTTTTCTAAGAGCCATCAAAGTATTTCATCTTGTAGTAGTTGACCTTCCGAGTAGAGAGAACTAGGAAGAGCATATGAACCTTGCTCCTGAGGAGGCTGACTCCTAGAGAGATCAGTGGCTAAACTTGTCTCCTTTGCAGTTGAAAAGTAGTGAAGGGCTGCAGGTGGATGAGTGCTGTTTCCTGTGATTTGTTTTTCTCCTTTTATTTTCTTTTTCCTCTTTTGATATTAACCTCCTTGCTAATCTTTCTTTCTCAGGACTTGATATATCTTTTCCATTTGTTCCACATTTTTAATAATTTTCTCTGGGTTTTCTTCTGCTTCTTCTCTTCTTCCTCCTCCCTCCTCTTCCTCCTCCTCCTCCCCTTCCTCCTCCTCCTCCCCTTCTCCTTCCTTCTCCTCCTCCCCTTCTTCTTCTCCTTCCTTCTCCTCCTCCCCTTCTTCTTCTCCTTCCTTCTCCTCCTCCCCTTCTTTTTCTCCTTCCTTCTCCTCCTCCCCTTCTCCTCCTCCCCTTCTTCTTCTCCTTCCTTCTCCTCCTCCCCTTCTCCTCCTCCCCTTCTTCTTCTCCTTCCTTCTCTTCCTCCCCTTCTTTTTCTCCTTCCTTCTCCTCTTCCCCTTCTTCTTCTCCTTCCTTCTCCTCCTCCCCTTCTTCTTCTCCTTCCTTCTCCTCCTCCCCTTCTTCTTCTCCTTCCTTCCCTTCCTCCTCCTCTTCTTCTTCCTCCTCCTCCTCCTCCTCCTCCTCCTCCTCCTCCTCCTCCTCCTCTTCTTCTTCTTCTTCTTCTTCTTCTTCTTCTTCTTCTTCTTCTTCTTCTTCTTCTTTTTCCTCCTCTTCCTCCTTCTCCTCCTCCTCCTCCTTCTTTTTTCAGGTGAGAGAAAGAGAGAGTGTGAGACAGACTCCCACATGTATCCTGACTGGAATCCACCCAGCAACCCCATCTGGGGCCAGTGCTCCCAACCATGCTATTCTTAGTACCTGAGGCTGACACACCCAGACCAACTGAGCAGTCAGTTCTCAGTGCCCAAGGCCATGCCCAAACAAATCGAGCCACTGGCTATAGGAGGGGAAGAGAGGAAGAAAAGTGAGAAGGATGGGGGAAAGAAGCAGATGGTCCCTTCCCTTGTGTGCCCTGACTGGAGATCGAACCCAGGAAGTCCGCATGCCGGGCTGACACTCTATCCACTGAGCCATAAGCCAGGGCCAACTTGTGTCTTCTTGACCAGTCTGGAGACAGTCTTCCAGATCATCTGTGTGCCTTTGGGTTCTCAGTATACTGCCATAGCTACCATATGGTAAGCTTACTGGTTAAGAAATGACTTTCGAGTCCATTCTTAAGAATCAGTAAGAAATATCCAGATGATCTAGAGCCTGAAGCTTGGAAATCAATGAGAAGACCACATTAAAGTGATGAAAATGGGCTCACAAATGCATTTTCTTATTTTTGGTGTTCTTCCTCTCAGGGAATATAAGTGTATGGCAACAAATGTTGGTCCTTGGAGTTAGGAAACCTGGGTTCTTTTTTCTGCTTTTTCAACTATTCAATATTTGACTTTAGTAAATGCACTTCTGTTCAGCTTTAATTCCTTCTGATATAACAGGGGATTTCAAACTCCCATTATTTAAAAGCCAGAGTACTCTTTTTTATTTTTACAGGGACAGAGAGAGTCAGAGAGAGGGATAGACAGGGACAGACAGACAGAAACAGAGAGAGATGAGAAACATCAATCATCAGTTTTTCATTGCGAGACCTTAGTTGTTCATTTATTGCTTTCTCATATGTTCCTTGACCGTGGGCTACAGCAGACCGAGTAACCCCTTGCTCTAGCCAGAGACCTTGGGTCCAAGCTGGTGAGCTTTCGCTCAAACCAGATGAGCCCACATTCAAGCTGGTGACCTCAGGGTCTCGAACCTGGGTCCTCTGCATCCTAGTTCGACGCTCTATCCACTGCGCCACCACCTGGTCAGGCGCCAGAGTACTCTTTGTTTAAACATTAGTCTTAGTTCATTTGTTAAAAAAAATAAAATAATATAAAAAGAACTGTGTTGGTTTAAACAGTGTCATGGGCTTGGTGTGCACTGACACAGTTTAGACACCAGTGATTAATAAAATGAACATAGTAGTATCTTTTCTGCTGAGCTCTCTCTAGTCTTCTTAAAGATCATATGAAACAAGGTATGTGAAAAAGTTTCATAAAATGTATTTCTTCTATCAATTATGATGTCATCATGAAGTTACTTTTATTATTTTCTTCTTTTTTATTGATTGCTTTTGGAGAGACAGAGAGAGGAAGAGACACAAACAGAGAGAGAAGCAATCATTTGGGATTCCACTTAGTTGTGCCTTTGTTGCTTGCTTTCCATTTTTGACCTGATTGGGGACCAAACCCATAACCTGGTTATTTCAGCATGACGCTCTAAGTGACTGACCTAACTGGCTAATGCCTATTTTACCGTTTTCATACCCTCCACTAGATATGTAACTGCAAACCAAACGGAACATTTTAGTCTTAAAATTGAGCAGCCACATTCCAGCAGGGATATTTTAATTCAGCAGGAGGGCCGAGTTCAGAAACACTTGCAAAAATACTAATCAAGAAGGTTACTGAAAGCAAATTGAGGGTCCAGCCATATATATGAAGAGAATTGGTATTTAACCAGAAATTAGGCTGGCATTGTTTGGCAGTAATTAAACTTGTAACAAGTCACAATAATCGCATTGTCGCTTTAGTATGGGAAGCTGTAATCTAGTTCCCAAGTGAATAAACTGTAAGCTCATAGGCCAAATAGTTTAATAAAAGGGAATTAGATGATTATCTTGTAAACTAGAGAAGCAATGTTTTGTGGCTTAATTAGAGAGCTTGGTAGGAAGCTTGCGTTACAGCTGAAGTCTCAAAGTAGTAGCCAGGTCATTTACAAAATGCTGCAATGGTTTAATTTATGACAAAAAAGAAAAGGTGCCAAATGGCCACTGACATCTAAGAGCTGGGACTCATGGAAAACAGAAATGGCTTTCATGGCACACAAATGGTAGCTTTGGGAAACACAAGGGAGAATGATTTAATACAGTGACTATAAAGGCTATGGGAACGAGCAATGAGCATTTCCTTAGCAATCAAGAAAATTGTATTGGCAGGGATTGGACTCTCTCAGGATATGTTTGGGCTTAACTGGACACAGAGCTGAAGAGTAGCATGTACACTAATAAATAGTTGTTCTGGGTTTTGGCCTCGGGTTACTTGTTGAGTTTTGACTGTTTTGACATTTCTTTGAGTTGTCTATTGCAATGCAGATCATAAATGTCTATCTTTTTGCCTGAAATATTTGATTAAAGTCTGATTAAAAATTTTTTTAGTGAATTTATTAGGGTGATACTAGTTAACATGATTATACAGGTTTCAGGCGCCCAGTTTCACAACACGTCCCTGTGCACTGTATTGTTTTTCACCCCCCCCCCCAGTCAAGTCTTCATCCATGGCCATTTATCCCCCACACCCTCCTCCCCCTGCCCTCTGGCAATCACCACACTGTTGTCCATGTTCTAAGGTTTGATTATTTTCCTTGACCTTCTCTCACCATTTTCCTTTGATACTCTGTGGGTAACTTGATAGTTTTATTCTGGTTAGTGACTTTTTCTACTTAGGTTTTGATTATGACTCTATAGTGCCTAAATAATAAGTACAGATGAGATTTGAGCAATCCACATAAACTATCATGTATGTTTAATTTTTATCTCAGTGACACTTCACATTCCTCCAAGTACCAGATTATAAACCCAGGTTCTGTGTACACATCATGGGGACACGTCCACTTTGAGTTTTAATTGTAACATTTTTGTTTATTTATGATTTTAATTTGTGTTTACATAGATTCAAGTGTCCCACTGAGTATATCTTCCCCCCACCCCGTTTTTCCCCTGGTCCCCCCATGTCCCCTCCTCCCAATGCCTTTTCCCCTTCCCTCCAGGATTTGCTGTCCTGCTCTCTATAATGCTATGTTGTGTGTATATAATTTCACTCATCTCTTTCCCTTCTCTGATCTCCTCTTCTCTTCTACTTTCCCTCTGACCGCTTTCCCTCTGGTCCCTTTGATCCCGCCTCTGTCTCTGTTCTGTTCCTCAGTTCACACTGTTCATTGGATTCCTCAAATGAGTGAGGTCAGATGATATTTTTCTTTCTCTGCCTGGCTTATTTCACTCAACATAATAGTTTCCAGGTCCATCCATGTTGTCGCGAAAGGTAAGATTTCCTTTTTCCTCATGGCTGTGTAGTTTTCCATTGTGTATATGTACCACTGCTTTTTAGTCCACTCGTCCACTGACGGACACTTGGGCTGTTTCCAGATCTTGGCTATTGTAAACAATGCTGTAAACAATGAGGGTGCATTTCTTCTTTTGAATCAGTGATTTGGTATTCATGGGATATATTCCTAAAAGTGGGATAGCTGGGTCAAAAGACAGTTCCATTTTTATATTTGTGAGGAATCTCCATACTGTTTTCCACAGTGGCTGCACCAGTCTGCATTCCCACCAGCAGTACAGGAGGGTTCCCTTTTCTCCACATCCTCGCCAGCACTTATTCTGTGTTATAACTTTTCTTTTAAGAATGCAGTGTCTAGCCTGACCAGGCAGTGGCACAGTGAATAAAGCATCGGCCTAGGAAAGTGGGGACCCAGGTTCGAAAGCCCATGGTTGATGGCTTGAGCATGGGCTCATCTGGCTTGAGCACGGTGTTGCCAACTTGAGTGTGGGATCATAGACATGACCCCATAGTCCCTGGCTTGAACCCAAAGGTCGCTGGCTTGGGCCCAAAGGTCACTGGCTTGAACAAGGTGTCACTGGCTCAGCTGGAGCCCCCTGGTCAAGGCACATATGAGAAAGCAATCGATGAACAACTAAGGTGCCGCAACAAAGAATTAATGCTTCTCATCTCTCTCCCTTCTGTTTGCCTGTCCCTGCCTGTCCCTCTCCTCCCCCCTTTCACTTTTGCTACAAAAAACAGAATGCAGCATCTAGGCCACAGACAGGGATGGGGCAGTCTAGTCAAACTCATTGATCCAACTTAGAGATCTCTGTAACTTGTCAATGCCATGTAAGTTTCCCTCTCCCCAGTGCTGCTGGAGTTTGTCCGCAGAGGTTGTGCTGCCTGCGTGTGGAAACTGGGCTCCTGAGTCTCCGGCGGAAGAAAACCAGTGTTGCATCTGCACGTTTTCAGCTTGATGGCACCATGGTTTAATGAAAATTCTTGAAGAAGAGAATGTGATTTTTTTTAAGTTCTAGGCTGGTAAAACAAATAATTTTGCATAAAAAACCAAATCCTTAGCATTAAGATAAGTGAGAAGCACTAGTGGTGTGAAACTAAGTTTGCTTTGACATAGAGAAGCCAGCTAAGTAGGATACTTTGGGGATTCACAAACTGAGTCTAAATCTTTAATTACTGCATCAAGAAATGTGCTTTTTCTCTTTTAATATGATGACTATTTGAGTATTTCCCTCTAGCAATTTTTAAGCAAACTTCCATGGCTTAGTTTGACCAGTGCTTTTAACCCGGAAGTCTGAGAAGCTACTGAGAGCCCCCTCTTGGGGGAGGGGAGCACCACGAATGCTGCCACAATTTGCCTGAAGGATGCAGTCACTCGCCACCCTGGGAAATGACACAACTCCCGGCTCCTTTCCCTTCTTCAACAGACAGGCCGCTCTGCTCCTGTTCTGAAATAACTTTGACAGGTTTCTTAACACTTTGGAAGAGCTATGCAAAGCATAACAAAGAAACAAAGCAGACAAAATGATTATTGAAGATTGGGATAGATAGATGCACACCGGGTTGAAAGCACTGATGTGTCCAGGGGTGTACTTATAACTTGAGAGCTAAATGAAGAGCGAGGCTTTTGACTTAGCCAGAGCTGTCGCCATGCTGATTGAGGAAGAAGTCTGGGCTGGAGAAGAGGTTCAGGGTTCTAGAACTAGGAGTCAGTCTTTTTACCACCTAGAGGTTGGCAATCGAGGAGGTGTAGAGATTCCACAGAAAATGTTGCCAGAACAGAGTTTCCTGAGAGTGAAACATTAGGTTGTAAATGACTAAAACACTTATTTTCCTGGATACTGCAAGTGGGAGGAGGGGAATACAGTCAGGGGTGTTAGTTGCAAACACCAGAATCTGCTCTGGCTAGTTTAAAAAGAAGAGGAATTCAATAAAGCCTATGAGATGACTCAAAGAATCATTGGGGGCCCTGGCCTATTGGCTCAGGCAGTTAAGAGTGTCCTGAAACAACAGGGTTGTGGGTTTGATTCCTGGCCAGGGCCCACTGCCAACACTGCAAAATAGGTACCCACTCTAGACTAATTTTTCTCATTGCTCACGTTCTTAGTGCAGTGAGCAGACAGAAACACTTTCAATTTGGATAGCATTTAGATTCCCTTACCCTTTCAGCTGAAATACAGTCTACTTCATATGACATTTTCATTATCCTTATTTTATGTTAAAAATTATTTATTAATTTTTTTGAGCTAAGGATAGAATCTTTCTATGTTAACATCATTTCAAGATATGTATTTTTGCAAGTCAAATGGGTCACTGATGAATTAAATTTGGGAAGTGTTGGAGAAAAGAAAGATTTTTTAAATTTAACATTAGTAGGGATATGAAAAATATCTAAAATTCTTTTTTAATTTATTGATTTTAGTGAGAGAGGTAGAGAGAGAGAGAGAGACATTGATTTGTTGTTCCACTTATTTATACATTCATTGGTTGATTGTTGTATGTGCCCTGACCTGGGACTGAACCCACAACCTTGGTGTATTGGGACAATGCTCTAACTGAGCTACTCAGCCAGGGCCTGAAAAATATCTGAAATGATATCCAGTATGCCACATTTTCTAAAGTATTTGGGCATGGAACTTGTTGTTTAAGGGTCACATGTGCTCTAAGAAGTGCAGTCTGAGAAACACTGTATTAGATTGTGACCTTTTTAAGAATGAGGATTTTGACTATTCATCTCTGTGCTTCACTATCTAGCCCAGGGCCTGGCCTGTGGTACATTTATTGTCTCAATCAGAATGATGCAAGATAAAGGCCAATTTCAACCCTAGTTCCTATTGTTATCTTTGATAATCTGTGGAGTCACACTTGAATCACTGGCATCTCTTGAGATCTGGAATTTCTTGTCTGGCATTTGAAAAGGCTCCCCTGTTAAAGCCTAGCTTTTGAGTTCATTGAAGATAATAGAATTCTAAGGGACAAAATGTAATAATGTGTTGCAGGATGAAACTATTAATGTGTGGATTCCCTAGCTTCCGTACAGGAAGCAATTTTGCTCCCTTGGCAAACTCCCAGGTCTTCTCAAAACTAAAGAAAGTGGAAGGATACCAAAGAAACTGAGAGGCTGTGTTGAACTACACAATAGAGTTGAAAGGTGAGGAGAGCAAGCAGGGTAACGGCCAGGAGAGGGGAGTGCGGAGCCAGCCACTAACCATGTAAAGAATTTTGAGAAAAGTGTTAATGAACAGAGAGTGAGTTCACGGTGTTGTCTATGCATTAAGAATAGACTCCTTCATTTTACATTTTGTCTCTAAGCAACAATGTGAAGAATTTTCTGGACCCTGGGTTGTATTTGTCTCTCTGTGAATGATACCATGACTTGGTCATGTCGATGCCAGGGTTAGGAGTGAGAACAGATTTGAGTCATTGCCCCCACGCCCCAGATTTTCCCTCAGCTTTTCCTAATACCCTCAGTCCCCAGCCAAAATTGGTGGGCTCCAAGTAATTTTAGATGTAATTTGCCTTTCAGTTTTACACACTGAGAGTAATTTTTGTTTAAAAGTTTCACATTTTGAGCATCCGTGAGTCTGTGGCAAATTCCTTTTTGAGAAGGTGACCAAAACTTCCTTTTGCTAATGTGGCAGTAAAAAAAGGACTTCTGAGGTTTCCTGATGACTTTGAAGGTAGCATCATTCTAGGCAGGGCAGCTCTTCACTGGCTCCTTGCTGAGGAAAGGTGCAGTTTCCTGGGAACTTCCACCCCCAGTGCCAGGCTTTTGTCTTTCAATTTTTGAGCTTTGAATCTTGCAGCTCCTCTTTTAGCCTTTCGAAGTCCCTTCTTCTAACCATTTGAGAGAAGAGAAGTTATCTTCTGCTCTGCTGAGGCCAGGCCATCTGACTGCATGCCTAGTTAATGGAAAGCAAACATTCCCATCTGAAAACCCTGGGTTTGAAACTACACTGACACTGTAGTACATTACCTCCATTTGTACTTTCTTCGAGATCCAGCAAGACCGAGTATACCAGAATCTCATCCTAAGATTTATTAAATTTTTTTGTAATCAGTACTCTCTTGCTCTTAACTTTTTACAAATATTGTATGGAATAAGTAAAAATGCTCATCTGTTATTCCTAAAGTGTTAGGTTTAATACTCTGTGATTTAGAAACAGAAAGTCAGAGAAGGGTTCATGTAAAACTTTTTTCATGTTGTGTCTTGGGCATGCCACTTTCTCAGTCCAGGTTGGTGTTGTCACTCCTTAATGGCAATGAAAGCTAAAAGAGCTTTTACCCTGCAGTCCACTGCTCCACCGTTAATGCAGCCCACCCACCTACCCGCCCGCCGCCCGCCCACAGCCAAGGAAATCTTATTTCATGATGAAATTGACCTTCCGGGCTCTGTTTCTGAAAAGCAGTCTGGGAATTTTCTGCATCCTTGACTGGACTGTTCTAAAACCATTTTGTCAGATGCAATTACAGTGTATGTATCGTGCACGTGTGCATGCATGTGCGTGTTTGTGTGCACTTTCCTACCCCAGCAGGACAGCTTACCTTGAGGGGCTGCCAGCGTGCCTCACCAATGCCTAGCCCTCAGGATGGTAAGTGACAGGTGGAGGGGCACAGTGTAATGAAAGTGCACTGGGCTGGGTGCTGGCAGGCAGGCTTTCCAGTCATGCTTGTACCACTCACTTGCTGTGTGACCTTGGACGACTTGTTTAACCTCTCCCAGGGTCAGTTCTTTCACCTAGAAAATGTAGTAATAACACCTGCCCTTCTTGACTCAGAGGGCCATAGGGAAAATAAAGTGAGATTGTGGATGTCTGGGCAGTTTGAAATGGATAAATCCAGGCTTCCAAGATAAGCTTTAGAGTGCCTGACAGAAGGGATGTCTTCATCTGAAGTAAAAGGCAATGTTAGCAGGAGTAGCTAATGTGGAAAAGTCTGCCTCATTTCAAATTAAAATGCTATTCTGGGCAAGACAGCTAGCAGCGCTGTAATACCAATAAATCTTGATTTGTTTATAGACTGAGCAAAGTACATTTACTGTTTTTACTTGCCTAAAGGTTACCCAATCACAGTCCAAGTCTCTATTAGCAAATATGTTGTTAAAGACACAGCCCATCAACTACCACATGACTTGGTGGTTAAATGCAGGCCTTTAGCATCGGCCAGACCTGAGGATGAATCTGGTTTTGCCACTTAACTAGCTGTGTGTCCTGGCACAAGGTATTTTTTCCCCCTGATCCTTAGTTTTGTCATTCACAAAATGGGCATCGAAATAGTACTTCCTTCCATCGCATCGAGATAATGCATTCCAGTACCTCCACACTGCCTGGACCTAATACGAGCTTTCCTCCTTGTGCTTTTCTGAACTTCCAGATATTCTATAACGACCCCTCCAGTTTATTGAGATATAATTGACATATAATATAATGACTTTTTAACGATCAAATGTAAAGGTATATTTTTTTCCAGCCATGAATGAAGAATTATGGTTTTGAATTGGCCCAGTGAGCCTATCATGATGGTGCTTCCTAACATTTCCATCAGACTATATAACTTACACAACATGCTTATACACACTGTCTCCTGTAGCGCTTGCAACCAGCCGACAGTCAGGACTCCTCACAATGCATTTTGCAGGTCTGGAGGAATGTGCAGGGTTACAAGCTCACCAAGTGGTGGATCTCAGAAGTGTCAGAGACCATGAAGTCAGTTGCAATGCCCAGACACCCAGTTATAGGGGTGAAATCAGGATTCTCCAGAGAAACAGAGCCAGAAGGGGAGATAGTTCTCATAGCTATATATCTCACACATATATCTTTGTATATACTATATTTCCCCATGTATATGATGCTCCCATGTATAAGATGCACCTTAATTTTGGGACCCGAAATTTGAAAATAAATGTATTACAAAAAATTATTGAACTCAAGTTTTATTCATCATAAAATTCATACAACTCCTCAAGCAGGAAATGCAAGTAAAAAAAAAATCTGCAACTACTCTGTAAGATGTACCCAGTTTTTAGACCCCAACTTTTTTGAAAAAGGGTATATCTTATACATGGGGAAATATGTGTGTGTGTATATATATAATATCTCACACATATATCTATATATATCTATATTTATATATATCACACATATCTAAGTATATACATAGACATATGTATATATATATTACAACACTTGTGTGTGAAATATATATATGTATACACATACATACATACATATGTACAGAGAGATAGAGATTTATTTTAAGGAATTGCCTGACATAATTGTGGAGCCTGGCAGGTTCAAAATCTGCCCAGTAGGCTGGCAGATGGGAGACCCAGGGAAGTGTTGATATTGCAGTTCAAGTTGGAAGGCCATCTGCTGGCAGAATTTTCTCTTCTTCAAGGAAGGTTAGTCTTTTTCTTAAAGCCTTTTGAATGCAGCCCATTCCTATTATGGAGGGTAATGTGCTTTATTCAAAGTTCACTGATTCAAAGTTTAATCTCACCTAAAAATAAATAAGTACGTTCACAACAACATCCAGACCTATTTGACCAAACATCTGGGTACCATGGCCAAGCCAAGTTGACACATTAATTTAACCATCACAAGTGGCTTGACCAAAGATGGGTTTATTTTTTCCATGATACTTCACCAAGTTCAGAGTGCCATCAGAACCCAGCTCGTTCTGTCCTTCTGCTCGGTTATGCAAAGTAGAAGCAGCCAGCTTGTAACCAGGGGCCTTACAAAATGGCTGCTCCCTCTTTGTCCGTCACAGGCAGGAGGAGGAGGTGAGGGCAATTGGCAAAAGGCAAAGCTAACAAACCTTAAGTCATCTGAGTCTTCCTTTTTCAAGAAACTTTCCTTGGAAGCCGTACCGAGCAACTCCTCATTGAGGAATTGATAGCATTTCAACCACTCCTAGATACAAGGAATTCTGGATGCTCAGTGTTTTGATCTGGGCCACTCCAAAAAAAAAAAAAAAAAAAAAAAATGAATATCAAGGTTCTGTGGTTGACAAAGTAGGGAGAAGAGACATTGATCCGATGCCAGGTAATTTACTCTCTGTACCACACCAAAGTGCTCACCATCCATGTGTGGCAGTGTCTACCCGTGCTCACACTGCTTTCGAATTAATCACTGAGTTCTCTTTGGATACATGAACCCAGGATCTGTGTGATAGTACCTTAAATTTGATGGGAACCAGTAGAAAAATAAGGAGAAGACGTTAGACATTAGGTTTTCTCTTCTCTCTCCTGGGAGGGGGGGTCCAAGTAGAGAAGCTTCTCTTTCTTGCTTGTATGAGGGGAGGGGCAGGCATGAGCTAATGTCTGTGCAGCGGATAGAGCATATGGCCTAAACGATTTTTCAAATCTCGTTTGCATTATTTAATGTGTTCTGGCTGTAGGGCAGGAAACAGTCCACCTCTTTCGTTGTCATAGTCCACGTGTTTAACTGAAGCCCAGAGAGAAACATCTGTAGCACTGGAATTCTGTGGTGCCTCAGAATGTAAGAAATAGCAATCGGAAGGAAACAGTATCAGAGAGTATTGGAAAATCCATCTTGATAATTGAATTGCTTGAGTTTGTTATTTTTAAATCAGATATTCAGAAGGTCTCCTTTATATTTATTTACAAGTAAATATTTCAAAAACCATTTAGTGAAAAATCATTTCGAACCAAAATAGAAACCATATGTCACATTATTGAAATGTGACTAAACCAGTGTGTACATTTTAAATTTTGTTCAGAGAGAACAAAGTAGAGAAAGAAGTTTTTATCTTGCCCTCCCTCTCAGACACACACACACACACACACTTATACATACGTAGCACTAGCCTCTGTCTCTGTGTTGTATTCATTTCATATTCCTTTCTCAAACTTACTGTGAAACTGTATACTTTCTTGTATAATTTCTGCTTCGCTCTTTTGGCATTTTTGCAATTTTTATTCTCCCTGGTTATTGCAGTACAGAAAGAATGGGGGGGAGTGGTTTGCATGCAGGACGTTTTAAATTCTAATGTCAGAGGTAATTAGTCTCTATTTGCTTTTGTTGTATCTAGGAGCTGGGTTTTTTACATTACCAGTGATAATTTACAAGAAAGCTTTTAAAAGTAGAATTTTAGGTATATTTTTCACCTTCTCAGAAATGAAGGGCTAATTGAGAAAGAACCTAAAATAAAGATCATTTCCATATGTTTGAATGTTGTGCTGGTGGGACTGCTCCCCTCTGTGGGGAAAGTGGGGAGCCTACGCCCTGCACGTCCACTCGTTCGCTGCACATCTGTCTCAAGGACTGCCCCACACAGTCTCCTCGCCCAGGTGGGGGCGTGAGAGCACCACCCGATGAGGCACTGGGAGTTCTTCTCACGGGTTCAGATCGCCATGTCTTCTGTCTTTTCCTCACATGGTATCTTACTTTTCTCCCTCCCTTAGGTTAGCAGTCATGTTTTTCATTAATATAAATAGGATTTGTGGATTCATATCAAAGGCAGTTTAGAGCCCAACAATCCTTCTACCTGTCCCTACGCCCCTGCTGGCCCTACAAGATTTACCCTCTGTTCTCTCCTCAGACCCCAGGGGCTCCTGCTTGTCCTGCTGTGTGGGAGAGACTCATCTCCTGTTCATTGAGGCAGCACAGTTAGGAGGACTCCTCCAGGGCTCTCTCGCTTCTGCAACTGGCCCAGTGCTCTGTCAGGGGATGAACTGCTCCAGCCTCAGCCTCCGTGAGCTCTGGGCCCCACCCCCTTGCTCCTGCCATTTCTTCTCACCCTGACATCGGTTGGATTCCTATCCTTACTATATAATTCCCAGAGGCATTCAAAGTGCTATAATATCTCCAAATTTAATTTAAAAAGAAATTAACACTTACTGGCTACCAAACATTTTTCTGCTCCCCATCAACAACAGGAAGCATCACAGGAGTTCGCCTGTGCCTGTCCCTGCACCCGACTTTCAGCTGGCTGCTTCTTCCAGCACTATCTGAGCTGCCAGAGGCCCCTCCTTTGCCACCTCTGTTGTTCTACTCCCTGTTCTATTCTCACCTCGTCTCTCAACTCCAGACTTGGATTGCACATCCAATGCCTGTTCATCTCCACATGGGTATCTAAAAATAGTCTATCCAATGTCAGTGCTACCTCCCTGTTCCAGACACCAGCATCTCTGCCCCAAAGTGTTGCCTGTCTTCTCTCTGTCTTTGCCACCTTATTTGCAACACAGCAGCTAGAATGATCCTCTTAAAACTAAGTCAGTGTTTGTCAGTACTCTGCTCAAAACCGAATCGCTTCTTGTCTCAGAGTAGAAGCTAAAGCTCTACTAGGGGCTACCGGCAGTGTGGCACGTGCCTCCCTGACTGCATAGGCTACCAACTGTCCTTCCCGGCCCCCGCCACACTGCCCTTGTACTCTTACACAAGATGTCCAGTGATTTCCACCTCAGCCCAGTAGTTTTCTCTCCTAGGTAATGCTTCCTCTGGATGTCATCATCCCTTCTTGTAGGTTTTTGGCCAAATGTTAGGAAGTCCTTTGCCCTAATATAAATCTCCCCCCTCTGTCTGCCTTAATGGTGTTTTATGAACACACAAGGTAGTGTTGATTGGTTTATGTTCTGACTTTCCTCTGGAGTCTGAGCTCCAAGAAGTAGGGATTTTCATTTCATCTCTACTTTATCCCTTGGGCCTAAAATAGTGCCTTGCAGGTAGGAGGCACCCAATAAACACTGATTAAATAAAATGAAAAATGGAATGAGCAATGTAAATCTAAATATTTAAGCAAGTGCTCTTGAGAATAGACCTGAAATCAAATATTGGTGACCATGAATTCTTATTGTGTTTTCTGAACGCTCATACCCATGACTTTGGTATTTTATGTCTTTGGCCAATTTATGGTGTTGGTTCCCCTAAAGAGATAAAGAGGTATGTGATTCATGTTCATCTTCTTGGCTTTGTGACCCTTACATCACAAACGTGAAGCATTAGCAGAGCAGAATGTTGGTCTAGAATCACAGTAACTGAAAATTTCAAAATCCAATCTTGCCTCTCTGGTCCTGTATCAGTAAGGAACCAAGCAGGAAACAGATGGCATATACAAATTGGGTAATTTGTCTAGAGTTTAATCAAGGTATCATTTTAAGAACACAAGGCTCCTGAGTGCAGTGCCCTGAGGCTAGTAGCAGGGCCTGGAAGGGGAAGGAGAAGAGGGGAGGAGGTACTGGAGCCCTGGGGGAGGGCTGGAGGACGGGCCTTGTACTGGCCAGGTGGCCTTGGGCCGAGCGGTACAAACAGTCTGCAGGGCTGGCAGGGGCTGAGGCAGTGAATACCTCAGCTTCTCTCTCCGCCCCTCCTTTAAACTCCGCTGGGGCTTCTCGTGGAAGTCAGAAGGCTAGGGGACCCTTGGCTGCAGTCTTTCTAAGCTGACCTCTGAGGTAGACAACAGGATAGGAAAGTGTGGAGGGCAAACCTTGAGGGCCAAGGGTGTGCATCCAACAGAATATCGCGTGCTTTCTCCCAGACCACGGCAGCTCTCCAGATTGCACATGAACCCCCTTCATCCGTTCTTCGTGCAACAGCTAACAGAAAACTATCAGTTTGTTCATGTTGGTCCCTTGATTAAGAACAAATCATTCAACAGCATTCCACTGAGCTTGGAATAAGATCCAAACCCACTCTGGTTGTGCAGAAGACCCATGATGGTCGGCCGGGCTCCGACCCACCACTTCCCCTCCCCCCTCCGCTCAGTCCACGCCCCCCACCAGGCTTGCGCAGCCCCTCGCAGTGGCTGCTAGCGCTGCCGCCGTAGGCTACGCTCATTGTCCTCACTGCTCTTTGTGTACTCATAACCTTCTGGTTGGAACACCCTTTCCTCAACCCTTTACAGGGTTGATTCTTTTCCATGGTTTGAATCTTCCTGCCTCAGCAGCACCCCTCAGGGACTCCTTCCCTGTCCTCTCTGGGTAAAGGCTATCTTCCATTCATTCTCTTACAGAGAAGCCTCCTGCTCTCCCTCCTCTGCTTTGTTTAGTCTGACTCTGAACAAAGCAAAGCGGTTTGTCCCGGCCTGGGTCTCCTCTGTCTTGGTCACTCTGTCATCCTCAGAGTCCAGAACAATTTCTGGTGCAGGTGGTTTCTCAATGCATATTTGGTAATTGAGTGAACATTCTCTTCAATGACAATCTATTTCTCTTTATGCAACAATGAAAAAAGAAAGGTTACCTTTGAGCTCATCTTGAATGTGTTTGAGTTTCTATCTCTCTAGTATTTGGGGGATCTCAAATATATTAATAAGTACTTAATATATGTTTGAATAAAATATATTTGCTAACAACGGGGCTCATTTTCTATAGCTTGGCTGATTGTTTTTATGGTTGGTCTATTACTCCTTTAACAAAATTAAGCTAAAAAATGAACAATGGCCTCTCCTTGATCTATAGTTTCACGGTTCAGCTAACTAAATGGAGTTGACTATCTGGATGATTATTGGAAGTTGGCATTATGCAGTGACTAGGCTTGGACTTTAGAGCCAGAAAGACCTGGCTGAAGTCCAGTTACACCGCTACCTGCCGGAGTAAATGGTAGGCAGTTACTCAGCCTTCCTGAGACCCAGTTTCCACATCTGTAGAAACAAGGATAATGTGGCCTGATTGTTACAGTTGTGGTAGCAGTACAGGTGACAACAGACATGTTCCTCTCTTCTCTGTGCTCATCATTGTCCCTCCCATCAGAACGTGCTCAGATCCTTCCTCTTCTCTCTCAGGTGCTGCTTTGTCACTACCTTCTCTCCTGTCTGTGTTCATTCATCTGCCAATCTCATGTCCACATTCTGGCTACTGGGGATCTTGCTAGAAGGCTTTCCTGTCCACACTCCTCTCTGTAATGTGGGGTTTGCTCTCTGGTGGAAGCAGCCTGGAGTGGACCGTGCCTGTGCAAAGCGCAGACCCTCAGGCTTTTCAGTCGCAACACATTTGCCAGACAAATGCAGACAGCACTTTCACGTGGTGAAGCACTTTGTTAGTGCCCTGGGCCTCGCAGGGACAACTGAGTTGGAAAAAGGCATTGAAATCTTGTACAATACTCACCCCATTACACAAAGAAAACAAAATAAGTTTATTTGACAGAAAGGTATGGGTATGCTCTCAATAAAAGAAGCCCAGGCCACAGGGCACGCTCTCCACAGACACAAGACATTGGAAGCTTTGTCTTTTGGTTATTTCTTTTTTTTTTTTTTTTTTTTTTAAATAAATTTTTATTAATGGTAATGGGATGACATTAATAAATCAGGGTACATATATTCAAAGAAAACATGTCTAGGTTACCTTGTCATTAAATTATGTTGCATACCCCTCGCCCAAAGTCAGATTGTCCTTCGCCACCCTCTATCTAGTTCTCTGTGCCCCTCCCCCTCCCCCTAACTCTCCCCCTGTCCTCCCTTCCCCCACCCCTGGTAACCACCACACACTTGTCCATGTCTCTTAGTCTCATTTTTATGTTCCACCAATGTATGGAATCATGTAGTTCTTGTTTTTTTTCTGATTTACTTATTTCACTCCTTATAATGTTATCAAGATCCCACCATTTTGCTGTAAATGATCTGATGTCATCATTTCTTATGGCTGAGTAGTATTCCATAGTGTATATGTGCCACATCTTCTTTATCCAGTCTTCTATTGAAGGACTTTTTGGTTGTTTCCATGTCTTGGCCACTGTGAACAGTGCTGCAATGAACATGGGGCTACATGTGTCTTCACGTATCAATGTTTCTGAGGTTTTGGGGTATATACCCAGTAGAGGGATTGCTGGGTCATAAGGTAGTTCTATTTGCAGTTTTTTGAGGAACCACCATACTTTCCTCCATAATGGTTGTACTACTTTACAGTCCCACCAACAGTGAATGAGGGTTCCTTTTTCTCCACAGCCTCTCCAACATTTGCTATTACCCGTCTTGTTGATAATAGCTAATCTAACAGGGGTGAGGTGGTATCTCATTGTAGTTTTGATTTGCATTTCTCTAATAACTAATGAAGCTGAGCATCTTTTCATATATCTGTTGGCCATTTGTATCTCTTCCTGGGAGAAGTGTCTATTCATGTCTTCTTCCCATTTTTTTATTGGATTATTTGTTTGTTTGTTGTTGAGTTTTATGAGTTCTTTGTAAATTTTGGAAATTAGGCCCTTATCTGAGCTGTTGTTTGAAAATATCATTTCCCATTTAGTTGGCTCTCTGTTTATTTTGATATCAGTTTCTCTTGCTGAGCAAAAACTTTTTATTCTGATGTAGTCCCATTCATTTATCTTTGCCTTCACTTCTCTTGCCATTGGAGTCAAGTTCATAAAATGTTCTTTAAAACCCAGGTCCATGAGTTTAGTACCTATGTCTTCTTCTATGTACTTTATTGTTTCAGGTCTTATATTTAGGTCTTTGATCCATTTTGAATTAATTTTAGTACACGGGGACAGGCTGTAGTCGAGTTTCATTCTTTTGCATGTGGCTTTCCAGTTTTCCCAACACCATTTGTTGAAGAGGCTTTCTTTTCTCCATTGTGTGTTGTTGGCCCCTTTATCAAAGATTATTTGACCATATATATGTGGTTTTATTTCTGGGCTTTCTATTCTGTTCCATTGGTCTGAGTGTCTATTTTTCTGCCAATACCATGCTGTTTTGATTATTGTGGCCCTATAATATAGTTTAAAGTCAGGTATTGTAATGCCCCCAGCTTCATTCTTTTACCTTAGGATTGTTTTGGCTATTCGGGGTTTTTTATAGTTCCATATAAATCTGATGATTTTTTGTTCCATTTCTTTAAAAAATCTCATAGGGATTTTGATGGGAATTGCATTAAATTTGTATATTGCTTTGGGTAATATGGCCATTTTGATTATATTTATTCTTCCTATCCAAGAACAAGGAATATTTTTCCATCTCATTGTATCTTTTTCGATTTCCCTTAACAATGCTTTGTAATTTTCATTATATAGGTCCTTTACATTCTTTGTTATGTTTATTCCTAGGTATTTTATTTTTTTTGTTGCAATCGTGAAGGGGATTATTTTTTTGAGTTCGTTTTCTAATATTTCATTGTTGGCATAGAGAAAGGCTATGGACTTCTGTATGTTAATTTTGTATCCTGCGACCTTACTGTATTGGTTTATTGTTTCTAATAATCTTTTTGTGGAGTCCTTCGGGTTTTCAATGTATAGGATCATATCATCAGCAAAAAGTGATACCTTTACTTCTTCTTTTCCAATATGGATGCCTTTTATTTCTTTGTCTTGTCTGATTGCTCTGGCCAGAACTTCCAGCACCACGTTAAATAAGAGTGGAGAGAGTGGACAACCCTGTCTTGTTCCTGATTTAAGGTAGAAAGTCCTCAGTTTTATGCCGTTTAAAATGATGTTGGCTGATGGTTTATCATATATGGCCTTTATCATGTTGAGATATTTTCCTTCTATACCCATTTTGTTGAGAGTCTTAAACATAAAATTGTGTTGTATTTTATCAAAAGCCTTTTCTGCATCTATTGATAAGATCATGTGGTTTTTGTTCTTTGTTTTGTTGATATGGTGTATTACGTTAACCGTTTTGCGTATGTTGAACCATCCTTGAGATTCTGGGATGAATCCCACTTGATCATGATGTATTATTTTTTTAATATGTTGTTGTATTCGGTTTGCCAGTATTTTGTTTAGAATTTTAGCATCTGTATTCATTAGAGATATTGGTCTGTAGTTTTCTTTCTTTGTGCCATCCTTGCCAGGTTTTGGTATGAGGGTTATGTTGGCCTCATAAAATGTGTTTGGAAGTATTGCTTCTTCTTCAATTTTTTGGAAGACTTTGAGTAGAATAGGAACCAAGTCTTCTTTGAATGTTTGATAGAATTCACTAGTATAACCGTCTGGGCCTGGACTTTTATTTTTGGGGAGGTTTTTAATAGTTTTTTCTATTTCCTCCCTGCTGATTGGTCTGTTTAGGCTTTCTGCTTCTTCATGACTCAGTCTAGGAAGGTTGTATTGTTCTAGGAATTTATCCATTTCTTCTAGATTGTTGTATTTGGTGGCATATAATTTTTCATAGTATTCTACCATAATTCTTTGTATATCTATGATGTCTGTGGTGATCTCTCCTCTTTCATTTTGGATTTTATTTATTTGAGTCCTGTGCCTTTTTTCCTTGGTGAGTCTTGCCAAGGTTTTGTCAATTTTGTTGATCTTTTCAAAGAACCAGCTCCTTGTTTTATTGATTTTTTCTATAGTTTTTCTGTTCTCTATTTCATTTATTTCTGCTCTGATTTTT
Organism: Saccopteryx leptura; assembly: GCF_036850995.1. Classification (NCBI taxonomy): domain Eukaryota; kingdom Metazoa; phylum Chordata; class Mammalia; order Chiroptera; family Emballonuridae; genus Saccopteryx; species Saccopteryx leptura. Next base: position 78,743,340 of record NC_089512.1, read on the forward strand.
ATTATCTCCTTTCTTCGGCTGGTTTTGGGTTGTCTTTGTTCTTCTTTTTCTAGTTCCTTAAGGTGTGAAGTTAAGTGGTTTACTTCGGCTCTCTCTTGTTTGTTCATATAGGCCTGAAGTGATATGAACTTTCCTCTTATTACTGCTTTTGCTGCATCCCAGAGATTCTGATATGTCGTATTTTCATTTTCATTTGTCTGTATGTATCTTTTGATCTCTGCGCTTATTTCTTCATTGACCCATTCATTTTTTAGAAGTATGTTGTTTAGTTTCCACATTTTTGTGGGTTTTTCCCCCTCTTTTTTGCAGTTGAATTCTAGTTTCAAGGCTTTATGATCAGAAAATATGCTTGGTACAATTTCAATTTTTCTAAATTTGCTGATATTGTCTTTGTGGCCCAACATATGGTCAATTCTTGAGAATGTTCCATGTACACTAGAGAAAAATGTATACTCTGTCACTTTGGGATGAAGTGTCCTGTAGATGTCTATCATATCCAGGTGTTCTAGTATTTCGTTTAAGGCCACTATATCTTTATTGATTCTCTGTTTGGATGACCGATCTAGAGCCGTCAGCGGAGTATTGAGGTCTCCAAGTATGATTGTATTTTTGTTAGTTTTTGTTTTAAGGTCAATAAGTAGCTGTCTTATATATTTTGGTGCTCCTTGGTTTGGTGCATATATATTAAGGATTGTTATGTCTTCTTGATTCAGTGTCCCCTTAATCATTATGAAGTGACCATTTTTGTCTCTGAGTACTTTTTCTGTCTTGTAGTCAGCATTATCAGATATGAGTATTGCTACACCTGCTTTTTTTTGGGTGTTGTTTGCTTGGAGTATTGTTTTCCAGCCTTTCACTTTGAATTTGTTTTTATCCTTGTTGCTTAGATGTGTTTCTTGTAGGCAGCATATAGTTGGATTTTCTTTTTTAATCCATTCTGCTACTCTGTGTCTTTTTATTGGTAAGTTTAATCCATTTACATTTAGTGTAATTATTGACACTTGTGGGTTCCCTAGTGCCATTTTATAAATTGCTTTCTGTTAGTTTTGTATCTAGTTTGATTCTTCTCTTTTGTTTTTCTATCATTTGTTTCTGTTTGTTTGTGTTCCATACTTCTTTCTTCTGTTGCTACCTTTTTTAAGTCATGTGTTTTTGTGGTGGTTTTTTCTAGGGTGGTTACCATTAAGTAATGAAAAGGGTACCTACCATATTCATTGTAGTACCCTATCTTATAAGTATTTCTGCACTTCATCGTCCTTTGCTACTGTTAATCTCCATTCTCTCCCCCCCTTTTTTTTCCTTTGTTGTCACAGTTTAAGTTTGGTTTTATTGTGTTCTTGGTGGAGCTGTTACTTGTGGTGTTGTTTTCTTTTGTTCTTTGAATCTGGTTGGAAAACCCCCTTTAGTATTTCCTGGAGTGGGGGCTTTCTCGTGATAAATTCTCTCATCTTTTCTGTATTTGTGAATGTTTTTATATCTCCTTCATACTTGAAGGATAGCTTTGATGGGTATAGTATTCTTGGCTGAAAGTTCCTCTCTTTCACGGCTTTAAATATTGGGGTCCACTCTCTTCTAGCTTGTAGAGTTTCTGCTGAGAAATCTGATGATAATCTAATAGGGCTTCCTTTATATGTTGTACTCTTCTTTTCCCTGGCTGCCTTGAGAATTTTTTCTTTGTCATTGGTTTGTGTCATCTTTATTATGATGTGCCTTGGAGTGGGTTTGTTGGGGTTAAGAAAACTTGGTGTTCTGTTTGCTTCTTGAATTTGAGGCTTTAGTTCTTTCCACAGGCTTGGGAAGTTCTCGTCTATTATTTGTTTGAGTATATTCTCCATTCCATTTTCTTTCTCTTCTCCCTCTGATATACCTATTATTCTTATGTTATTCTTTCTGATGGAGTCAGATAATTCCTGTAGGGCTTTCTCGTTTTTTATTATTTTTGAGTCTCTTTCTTCTTCTCTCTGTTGTGCCTCAAGTTGTTTGTCTTCTATTTCACTAATCCTATCTTCAATCTGGGTTGTTCTGCTAGCTAAGCTTGTTACCTCGTTTTTTAGCTCGTGAATTGAGTTTTTCATTTCTGTTTGATTTGTTTTTATAGTTTCAATTTCCTTGGTAATATATTCTTTGTGTTCATTGAGTTGTTTTCTGATCTCCCTATATTGCCTTTCTGTGTTTTCTTGTATATCTCTGAGTATTTTTAAGATTTCTATTTTAAATTCTCTGTCATTTAGCTCCAAGGCTTCCAATATGTTAAGTCTTTTCTCCATAGATTTTTCCACATCTATTTGTGTTACCTCTCTTTCTTTTGTATCCATAATATTCTATTTCCTCTTTCTTGTTGGCATCTGAGGGTGGTCTTGTTGATAGCACTAATTAGAATTAATAAAGAGTAAAGAGTAAAAGGTAAAAAAAAAAAAAAAAAAAACAAAAACAAAGGGTAAAACACCCCACAAAAAAAAGCAGTAATAATTTATTATTTCCCCCCTTTTTTTCTTTCTTCTCCTTCCCTCCTCTCCCCTCCTCAGGGAAATATCGTGCCTATAATGGAGGGCCTGGTTTGCGGTGAAGAGTTCAAGGGGCAAAAAAAAAAGGGGAGTAGGGACCTACTAAATGCAAAAAAAAAAAAAGGAAGAAAATCTTAGACAAGCATAAGTTGATCTGCCTGCGGGTGATGGTCAACTAAGAGATATAATGAGAGGGATAAGAGGGAACCAGAAAAAAGGACAAAAAAAGGAATAATAAATAAGAAAAAAATAAAAATAATAAGTAAAAATCTGTTGTATTAAGTGGAGCGAAGACCAAATACAATGGAGACCTTGGGTTGGGAGGACCCAAAATGCCACAAAAATAAACTAACAAGAAAAAAAACAAAAACAAAAGCGAAAAAGAAAAATAAAGCCAAAGAAAACCTTGAGTCCCAAATTAACTAATTTGTTCGTGATTGAGGATTAAATGGGAGGAAAGTAAAACGAGAAAAGAAAAAACGAATAGAAAGTAAAGAATAAGAAAAAGAGAAAAACGAAGGAAGAAATAAAAAAGGAAGAGAAAAAAACAAAATAAAGCAAAAACAAACAAACAAACAAACAAAAAAAACAAAAGAGGAGAGAGTGAGAGTTAAGTGTCCTGGAGTATAACCCCAAAGGAGGGTGAGGATGAAGAAGAGAAATAAAATGTAACACTTATGGGTAGTGTAGTTCAAGAAAAGGGAAGCATAAGATGGGCAGAGAATAGAAGGACCGAGGTGGAGGAAATAAAGGCAATAAGATAGAAGAAACAAACAACAACAACAACAACAAAAAAGTTAGTGGAATAAGTTGTAAAGTCTGTGGATTTTTCTTGATTTTGAGATGTTAACTTCTTCCTTTTTCTTTTCTCTCCCTCTTCCTGGTCGGTGACTCTGTACCCCAGGCTCTGCCCCTGTGTCACATTTAGGTAGGGATTTGCAGTTGATGGGATTCTATGGCAATGTCATATAATTGGCTTTAGTCTTGCTGGTAGTCAAGGCTTGTTGGCGTTTGCAGGGTCCAACGATGAGAGAGTTTGCTTTCGTGGATTCTCTCTCCTAGTCCCCCCTTCCTGAATTAGCAGCCTGGTGATCCAGCTATAAGGCTGCCACTGCTTCTGCCTGGGGAGTAAGAGGCTCAAAGAGCTGGGAAATCCCCACTCTTTCCCCACTCAGTGCAAGGCTTTGGGAAGGGCTCTGGCAGTCAGGGCCTCCAGTGTAATCAGGCGGGGGTGGGAGTCAATTGTTGTCAAGGTGACTGTTCAGCGCCTAGCATTCAGTTGGACCTCTCAACCCAGGCTTTCCACACTTTGTAGCCTGTTTTGGCTGGTAAGAAGAGGCACTAGTCTCTGCTTGCGACTAGTGTGGTATAGATCTTATTATCTGCCAAGTCCTTCTTGTTAGCGTTTATCCCTGAATATGGAGGCTCTATCAATCAGAAGTTGCCCCCGCCCCTTTAGCGAGAGGCACTAAAAAATATCACGCCTCTTGTCTTGGGTCGGTGAACTGAGAGAGATCTTATCAATTAGAACCGAGGGTGCGCAGATTTCACGGGTTAAGTTAATTTTAGTAATTGGGTCGCAGCTGTGCTCCCGAAGGTATTTCAGGCTGCCTGCGCGAGCCCCTCCCCCAACGCTTGATTGTTAGCTTGAATGGCTGGGTGAGGTGCCCCACCCACGGAGAGAATCTCCCAAGTAGGGAATACCGCCCTGGGGCCTCTCCCGCTCCCCGTGCGCGGGCCGCTGGGAACGTTAGCGGTGCTCGGTCTGCAATGCTCGGTCTGCAACCAGACCGGGCGCGCGCCAGCGGCTGCTCGCCACTCCGGAGTGTGGGCGGTGCTCGCTCTGCAACCGACCCAGGCGCTGCTCGCGGCGGCTCGCGGCGGCGGCTCGTGGCGGCGGCTGGCGGCGGCTGGCTCGCGGCTCCCGAGTGCGGGATGACTTACCACAGGCGCACTTCCTCGCGGCTTGAATGAACGTCCCTGCGGTAGCTTCCTCCACACCCTCGTCTCTCAGATTCCTTGAGACTGTTTGCTTTCAGTTTGTGTGGAACTCCGTAATGCTCCGAAGATAAATTTTCCTGTTTCTAGTTGATAAATTTGTTGTGATTTTGGGGAGATCTGTCGGACGCGCTGCTCACGGCGCCATTTCCGTGACGTCACTCGTCTGGTTATTTCTTTTTAGTTAACTTTAACTAACATGCATTGAAGGTATTCTCTGTACCAGTCACTTCACTCTTTTAGATGGATTTTGAACTATTAAGATTATGAAGTACCGTATTTTTTGCTCCATAAGATGCACCTGACCATAAGACACACCTAGGGTTTTAAGGAGGAAAATAAGAAAAAAAAATATTCTGAACCAAATGGTATGTTAAAATATTTAATAAAATACCATATTTTTCACTCCATAAGACACACGGGCATTTTCCCTCCACTTTTGGGGGGAAAATGTGCATCTTATGAAGCAAAAAATACAGTAAAATTGTTTAGGTACAGGCAGCTTTTACTAAGATCTAATGAAAGGATAGGGTACATGGCTTACAGTTTTTAAATTTATTGGTACTCTATGTGCAATCTGGTAAAATTAAAGTTCTAATGCATGAAATAATTGTCTGGAATCTGGTTCCTTAAAAGATCCACCTCAGTTCCAGTCACAGGTATATACTTACCTAGTATTCCTGATACATGCCAAATAAAATACCATATATTTCACTCAATAAGACAGACCTAACCTTAAGATTCACCTGACCATAAGACGCAATTAGGGTTTTAAGGAGGAAAATAAGAAAAAAACATTCTGAACCAAATGGTGTGTTAAAATATTTAATAAAATATACCACAATAATATTTCAACAATGTAAACTCAACAGCAATATTAACAACCATTAGCACTGTTATTAACAAATGAGAAGAGACTTTAATGTATAAATACTCTTCTAGTTGTCTGGGATCTGCAGCAGCTAAATATATGAACATTCGCTCCATAAGACACATGGACATTTTCCCCTCCACTTTTGGGGAAAGAAAGTGCATCTTACGGAGCAAAATACGCAGTAGATAAAGGTATTGCCTCTGCCCTCTGGGGCTTTACCAGCAGGCTGTGTTCCTCAGCTTTATGACCAGCATCTTTCTTTTCAAAATAGAACTGCTGCAGGCCCTCCTTACTCACTATTTGAAACTTAAATAAGTAACACTTTGCACGATTAGTGCATGATCATGTGGCAGAAAGCCATGTGTGTGTCTCTGTGAAAAGCTATGGGTGCTTTCCCTCAGGGGCGATTCTCCCAGATCGCTCTCCTGCCACTGTGAGGCGTGGCCGCCCGACTCCTCAGCCGCCACCGTGAGGCGTGGCCGCCCGGCTCCTCAGCTGCCACCGTGAGGCGTGGCCGCCCGACTCCTTCAACCGCCACCGTGAGGCGTGGCCGCCCGGCTCCTCAGCCGCCAGCGTGAGGCGTGGCCGCCCGACTCCTCAGCCGCCACTGTGAGGGGCCATGTTCCTGATCGCTTGCCCTCCACTGCAAAAACGGTTTTCCTTTGCCTACTTTCTCACCTGTCTCTGTAAGCCTCCAATATACGGAGTGGGGCAGTGTGTTAGGCTTGCTCGCTGGTGTCAGCTGTAAGCACTTTGCTTGATTAGTGTGTGAGCACCTGGCAGAAGCACGTGTGCAGAGCCTGTGTAAGGCTACGGGCGCTTGGGCTGGAGACAGGTGGGAGGTTGCAGAGAACACGGACTGCCTGCCCGCCACTGTGAGTGGCATTTTGCTGTTTGTTTGCTTGAGAGGTGGTTTGTCTGCCGTTGTGAGACTTTATTAAACAGAATGGCCTAACAGTTTCAAGCTCTGCAGTTTTTCTCCTGTCTGCCCAAATCCAATGTGAGCCTGCCTGGCCTGGGCCACCAGCATTGTATCTGGCACTGTGAGCAGGATTTGGAGCAAGTTGGTATGGAGCCGCCAGTATCCTTGAGTGTTGGAATAGAGGAGTGGCTATTCCCAGTGGTTCTCCTGTTGGGGACCTGGGTGTTTTTGCAATCCTGAGAGTAGAAACTAAGAGCTCTGTGTGAGGAGCTGAGTGAGGTATAAGGTTCCAGGATGAGCTGCATACTGAGCAGCAATGACTGTGAACTGGAGTGAGAGCTGGAGGAGAAGGAGGCCGACCGGGTTCGAGAGCTGCAGACACCAACGGCACCCGGACCTGGAGCAATCTACAGGTCCAGGACTTGCAGTGTGCCCTGGAAGTTGAATGTTGGCAGCGGCAGCTGTTGGAGGAACAACTGAGGGTTCAGCTTCAGGCTGAGCCGGCAGCCACAGGAGCTGAAGATGGAGCCATGCCAGTGGAGCGGCTCTGAGTCGGAGGGAGCAGGCGTTTCCAGCTCCTCCCCTGAGGATGAGGAGGCTCAGCTGAAGCTGCCGTCCGCACACTCAGAGCTTAGCCACTGGCTGTCAGAAGGTAAAAACCCAGCAGCAAAGAGTAGCTACTGAGCCCCTGGTAGGCTTGCTGTGACTGTGGGGCAGAGGAGTGGATGGCATCATGCCCTCGGGAGCAGAGGTGGAGTTGGCCACTGTTGCCATGCACTCCTCCTTGGGGCAGCGTCTTCAGAGCTGCCATGATGGCAGGGATGATGGAGGAGGCCTGAGGCCCTGTGCGAACCTCGTTGCCTGTAATGGGCCTTTACCTTGGTGATTTGCACAGACAGCTGGGCTATCGTGGACTGACTCTTGGACTGCGGCCAGACGGGGGCACTGGCTCCCTTGTTGGATGGACATGTTGATTGTGGACAGTATGAGAGATCCTCATGGGGGGGGGCAGCTCTGGTCGAGACTCTCCTGCACCAGGAAGCTGCTCTCACCCAGCTGCAGAGACGCACCAAGGACACTTTTTGGTTTCAGTGGACATGGCCCTGGACAGTACAGGCACCCCACTGACGATGGGTGGCTTTGTTGGCACCGTGGGGTGGGGAGTTAGAGGTGGGCCTACAGTTAACTCCCTGGGCAGAGTGCAGTGCTCAGGGAGACATTGTGAAGGGCACCTTTGTAATTGTCATTTTTGGAATGTATGTAATGTACCTATTGTGAGGTGAGCAACCCTAAAGTGGTGGAATGTGGGGCAGCTGTGTTAGGCTTGCTCGCCAGTATACCAGCTACAAGCACTTTGCTTGGTTAGTGTGTGAGCACGTGGCAGAGGCCCGTGTGCATAACCTATAAAAGGCTGTGGGTGCTTGCCCTCAAGAGAGAGAGATTGGGGACTGCAGATGCGCGGACTGCCTGCCCGCCACTGTGAGGGGACATTTTGCAGTTTGTTTGCCTGAGAGGCGGTTTCCCCTGCCTGTGTGCTCATCTGCCATTGGGAGACTTTACTAAACAGAATGGCCTAACCCTTTCCAGCTCCACAGTTTTTCTACCATCTGCCCAAATCCAGTGTGAACCTGCCTGCCTCGGCCTCTGGCATTGCACTGTTTATCAGGACAGTGAGCTTTTGTCTATCAGGAGAGGGCTGAGGAAGAGGACAGCCCAGGTAAGCTGTGCTTTGTTTTGTTGTAGGGGAATTTTCAATGGAGAAGTCTTATCTTCCTGGCCAGGCCAGATCTGCTGTGTAGCTTGATGTTCCTTGGTCTTCAGAATGCCTACCACAGGGTATGTGTGTTAAATTGAAAACAGATCTTCTTCCCAAAAAAGGTGCTTTTATTGATCCCGACCTTTCTCTTTTGCTGGTAAAAGCTTGTTGAGTTGCCTTTTAAACAACCAGAAATCACTGTGTTTCTTTCTCTTGTAATCTTTTATTTATCCTGTTCAGAGGCCTTATATGCTTAAAAATCAGTTTCCGATGGAAATCATAAAACAGCCATACTCTGGAAAGAGTTGAGAATACAGAACACTGCTAACAAATCCCTTGTGCGGCTTGTGAGAGGCAGGTTGGCACCTGCTCCCGCCCCCTCTTCAGCTTCCTTCCTCCAGTGTTTCCACCTGTGCCTGGGAGCACTCTCAGGGGGGTGCTCTCGACTTGACTTCATCTAGCAGGACCCTGAGAAAACGGTAAGCACTGAACTGGGATTATATTAGCTGGAAGAACCAAGAAATTAATTTCCTTCGAGAGGAATGGTACATCTGGCCAAACGGAATGTTGCTTAATGTAATAGAAGTCCCAAGCGAGCTGCACAGAAGGGTCTCTGTCACCGGCCCAGGGCCACACGACTTGAGCCTGCTCTAAGGCAGGGAATGAAAGAATGAATGGATAAGAACTTAACCCATCACTCCCCAGCTCCGCAGCTGTACTTTCACAAATAGTTCATACACTTCTTTTCTTTTCCCCTAGATTCCCTCTGTGGGAAAGGAGGGGTGTGCCTGCCTTTGGCTCTGCCTCATAAAAACACTTAGAGAAGAGTACGAGCTTGACTGGCTGCCTGGAACGCCCCCTCACAACTTTCCAGGCCTGTCCCAGAATTTGGGTCGGAGCTTGTTGTCATGTAAAGAACGCGGTGGCCAATGACACAACGGTTTCCAAGTGCATTAAGTTGTGCGTTCTTATAGATCTAGGAGGCCAATGCAATAATGCTGTATTAGACCTGTCATAGCGATGTCACTGAAAGCATGACACAGGCCTCATGGGGTGTGTAGAGAATTCTACTTCGAAATTTCTAAAGTGAAATAGTTAGGTTTATACTTTTTCAGAATAACTAAAAACTGTGTCCCTCTTTCTGAATTCCCTCTCTGTGGACTCTGCTTTGTCACCTTTGCCCTCCTTTGGGCGATCAAATTGAGGATAAATCAGTGATTTCTCAGAGAGTTGTTCTGAGAAACAGATTTTGTAGGTCACAAGAGCCTTACACGAGACGTGCGACAGCACACGGCACACAGGGCGTGCTGAAGCAGCCGACGTGCTGTTGGAGGTGAAAGCTTTCAGCGTGGAATTGTCCCGAGTGTGGGTTTGGGTAGTTTGCAAGGTAATGGCAACGAGTTAGCCACTGCTGAGGGCCTGGAGGTTCCTCCCTGGGCGCTCCTGCAGTGTCCTTTCCTATCAGAGAAGGCTAGCCAACACCAGCTGAACCTGGTCTCCGGGTTTACCCCTTACCGACCATCTCTTTCTGGGGACGCAAACACCTTCACCCAGTGGACTTCCCTTGAGGAACTAGGGCAGGGCTAATTCCCTCCTCTCTGGGATCTTCCATGTATCTGTTGGGAAACAAATACAAGTACAAATCAAAGTATAAAACTTGTGTAATTTCTTTCTGAAGTATGCTTTTTATTTTTTGAGGGAAATAGTCATTGCTCAATATATTTTTTTGTAAAATGAATATTGCTTTTTTTTTCTTTTCTCTTTTTAAAGATTTTATTCATTTTTAGAAAGAGGAGAGAGGACAGACAGAGAAGAGGGGAGAAGCAGGAAACATCAACTCCTTTATGTGTTTTGACAGGCAAGCCCAGGGTTTTGAACTGGAGACCTCAGTGTTCCAGGTCAAGGCTTTATCCACTGCACCACCACAGGTCAGGCCATAAAGGGTAGATGTGTTTTTTGTTTGTTTTGTTTTTTTAAGATTTAATTTATTCTTTTTAGTGAGGAGAGAGGAAAGAGAGAGAAGGGGAGGAGCAGGAAGCATCGACTCTCATATGTGCCTTGACCCTGCAAGCCCAGTTTTGAACTGGCAACCTCAGTGTTCCAGGTCAAAGCTTTATCCATTGCACCACCACAGGTCAGGCCTTTTTAAAAATATATTCTTTTATTTTATTTTTATGTGCCTTTGGGATAGAGATAAATTAGAGAGTAAGATTCACCTAAACACTTAGAGATATTTAAATTTTATAATTTCCAAATGTCATCCTATGCATTTGAAAACATACATTTTATGTAATATATATATATTAAATATGCAGTTTTGTAACCTATTTTAATGTAATATCATTTTTAGGTTGATAAATACTAATCTAATTTTAAAAGACTGCATAGTATTTCATTTTATAGTTTTACCACATTTCTTTAGCCAATCTCCTGTTCACATTGAGATTGTTTCTAGTTTTTCAATATTACATAAAACAATAGAACAAGCATCCTAATACTTATATCTTTATGGACCTGACATGTTGTTGCCTTGCAATGTAATACTAGAAATGAAATTATTCCATAGAACATAACATTGCAACATTTTTAAAAGTTGCAACCCACCCTGCCTTTCAAAGCGGTACTAATTTTACTCAACCCACCACAATGAGAGTGTCTCTAACTCCTTCAATACTGCTAGTGTAAACCTTCTTAATCGCTCTCCACTTGAAACATATAAATGGTTCATTGCGATTTTTGTTTGCATTTCCCTGAGTACTCATTAGGTTGGACATTTCCCCATTACTGGCCATTTCTATTTCTTTTGGGAATTACCCATTCATATCTTTTGTTCTTTTTTTCTGTTAGGCTTTTTGACTTTTTCTTATTGTTTGCAATAGCTTTCTGTAAATTCTGGATATATGTGATTCTTATATAGCATCTGAAATCTGGACAGGATCTTGTCAAAATAGTATTGGAGAAACATGCAGCATTAAAGTGAAAGAGAGATGATTGTGTAACCTTAGGTAACTATCTAAGAAGTTCTCTGTTGTCCAGTTTCTTCCTATATTAAAGGGGTAGTGATTCATTTCTTAGATTTCTTCACTTGTAGTAAAGCCAATTATTAAAATGAAGCATTTCACCACCCATGTAATTTCCTCAGGGAACACTTTGGTGTCCTATTGTTTTGATCCCATACCTGATTAGTATGGGAGGCACTTCCACTCTGGGATTATGGGGATGGCCAAACACAAGACACCCAACACAGGACAGATGAGAAAGCAGCATGTTCATATACACAGAAGGGAAGCCGCAGCACATGGTCTTTTATGAAATGCAGCACAGTGGCTGTGATCTAGGTTTTGAAGGAGACCTGTGAGAAGATAGAATCAGGAAAGTGAGCCCAAGCTGAGTCAGGAAGGTTCTCCAGTTCTTTCCACCATGGCGATGCTTGGTACAGTGCTTGCATCTGGTTCAATAGTGTGTTTCTAGTCTGTATAAAGAGTAGCTGCACATGATTGGGTCTCAGAACATTTACAGGGAAGGAAACCCAGTTTGGCAGAACAGTTTCCAAATTGCTGAAATCCTTTACTTCTATTTCTCAGATACTATGAAGGAGCACCATGTATCCAATCCAGGTGACATCGATGAACAGGCAACCATTCTACCCGTGCCCACTTTCATGTCTTTCACTACACTGAAGTTGCTCTTTTATCCCCTAAAAGTAAATTCCAAATAGAAGCGTTCTCTCTCTTCCAGCAGCCTGCACACCCTTGTCTTCCTTCCCCTCACACATTCCCCCAGGCCTTTATCATGGGACTATGTGCCCTTCCCCCATCCTCCTCTCTGACTCTCTTCCTGCTTCCATTTCCACAAAAGTCCAGAGAAGCTGGTTGCAGAAACTGAGCTCTCAGGTGACAACAGGTTAATAATGATTGTCCACACACATGTGAGGAACGAATGAACCATTCTGTGGGAGAACCAGAGGCCACTGCTGCGAACCGTGGAGCTCTGAGTGTGGGGAGTTGGGTCTGCCTCAGAAACTCATCCTTTCATTTTTAAAAGAAATTAATTTGGTCAGTCAGTATTCTGTTTTGTACCTCCTCAACCTCACTATTATTTCTCCCAAACCTGGAATCATAAACTTCTGGAAAGCATTGTGAATAATTTATATCCTTTTATTACTTGTTGCTTAACTCCCTTTGGGGGAAATGAAGAGAAACATTTGTCTACGCTGCTTACTCTCCCGTGGATGGAGACCATGTCAGCTGCAGGAGACAGCAAAATGTACAATCACAGCAGCTGTCATTATGGACCAGCTGATTAACCCATAAATTTGATTAAACTATATATATATAGTTGAATTGGTTTTTCTGTGGAGTCTTTCTCAGAATTGATAAATTCAAACACAGAGGTATATCTCGCTGTACCCTGCTTCTGGGATGAGGGAATACAGACATATTCAGATCCTATTTGGTTTGGTCTTTCTGCCTGTCTTCACTAAGCTTCCCAGAGTGAGCTATTACAGTTAGTGTCAGTCCTGGGCCAGTCAGATGCCTTCGGCACTTTGGGTTGGTCCACAGGAAATAGTGTTAGAATCTGTCACCTGTGCTCTGTTACTTCTAGCACCGTACTGTCCGAGTTCAGATTACCATTATTCATAGATTTCTGTAGTCTAGGAGGTCCAGACTAACTGCCCTACCCGGACCCACTCTCACGTCCTTACTACCCAAAGCTATTTTTTTCAAAACATAAATATGTTCATATCAAATAATACTCCTGTACCCTACTTTTTTTTAATGAGAGGAGGGGAAATAGTGAGGCAGACTCCTGCGTGCACTCTGATCGGTAACTACTACTGTACCCTACTTTTTTTTAATGAGAGGAGAGGAGATAGTGAGGCAGTCTTCCTGTATGCACTCTGATTAGTATCCACCAGGCAGCCCCTGTCTGGGGCTGGTGCTGCAATCAACTGAGCTATTTTTAGCATTTGAGGCTGAAGCTGGGACCCACCAAGCTATCCTCAGCACCTGGGGTCAATGCGTAAACTACAATAATTGAGCCTTTGGCTGTGGGAGGAGAAGAGGGATGGAGGGAGAAGCAGATGGTCACTTCTCTTGTGTGCCCTGACCAGGAATCAAACCCAGGACATCCATACAGTGGGCTGATACTCTATCCACTGAGCCATCGACCAGGGACCCTACACTCTATTTAAAAACCTCTGAATAACCTGACCAGGCAGTGGCGCAGTGGATAAGAGTGTCAGACTGGGATCCAGAGGACCCAGGTTCAAAACCCCAAGGTCGCAGGCTTGAGCGCAGGCTCATCTGGTTTGAGCAAGGCTCACCAGCTTGAGCAAGGAATCACTCAGTCTGCTGTAGCCCCCTGGTCAAGGCACATATGAGAAAGTGATCAATGAACAACTAAGGTGCCACAATGAAGAACTGATGCTTCTCATCCCTCTCACTTCCTGTCTGTCCCTATCTGTCCCTCTGTCTCACACACATAAAAAAAAAAACCCAAAAAAACTCTGAATGGCTTCCCATTGCTCAAAATTCTTGAAGTGGCCCAGACTAGCACTCCGTTTGTATCACTCAGTCCCTTGGGTTCTCCAATCCCGTTGACCTTTATTCAGTTCTTATATTCACTCTTCTCAGTCTTGCTACAAGGCCTTTGACATGTGGTTCCCACAAACTATAAATCTCCGCGTAAGTGTTATTTCTTCTGAGATATTTTGTTTTTCCCTCTACACTCGCTAGTTGAGCTATCTCTTGTTATAGATCCTTCTAGAACTACATACCTCTCCTACACTCCTTTCAGAGGATCTGTTTTATGTCTGTGATTAATATCAGCTGCCCTCTGAAGGCCTCCTGCGGGCCTGTCTTTGTTCTGACTCACTGTGATACCTCCAGCACCAGCACACACACTGCCTGGCTCTTAAACAATTCTCAAAGAATATATATTGCATGATTGGATGAACAAATGAAATTGAGTATGTTTAATCAGAAAATGGGCCTTACCTAGTCTTGCGGGATTTATCTAGTTGACAAGAAATCCAAATAAACCTCTGTTGGAACAGCCAGGAGTGGAAATGCGCTGCTTAGATTCAGGAAGGCTAGACGCAGCCTGTAGCAGAAACTATATCCAATTCATTCCGTGTCAAACGAGGGGTAGCACTAGTGACAATGGCTTTGGGTGAATGTAGTGACAGTCTCTCTGGGCTGCCTGGAGGTTGCTCCACTCTTTTCGGGAGGGTCACAACTATAAAGTATATATTTTTCTCTCCAGTTCCCCTGTATTTAAGGGACTTGACATACACTTCCTATTAGAATGAAGTTGTGGATACTTACTAGCAAGTTTGTACAAATGTGGTTTGGATATTTCACTGACCCATTGCAGTTAGCACCCTCTTGTTATCTCTCTGCTCAGAAAACATGGACTGTCTCTCTAGGGAAGAGATGCATATAGTGCTTTTTGTTTGTTTGTTTTGTCCCTCTGAACATCACTTCTTGTTTGCAAAGGAGACAAGTAAACAAGTTTAAAGGGCAGATGCATGTTTTGAGTCTGTAGGCTGCTGGGGAGGCAAGAGGAGAATTTTTTAGGTGTGCTTTCCTGGTCTCAGGTAGAAACATCTGCTTGTTTCTCAAAGCAGGTTTGGTTTAAGACCAAAAAAATTACTTCCCTGTCATGGGTTCTGACCTCTGGGCAAAGGAAGGAACTATGCTAGTCTAACTGCAACTGCTAGGGGAGTTCTTGTTCTCTCCAGTCTTCTGAGAGTCTCAAGGAATTAGGTCTGTGAAGAGCAAGTTGGAATCTGAATCCCCCTCTAGGTTTTCAGTGTCCTGCCAAACACAAGTTGCTGAGCTGCAAGATGGACAAACCCCGTGAGAGACAGACCTCAAGGGCCAGGTGTTCTGTCTCCTTCCTAGCTTCAGTTCTGGTCTTTACTTCCAAGTCTCCCCTAATGTCCTCAGCCGCGCATCCTGTGAAGCCAGAGGGACTTTTGATTGGAGAAGCTAGTGGCTCTCTCAGGCGGAAGGAAGGCTGGTACTGTTTTGGGATTTATGAGGGCTTTGGAGGAGCAGGGGAGCTTGTGGAGAGAGATCTTCCTTCCTTTCAGATTTTCTGATGTTTTTAGAGAAGCCAGAAATTGTGTGAAGTCACCCAATTTTAAAATGTTCACTTTACGTTTTGTTTTGTTTATAAACAACATATACGCATGCACACACACATTTTTGGATCCCAAGCTTCATAACAATGCAGACTGTGTTTAGCCTGCTTGTCCCTGTATCCCCACGACCTAGCACAGTACTAGCCACATCATAGAAGCACAGTTTTCTCTAGACTGACATGGGATATTCATATTTGCTGATAGTCTGTTGATATTAATAACGATAGTAAAGCACAGCAATAATAATGGTATCAACTACTTTTTATTAAGCACATATTAAATGATTTTCATAAATTTTAATCAACATCCTGACCTTAGAAGATACATGTTTTTATTAATCCCATTTTGCAAACAGAGACAGAAGCTTGGAGCCTTAAAAAGATGCCCGGAGACAGTTGCTTGGCTACTGAGTGGATTCTGATTCGGGCAGTACTGCCTCCAATGCCTGTACTTGTAACCCTGGTGCCAAAAACTGCTGTGCGGGCACTGGCCAGAGGAAGCCATGAGCCCTCCAAGGGTTAGTCCTTCCAAAGGGGAGACACCGTCCTGGTGCACTGTCTGCCTCCAAAGTGAAGCTTCCAAGGCAGACCCTGGAAGGGTGACTATGGTGGGTGGGCATTCTTTTCCTTCCACACAGCCTTTATTCTCTCCTGCACCTCTGACTGTGGGACTGTTCCTAGTTTCTCATCACCATCTCTTTATGGGGAACTACTCTGTAGGGTACTTTGATAAGTTGTGGTTGTATGGTATTGAATTGTTTGAAATCCTTAGCGATATGAAACAGTCTCTATCGGGCATTTTTCTAGGACTCAGGGGCACTCTGAACTGAGGTTCACAGCATCATTGTTTGGTTTCCTTAACTAAAAGCAAGAGTGGTGACTCACCATCAGCTTAGGGTATAATTGAACCCATGGCTCCTAAAAGCAGAATGCTGTGCTACAGCCTGCTAGTCATGCAATGCATTTGTGTGTGTTTGTGTTGCAAATACTTTATTACAGGTATTGAAGTGTTAAAGCTTTTGTGTCTTAGAGACACAAAAGCCTAATGGAACAGAGTGGGGTGGCTCTCCACAATAGTTACTATTTGATGGACTTCTATATGTTAATAGTTTTAGCTCCTGGGGGATCCTTTTAATCAGGAGAAACAGGCAAAGGGAATGAAGAATATAGGCCTTTATGAAAACCAAATTACATGCTCATGCCCTAATTTCTGCTGGGATACTTCATGTCCCCTTTAATTTTTTTCACACTATCATCCTGGTTTGAAACCCTTCCTCTCGGTAAATTGCTCTCTAATCGAGGAAGGTTTTGCAAACTGGACGACTGCTTTTGAGAGTTGGATAGCAGCTTTCCAAGGAAATCCATAGGGGTCATTATCCAAGCTCTACTTGCTGAGGCATCATTTAAGAATTCTGCATTCATTCCCTTTTTCTGAGCTTTTCCCAAATGTGTGAGTTGAGCATTCCTATCTTCCATCTCACAGAATGAGCAAACAGGCTCAGAGAAGCAAAGCGACTTGTCTGAAGGTACACAGTAGCAATACCAGGCTATTGTTTATAATACCATTTGTACTTCAGAATATCTTGGAAAGCTTTTTAACAATAGAACTTCTTGGGCCATTAGTTTGTGGCCTAATATCTCAACCAGTGGGAGCCTGGGAAGCTATATTTTCTAAATTTCCACATGTCACTGTGCGTTATTAAGACTTGGAAAACATTGCCATATATTACATACATCACACCACCTTTTTTGGAATAAATCAAAGTGTAGATTCAATTTGGAGATTTTAGTGGCTGTTTTTTTGTTCATTTTGTTTTCCTGTCTCAACACAGCCACCTCCACCTCTGCCTCGGGGGCTACAGGAGAGACTTCTCAGAGAAAGGGCCGTTTTGCTAGGTCCTAATGGATTGGTAAGAGGGGAAAGGAAAAGCAAAGTGATCCACAGGTAGAAGTCACAGAGCTGCCACCAGGTTGAAGAGCCTGGGGAATGGGACAAGGTCAACACACCTGGACAGATGGTGACAGCTATACCGTGCATGTTATCAGCTGAGTCCAAGTGGAGACTGTCTTGGGAGGTCCCAATGGCAAAGCGGCAGTGGGCTTTAGCTGTGGCGTGTAGACTGTCCATCTCGTTGGCTCGAGTCCTCGACTGTCTGCCTCAGGTCATCCTTAGCCACGCAATTCTGATCATGTGCTGCAGGATAATCAGGCCAACTGCTGACAGCTGGGATGGGATTCCTGTCTGCAAATGCCTCACACTCAATTGCCGTAGGATCAGCAATGACAGTGGATAGAAAATAACTTGATCCAACACAGCAGGTGCTGAAGCAGAGGTTTGAGGTGAGATTAGGAACTCCAGTATTTTTAAGAGTTGACTCTAACCCAGAAGTGTTTTCCCTTAGCATGCTCCTGCAAACGTGTATGGATTCTTGACCAAGGAGGCCTGTTCACTTTCTGTAGAAAGCAAGTGCCTTTCATAGTTTAGACCCAATGTCGTCTTTTGCCAACACTTTCAGGCTACCAAGTAAATATGTTTGAGGGGTTCGTTTTAGAATAAAATTGATTAGATGTTCAAGTCTTAACTGAAGTGGGGTGTACGATGAGTATTTTTATGATAGTAATATACTGGGTAGGACACAGTCATGAGCCACTGTGCAATTTTTTTAATCCTCTGTTTATTGACTCCAGATACAAGGACTCACTTTCATGTTACTCCTAGGGAGTGTTGGTGAATACTAAACTCATCAACAGGACCCCAAAGGGCCATTTTAAGCACTATTTCTATTCATTTTCCAGGGCACTGAGGGTTTGAATTGCCTTTAGTTCTGTTTACATGTTCAAAACAACTAGAGCCTAACAGTAGTTAGAGAAGTTAAAAACAGATTTTATTGGGGAGCTATTGCAATAGGAGAAAGGAAACCTCAGTAAAGAATCGAGTTTAAATCCAAATGAAGCATGGACAAGTGAGGGTTTCTAATCAAGGAGCTGGCTGGGACTCAGTGCATGGGAAATTACTAAGTGGGCAGGCTAATTCTTACTAAATTCACCTGACAGGACTCTTACTGAGTGTAAACCTGTGTGCTCAGATACCAAGGGGGAGATGAGGAATTTGATCAGATATTGAGGATGATTAGATATTGATAATGTTTTCCTTCCCTCCTTCCTTCCTTCCTTCCTTCCTTCCTTCCTTCCTTCCTTCCTTCCTTCCTTCCTTCCTTCCTTCCTTCCTTCCTTCTTTCCCTCCTTCCCTCCCTCCCTCCCTCCCTCCCCCCTCTTTCCCTCCCTCCCTCCTCTTTCTTTCTTTCTTTCTTTCTTTCTTTCTTTCTTTCTTTCTTTCTTTCTTTCTTTCTTTCTTTCTTCTTTCTTTCTTCTCTTTCTCCTCCTCTTTCTTTTCTTTCTTTTTTTCTTTTTTTTAAAAACTGATTTAGCAAGATATTTCCCATGACGGGGTATGCAGATCCCACAAGGATAGAGGCCAATGCTGAGGTCTAGCAGTATCAGAGGAGCCCAACTAGAACTAGTGAAGGTATTTCGTTGGGTGAAAACTGGTCTAAGAAAGTCATGGTGGGGGAGGGAAGGAAAGGAGAGTCTCAGTTTGGTAAGATGGGGATGATGGTGGTGATGGTTACACAGCCACGTGAGTAGGCTTAATGCCACAGATTAAAAAGAAATAAAGTGGCAAATTCTCTGTTCTGCATATTTTACCATAATGCAAAAGAAGAAGCAGTGCATGGTAAAGTGGAGAAGCGACCATGTGAGTGACGATCACAGCTGTTAGTCTCCCGGGTTTGCTTTGTGGCTGGGATAGGATTCCTGTCTGCAAAATGTGCCTAGTGCTTTGCAGTGATCATCTCCTTTTCACAGAGAAGGCCTGGACGTCCAGAGTGCTTAATGCACTGCTGAGGGTCACAGTAGAGGGCAGCCTTCTCCCAGAGACCTCCCCCTAGGCCTGCCCTCAGACTACACCACCTCACTAAGACACGACTGTCTCTCTGAAGCTCCCCCACCTACCAATAAGTGTAGCAAACAGCTAGAATGAGTCCAAATGACCAAAATCACACCTTCCCAAATGACGGCAACTCTGATGCATGCACTAGTCTTTTAACAGCAAAGAGGCGTGCTCTGCTCTCTCGCCTGCCTTCAGTCTGCCTGTCCAGTTACACAGAGAGTGGGCTCCTGCTGCTTCCTTCTCTTTGACGCAGGACTGTGAAAACACTGTCTTTTATTTAGACCGGGAGCTCCTCAGAGGCAGACCGTTTCTTCTCACTCATCTCTTTCATTTTTTTCTTTCTTTTTAAAATTATAGTGGACATATAATATATTAATTTCAGGAGTACAACATAATGATTCAACATTTATATACCTTACAAAGTGATCACCACAGCAAGTCTAGTAACCATCTGTCACCATGCAAAGTTATTACAATATTATGACTGTATTCTCTACGCTGTACATGACATCCCCATGACTTATGTATTTTATAACTGTAAGTTTGTAACCACAAATCCTCTTCACATTTTTTGTCCATCTTCCCCTGCCCCTCCCCTATGGTAAGTATCAGTTTGTTCTCTGTATCAGAGTCTGGCTCTGTTT
Source organism: Saccopteryx leptura (assembly GCF_036850995.1). Taxonomy (NCBI): domain Eukaryota; kingdom Metazoa; phylum Chordata; class Mammalia; order Chiroptera; family Emballonuridae; genus Saccopteryx; species Saccopteryx leptura. Next base: position 78,763,136 of record NC_089512.1, read on the forward strand.
TTCTGTTCATTTGTATTGTTTTTAGATTCCACATATAAGTGAATCATATGGTGTTTGTCATTCCTCTGTCTGACTTATTTCACTTAGCATAATACCCTCTGGTCCATCCATGTTGGCATAAATGGCAAGGCATCATTCTTTTTTATGGCTAGTAATATTCCATTGTATATATACACCACTTTCTCTTTACCCATTCATATCTTAATAGGCATTTAAGCTGCTTTTGTATCTTGACAATGGTAAATAATGCTGCAATGAACATAGGGGGTATATATCTTTTCAAATTACTGTTTTGCTTTTTTTGGATAAATACCTGAGAGTAGAATTACTGGATTATATGGTAGTTATACTTTTAATTTTTTGAAAAAAAACTATGCTATTTTTTTTTCTTTTTGTATTTTTCTGAAGTTGGAAATGGGGAGGCAATCAGACAGACTCCCCCATGCGCCTGACCGGGATCCACCCGGCACGCCCAGCAGGAGGCAATGCTCTGCCCATCTGGGGTGTCGCTCTATTGTGACCAGAGCCATTCTAGCGCCTGAGGCAGAGGCCATGGAGCCATCCTCAGTGCCCGGGCCAACTTTGCTCCAATGGAGCCTCGGCTGCGGGAGGGGAAGAGAGAGACAGAGAGGAAGGAGAGGAGGAGGGGTGGAGAAGCAGATGGGCACTTCTCCTGTGTGCCCTGGCCGGGAATCGAACCTGGGACCCCTGCACGCCAGGCTGACACTCTACCACTGAGCCAACCGGCCAGGACCAACTATGCTATTTTTAATGGTGGCTGCACCAGTTTACAGTCCCAGCAACACTGCATGAAGGCTCCCTTTTCTTCACATCCTCCCTAATACTTGTTCTTAGTTGTCTTTTTGATAATTGCCATTCTAACAAGTGTGAGGTGATTATCTCATTGTAGTTTTGATTTGCATTTCTCTGATTAGTGAGGTTGAATATCTTTTCATGTGCTTGTTGGTCATTTGCATGGAGAAATGTTTATTCAGGGCCTTTGTTCATTTTAGAATCAGATTTTTTTATGTTGACTTGTATTTATATATTTTGAATATTAACACTTTATTGGCTATATCACTTGCAGCTATCTTCTATTTCCCATTTATTGTTCTAGTTGGCACATAGCAAGTGTTCAATAAAATTTTTATCAAACTAGGCTTCTGATGTTGAAGGTATTAGTGTGAGTTTTCCTAATAATTAGGGAGCACTATTTGGTTGTGTGGTGCATTAATTGACCTCCTGGAACTCAAGTTCTGGAAGATACATTAGAGGTGGTTCTCAGCCAGGAGAGGTTTTGCCCCAGGAGACATTTGTCAATGTCTGGAGACTTATTTTTGGTTGACATAACCGAGGGTCTCTGCTACTTCTGTCCGCCAGCAGGGCCAGGAACGCTGGAAACATCTACAGGGCAGTAGAAGAAACTAGTCCAAAATGCACTGCTTGGGCAGAAGGATTATTTTGACAAACTATGGACACAGGAGCTCTGAAAACAGAGAAGGTGCCCTTTTGTAAAGGAAAGTTACATTAGAAAGGGGGCCTGCACCAGGAAGACAGCTCTTACCGAGAGAACTTTCTCACTCGAGATTTATCTGCAGGCCAGGACAACCTTTGCTGACCAAACAGCTCCTCCTCACCTTCCTGTGAATGGCCTTCCCAGACCAGCAGCCCTGAACTGCAACCCTTCCCTTAGCTCTGGGTGGCACTTAAGGCTCAACGGTTTGGCTGCCTTTTGAGTCTCTTTACTATGTGGGGCTTCTGCATTTAATTAAAAATAATCTTTTTCCTGTTAATCTGTTTTATGTCAATTTAATTTTTAGGCCAGCCATAGAACCTAGAAGATTTAGAAGTGAGTATTTTCCTCCTCCACATCTCCTACAATACATATGAAGAAGCTCCCACAACAAAGAATTATCTGGCCCTGAATGGCAATGGTGTTGATGTTGAAAACTGCTTTGGGAGTTTCGGCCATTCATTGATTCATTCATTTATTCATTCATTCATTCACTCATACATTCATTTCACATGTGTTTATTATTGGACTCCAGCCTCTGGCTAAAAGAGGAGCAAGCCTATTTGCCCAAGATCACAGTGCTGATGGTATGAATCTAGATTGAACCACTGACTCATGGAGAGTTCTTCAAATGCATGCAGGTGGCCTTGTATAGCCTATTACTCATTCAAGTGCTATCTTTGTGGTCACAGTGTGTAGGTCCTGCTGAGATTGCTAGGATTCTGAGCCTGTGCCTGGTGCCTGGAGCTGCAGGAAGGGCAGTGAGGTGAGACAGCTTGTCCAGGCTGCTGGAAGCCCCTGGGTTGGGGCTCTAGGAGCTCTGGCCAATTTTGCTGAGGTGGGGCGGGTTTCCAGGCTTCCAGTGTATGCCATATTCCACTGTGAGGCCAGTCCCTCTTCCCTGACCTGTAACCCTATCTCAGCTACCCTGTTTTCACTGAGCCCCTGGAAGCCATATTATAGACTTCTTTGAAAGAATTACCATGTTCACACCATTCTGTATGTTCAGGCTCTTTTCAGATTTGAACACTGGTGGTTTTTAATGCGACCTGCTTTTCAACACACATCACACTTCCCCTCCCTTTCCTCTGTGCTCTGACTCCTTGCTGCCCTCTGGTTATGGTCTGCCTCCCTGCGCGGAGGACCTGCAGCCGAGTGTAGCGGGTGCTATATAATTCTCAAGATGGTAGAGTTGATGGATTTTAATCAGGTGACTGCAGTTTAATGCAAATGTTCCTTTAACTGAGGTTCATAAACTGGGCTACTCAATAGTATGGTCCCAAGTATTAGTTCAATGCTTATGGCTTACATAAATGGTTTTCCTTTGGGGGTTAGGTTAGGGGAAAATCAATATGAAGCTGCTGGAAATACAGAAAGGAACTGTGTATTTACACTTCAGCTGAGGTATCCCTCCTCCCACCCAGCACCGCTTCAAACGTCCAGTTTCTGTTTTTCCCCCTAGCTCCCTTTCCCCCTTTTGTCACACTTAGTGCTTCACAATGATAGGAAAAGCCACCCTGGCTCCTCCATCCATTAAATGGGAAATGCATATGAAGAAGTAGAAGAATTGCACCGTATAACACAGCTGAAATACAATGTTATTATCATTGCACTCAGCATTTCTTAGGCTGGTTTACATCCCAGCAGTTAATCGGCTGCTATTGTTGGTGTACCAACACAATGCTATTAGCAACCCAGAATTCTCAGGCTTTCTGTTTAGATTATCTTCATGTAGGCTACCAAGCATTTAGATATCTGTAAACAGAATTAGAATGGTGATCTTTCTTCATAATATAAAATTCAGGTAAGGGTAACGGGTCATGATCCAAGACATGTTTATTAATTAAGGCTTTATAATATGGCGCCATTGTTTGGAAGTTGTGACTTATGCAAAGAGGAATACTAATTACACTCTGTATTTTTTTGTAATAATGGGGCAGCATTTTGGACTGTTTATCCAGACAATGCATCCAGCTCAGATGTAGTTTATTAGCAAGGACACTTTGAATGTTTAATGGAAGATTAATACAGCTGTTACAGGTGGCATGGATCCTATTCCTGGCTAGGCTGGGACAGTAGCAACGTGTTGCATGCTGCTAACCTCAAGAAGTCTCCAAGTAGCTTTTATGTGTGCCCACTATCTATTGACCATTTCTTGATACAAAGGAAGTCAACTGACTTGAGAAAAATCAATCTGGTAATTTTTTCTCATTCTCAGAACTTTTGCTGAGGCCTTAGCCTTTGTGGAATTTTTCTTAGTTATTCCCAAGAACAGTCATTTTTATAATTATCATTATGAAATTCTAATAATGGTCCTTGTGAGATTCAGAATAGGCTACCATATTTTTCCACTAAAATACTGTTTTATTAAGGTATAATTAATTCATGTACTATATTAACCTTTTTAAAGTGATTTTGAGTATATTCACAAAATTGTGCATCCATCACAACTTTCTTGTTCCAGAGTATTTTCCTCATCATAAAAAGCAACCTTGTGCTCATAGCAGTCATTCCCCACCTTCCCCTGCCAAGCTCCTGGCAATGACTAATCTACTCTCAGTCTCTGTGGATTTGCCTATTAGGAAATTTCATATAGACGGCATATGTGGTCTTTTGTGATTAGCTTCTTTCACTTAGAATAATATTTTCAAGGGTCATCCACGTTGTAGCATGTATCCATACTTCATTTCTTTTTATTGTTAAAAACAAAGTTATGTAATCCATGCATTATATAGATATACTACGTTTTGTTTACCTAATCAGCAGTCAGTGAACATTTAAGTTGTTTCCACTTTTTGGCTGTCCTGAATAATCCTGTGAGGAGCATTTGTATACCAATTTTTGTGTGTACTTATAAATATATTTTTACATCTGGAGTTAGATACTGAGGAGTAGAATTGCTAGGTCACATGGTATGTTTGGGAAATATCTGATGATTTTCCAAAGCACCATTTTACATTCCCATCAGCAATATATGAGGTTTCAAGTTTATTCACATCTTAGGAAATACTTGTTACTATCTTTTTTATTATAGCCATTGTAATAGGTGTGAAGTGGTAGGCATCACATTGTAGAGTTGATTTGCATTTTTCCCTATTGACTAATAATGTGGAACATCCTTTCTTTTGCTTATTGACCATTTGTATATCATTTTTTGGTGGGCCATTTTAACCCTATTTTATAAAAGAAAAAAACAAAAGCACAGAGAAAATGAGACTAACCACAGTCACTATATAAATAGCCTGGTCAGTACTGGAATTTAGGGTTTCTAACTCACTGATGCAAAAGCTGAGAGATTCAGCACTTAATATTGAAATAAATCATAAAATACTTGCATTCAGCAATGACACTTATATTTGCAAGTGATAGAATGCCAGCTCTAACTGTAGTTTAATGAAAGTACAGGGAATTTGGCTTACCTACCAGACAGATTAGAGTGAGTTTGCCTCCAGGAATAGCTGGATCCAGCCACTTAAAGGTTGCATCAGAAATCTGTTTCACCTCTTAGTTCTGCTTCCATCAAGTTGGCGTCATGCAGAGTCAGTGTTTCTGTGGTGGTTAGATGGCCACCAGGAGCTCAAACTTTATATCATACCAGCAGGATTTTTTTTAAATGCACTTCTTTCTCAACAGTTCCAGTCCAAATTTAAGGACTGAGTAGTATTAGACTAACTTGAATCAAGGATTGGCTCACTGAATTATTCATCAAATGAAATACACTGATTGGCCCCTTGCCTACATCTGGCCTGAGACATGAAGAGAGGGGCTCCCCAGAGGAGAGTCAGGGTGCTAATACCAGCATCCCGAGGAGTGCGTGCTGGGACGTGCAAAGCAAAACTCTTAGATTTCCACTGTGCTGCTCTGTCTTCACCTTGATTTATTATATATTGGTTTCTTGTTGTCTGTGAATTTGGCTTAAAGGACACAGAATCTCTGAAAAGTAATTTTTGGTTCCTTTAAAGTGAAGGATTAATCAACCAATCTGCATTTTTTTTATTCTGGTATTGAGGGTTCATTTGTTTTAATAAATGCAAATAAGGTTGCTTGTAGTTAAAAATAATTTTAACTACTTTTTATAGTCATTCTTGATGCTGGTCATTTTGTGTCTAAGTTGTTTTAAATCACTTTGGTTTAGTGTTTGAGAAATGAAAGAGCCCCTTAACAGTAAGTAGAAATACAGTTATTTATTTATGTAAATTAGCAATCCTTGTGAAGTCATTTACTATTTACACATTTCAGTATATTTTGCAAAGCACAACAAAAGCTGTCTCATCATATAGTAAATCTTTCATACAGAATTACAATTTAATGGGGAAAGTAAATTTAGCATAATCATTAAAGTATAAGTATTTTCTTCTTAGCTTTTAGCTCTTCAACTTTATTTATTTTTTTTATTATTATTATTTTTTTTGTATTTTTCTGAAGCTAGAAACGGGGAGAGACAGTCAGACAGACTCCCGCATGCGCCTGACCGGGACCCACCCAGCACGCCCACCAGGGACGACGCTCTGCCCCTCCGGGGCATCACTCTGCCGGGACCAGAGCCACTCTAGTGCCTGGGGCAGAGGCCAAGGAGCCATCCCCAGCGCCCGGGCCATCCCCGCTCCAATGGAACCCTGGCTGCGGGAGGGGAAGAGAGAGACAGAGAGGAAAGAGGGGGGGGTGGAGAAGCAAATGGGCACTTCTCCTATGTGCCCTGGCCGGGAATCGAACCCGGGTCCCCCGCACGCCAGGCCGACGCTCTACCACTGAGCCAACCGGCCAGGGCCAGCTCTTCACCTTTAGATACCTAACCTTCCCTGTTCTAAATCACCTAACTTCTAAAATAGAAGTTGAGAAGCAGAAGAATTTATATATTATGTATTCTCGTTTTTGACCCATAAAATGGATGTGTATCTTATCCATATGTTCATGTTTTTTATTCACATACTAACTATTTCTTAGACAAGATCCATCTAGAGTTCTGTTAAAAAGGTTTCTGAAGTTGCATTCAGGCCTAGCAGAAAAAAATGCTGTGATCAATTAAAGATGTCTGTCACAGGTCCAGGACATGAAAGGGATGGCACTTGTATCATATGTTTTCCCTTCCTGCCTACATCTTGAAACTAAGTTCCAACACAGAATGTTTGCAGCACTGGGACAGGTGTCTCAGTGGCTTAGACCAGCAGAAGGTTTTTCTCTCATCACTCAGAGAAGCCCCTGCCTCGCCGGTGCTGCTAGTGCTGCATCCCCAAGGCTGCCGGAAGTGTGGAAACTAGAGACAGGACTGCGGCATACTGTTGGGGTTCAGAAGCACACTGACATAGAGTAAAATCTGCTAGCAACATCAGGAAAATAGGCTGCTTCTTTGCCCAAAGTAGACATCTTATGCCTGGGGGTGTGTAACACTCTGTCAAATCCTTGGTGGGGGGAGTGGAGGTGGTAGGAGACAGAGTCCTCAGTTTTTAAGATTTTAGTCTGGCTGTAATTACAGAAGCTGGGTGGAAGAGCTCACAGATGGAGCACATAGTGTACATACAAAGGCTGAAGGAATGAAATGTTATCATCTGATAAAAAATTAATAAAAAGTAGCAAGCAGCCCTTGCCTGATAGCTCAGTTGGTTAGAGCATTGTCCTGATAGGCAGAGGTTGTCAGTTCAGTCCCTGCTCAGGGCACATACAGGAACAGATTGATGTTTCTATCTCTGTCTCTCTCCCTCTCCCTCTCTCCAAAATCAATAAATTAAATAAAAAAGCAGACAGAGTTTAGCAAGTATAGAGAATGTTAGTTTGATAATGAGGGATGAAATGGAGAGTGATCTAGAGAAGAGTATATTCAGAAAGGTTTTATTTATTTACTTATTTTTTTATGGGAGGGAAGGAAAGGAGAGAGAGAGAAACATCAACGTGTTCCATTTTAGTTGTGTACCCACTGATTGCTTCTCATACATGCCCTGACTGGAGCTCGACCCACCCACCAGTGCCTTTGGGATCTAGCCCACAACCTTGGTCTTCACTCCAGGACTATGCTTCATCCACTGTACTACCAGCCAAAGCATGGAAATATTTTCTTCAGAAGAAACTTAAAGGAAATGATGAGCATAGATTGGTAGAAGGGATGGTTGGCTAGGGTGGGAACTAGTGGTGAAAAGACTGAAAGCTACTTGCTGAAGGATGACATAACATATCAGTCTCTATCAGCTTACTGGCAGAAACAAGAAAACATATCTACTATAGTAAAATATAAAAATAGAATATATTGTAAAAATGAAAGATTTCATGCAAAATTAAAAAATAGAAAATCTGGAGCTTTCACATAAAACAGATTTTCTTAATCTTTTATAAAAACTAGATCTTGAGAGATACTAAGATGGCAATGGAGTAGGCAAATGCACAGACTCCCAGCTCACCACCAAACTGGATTACAAATGAATTTAAGAATAATCAGTGTAAAAAACCAACTTTGGACTAAAAGAACAGATCTCAAAAACCAAGGAGCAAAGAAGAAGCCACACTGAGCCTGGTAGGGAGCTCTGAGCTATGGTGGGGGCTTCCCTGCTTCCAGGAGTGAAAGGGGGTGAGGCTGAGAGCCCAGAAGGGCTCTCATTACAAGGAGAAGAGCAGAAAATATTGCTCACAGCCACTTGCCTGGGGACCTGGGAACCAGATGGGCTGAGAGGACTGGTTTGTCTTCCAAAAGGAAAGTGGGGAGAGAGAGACAGACAGTGATGGGCAGTGGAATGCATGGGATGACCTAAGAAGCTGACTCATCCAGTGTGGAGGCAGCCATAGCTGGGGGACGGATTGATCCCTCCACACAGACCAAGCCTAAAATGGTTCTGAGTGACCCACCTCCAGAAAGCTCTCCAGCTCCAATCAGGGCAAAAAGACACAGCTGAAAACAGGAAGTGAGGAGGAGGGGCAGTAACTCAGGTATCCATGAAAATCTGAGATACACCTCACCCTATTGAAGCAGAGAAAGGATCCCACCCCCAGAGAGAAGCTGGCAGAGTCTCAGAGGTTACACCCACCGTATTCCTGGATCACTTTCAAATAAGCCTCCTGCTTTGATCAGTAAACAAATTACCACCGAGTTCAGAAAGCTGAGAACAAAACAAATCAAGACTTCAAAGTGGCTCTACTAGGCAAGGAGACCACAACTGGAAAACAGAGAAAAATGGGAAGGCAGACAAGCATAAGTCATATGCTTCAACAAGATAAATCCTCAGAAAAAATCCTGGATGAATTGGAAGTAATCAAATTACTGGATGCAGAGTATAAAATAATGATTGTAAGGATGCTTAAGGATCTCAAAGCTACAATGGATGGACTTAATGAACACCTTAATAAAAAAGTTGTAAGCATCAAAAAGGACACAGAAATCATAAAGAAGAACCAAACAGAAATGACAAACACAATATCAGAAATGAAGACTACACTAGAAAGAATTAAAAGCAGGCTGGATGAAGCAGAGGATCAAATCAGTGACTTAGAGGACAAGATAAATGAAAGCACAGAAGCAGAAAAACAAAAAGAGGATTAAAAAGTCTGAGGAAACTCTAAGAGAGCCCTGTGACAACATGAAGAGAAACAGTATCTGCATAATAAAGGTTCCTGAAGGAGAAGAGAAAGAACAAAGACTAGAGAAGCTCTCTGAAGAAATTTTAGCTGATAATTTCTCTAATTGATAGTCACACAAGTTCAAGGAGAGAGAACCTCATTAAAAAAGAACCCAAAGAGACCCAGTTGGGCAGATAAAATATATTATGCTCACTTTGTTAAACATGGTGCTGCCCACGTGGAAGCCCGTCACCCAGGTGATGATATTAGTTGCCCTTATTGCTTGGGATGGGCGTGATTATGTTAATATATTGTATATTATATTAAAGGGCTTTTGCGCCAAAAGGTTTTAAAAGGAAGAGAGATCACGTTGTTCTGGGGGAAGAGAGATTATGTTCTAGGAGAAGCCCATGCTGTAGGAGAGCAGAGAAAGGCCACGTGGAAGAGAGAAGAAGTAGCTAGGATGGCGGAGTGCTAAAGGAGAAGCCAGTATGTGCACAGAGAAGGAGATGGGGAACAGAGGTGAATAAGGCTAGTGAGCTAGAAACCTTTGATTCTAGGAAACTCAGACAAGTAGGTAGCTCTGTGAGCACTGAATGAGTGGGTTTTGCAGCCCAGTGTGTGTTTTTACTTGGCCACCGGGTGCAAGCTAGGATTAAAGGTTTCATTACTGTCTGTCCGAATCTAATGTGAACCTGCATGGGCCAGGCGGCTGTGTTGGTTCCCATAGCTACTGGCTTTACAGACCCACACCAAGACATATCATAATCAAAATACCAAAGCTAAGATAAAGAAAGAATATTAAAAGCTATAAGAGAAAAACAGTCAATCACCTACAAAGGATCACCCATAAGGATGACATCTGACTTCTCAACAGAAACACTTGAGGCCAGAAGGGACTGGCAAGAAATATTCAAAGTAATGCAGAACAAGGAGCTACAACCAAGACTTCTTTATCTAGCTAGACTATCATTTAAAATTGAAGGGGAAATAAAAAGCTTCCCAGACAAAAAAAACTCAAGGAATGCATCACAACCAAACCAATGCTACAAGAAATGTTAAGGGGCATGCTGTAGACAGAACAAAGCAGGGAGGAAAAAAAAATCTATATATAGATATAGATATAGTAAAAGAGAAATATAGATTTAAAGAAAAAAATGGCAATAAACTACTACATATCAATAATAACCTTAAATGTAAATGAATTAAATATTCCAATCAAAAGACATAGGGAAACTGAATAAGAAAACAGGACTCATATATATGCTGTCTACAAGAGACACACCTCAAAACAAAAGATACACAAAGACTGAAAGTAAAAGGTTGGAAAAAATATATCATGCAAATGGAAATGAAAAAAAGTTGGGGTAGCAATACTCATATCTGACAAAATAGATTTTAAAACAAAGACTATAGTAAGGGATAAGGAAGGTCACTACATAATGATAAAGGGAGCAATCCAACAGGAAGAGATAACCATTGTAAATATCTATGCACCTAATAAAGGAACACCTAAATATATAAAGCAGATTTTGATGGACATAAAAAGAGAGATCAACAGCAATACTATAATAGTAGGGGATTTCAGTACCCCACTAACATCAATGGATAGATCCTCAAGAAAGAAAATTAACAACAGAATCGAGGGACACACTAGATCAACTGGATTTTATAGATATCTTCAGAACCTTTCACCCTAAAGCAGCAGAATATACATTCTTTTCAAGTGTGCATGGTATATTCTCTAGAATAGGCCACATATTAGGGCATAAAACGAGTCTTAACAAATTTAAGAAGATTAAAATCATATCAAGCATCTTCTCTGACTACAATGGCATGAAAATAGAAATCAACTACAATAGAAAAACTGAAAAACACTCAAACACTTGGAAATTAAATAGCATGTTATTAAATAACAAATGGGTTAACAATGAAATCAAGGAAGAAATAAAAAATTTCCTTGAATCAAATGAAAATGAGCATACAACAACTCAAAATCTGTGGCACACAGCAAAAGCATTCCTGAGAGGAAAGTTCATAGCATTATAGGCATACCTGAAGAAGCTAGAAAAAGCTCAAATAAACAACTTAATCCTGCAACTAAAAGAACTAGAAAAAGAACAAATAAAGCCTAGAGGAAGTAGAAGGAAGGAAATAATAAATATTAGAGAGGAAATAAATGACATAGAGGCTCAAAAAAATAGTATCAATGAAACTAAGAGCTGATTCTTTGAAAAAGTAAACAAGAGTGATGAACCCTTAGCCTGGCTCACCAAGAAATAAAAAGAAAGGACTCAAATAAAATTGGAAATGAGTGTAGAGAAGTGACAACAGAGACAACAGAAATACAAAGATTTTAAGAAAATACTATGAAGAACTATATGCCAGAAAACTAGACAACTTAGGTGAAATGGACAAATTCCTTGAAAAATACAGTCTTTCAAAAATCAATCTGGAAGAATCAGAAAACCTAAATAGACCAATTACAACAAATGAGATTGAAACAGTTATCAAAAAAAAAAAAAAAAAAAAAAACCCTCAAGAAACAAAAGTTCTGGACCAGTTGGCTTCACAGGTGAATTCTACCAAACATTTAAAGAACTAACTCCTATTCTTCTCAAGCTATTTCAAAAAATTCAAGAGGAGATAAAACTTCCAAGCTCCTTTTATGAGGCGAGCATAATTCTGATTCCAAAACCAGGCAAAGACAACACAAAGAAAGAAAACTATAGGCCAATATCCTAGATGAATTTATATGCTAAAATTCTCAACAAAATAATTAGCAAACCAGATCCAGCAATACATGAAAAAAATCATACAACATGATCAAGTGGGATTTATTTTGGGGAGGCAAGGCTGGTACAATATTCACAAATCAATCAATGTGATTCATCACATAAACAAAAGGAAGAATAAAAACCACATAATAATATCAATAGATGCAGAAAAAGCATTTGATAAAATCCAGCACCCATTTATAATCAAAACTCTCAGCAAAGTGGGAATACAGGGAACACACCTCAACACGATAAAAGCCATCTATGACAAACCCACAGCCAACATCATAATCAATGTGCAAAAGTTAAAAGCAATCCCCTTAAGATCAGGAACAAGGCAGGGTTGCCTCCTTTCACCACTCTTATTCAACATAGTTCTGGAAATCCTAGCCACAGCAATCAGACAAGAAGAAATAAAAGGCATCCAAATTGGAAAAGAAGAAGTAAAACTTATTATTTGCTGATTATATGATACTGTACATAGAAAACCCTAAAGTCGCAGTAAAAAAACTACAGGATCTGATAAAGGAATTCAGCAAGGTGTCAGGACATAAAATTAATACTCAGAAATCAGAGACATTTTTATACACTAACAGTGATCTTTCTGAAAGAGAAATTAAGGAAACAATCCCCTTCACTATTGAAACTAAAAAATAAAGTACCTAGGAGTAAATATAACCAAGGAGGTTAAAGACTTGTACTCTGAAAATCATAAAAAAAAATTGATAAAAGAAATCAAGGAAGATACGAACAAGTAAAAGCATGTACAGTGTTCCTGGCTAGGAAGAATAAACATTATTAAATAGCCCATATTACCCAAAGCAATTTATAAATTCAATGCAATTTTTATAAAAATACCAAGGACATACTTCAAAGATATAGAACAAATATTCCAAAAATTCATATGGAACCAAAAAAGAACATGAATAACCTCAGCAATCTTGAAAAAGAAGAATAAAGTGGGTGGTATCACACTTCCTGTTATCAAGTTATACTACAAGGCCATTGTACTCAAAACAGCTTGGTACTGGCATAAGAACAGGTATATAGATCAACGGAACAGAACAGAGAACCCAGAAATAAACCCACACTTTTATGAACAATTGATATTTGACAAGAATGGTAATAGCATACAATGGAGTAAAGACAATCTGTTTAACAAATGATGTTGGGAAATTTGGACAGCTACCTGCAAAAAAATGAAACTAGACCACCAACCTACACCAGTCACAAAAATAAACTCAAAATGGATAAAAGACTTAAATGTAAGTCACGAAACCATAAGCATCCTAGAAGAAAACATAGGCAGTAAGCTCTCCGACATCTCCTGAAGCAATATATTTGCTGATGTATCTCCATGTGCAAGGGGAATAAAAGACAGGATAAACAAATGCTACTACATCAAACTAAAATGTTTTTGCACAGCTAAAGACAATATGATCAAAATAAAAGGACAAACCACATAATGGGAGAACATATTCAACAATACGTCTGATAAGGGGTTAATAACCAAAATTTATAAAGAACTTGTAAACTCAGCACCAGGAAGATAAACAGTCCAATCAAAAAATGGGCAAAGAAATGAATAGACACTTCTCCAAAGAGGACATACAGATGGCCAATAGGCATATGAAAAAATGCTCAACATCACTAATCATTAGACAAATGCAAATTAAAACCACAATGAGATATCACCTCACAACAGTCAGAATGGCGCTCATTAACAAAACAACACAGAATAAGTGCTGGCTGGCGAGGATGTGGAGAAAAGGGAACTCTCCTGCACTGCTGGTGGGAATGCAGACTGGTGTAGCCACTGTGGAAAACAGTATGGAGATTCCTCAAAATATTAAAAATGCAACTGCCTTTTGACCCATCCATCCCATTTTTAGGAATATAGCCAAAGAACACCACATCAATGATTCAAAAGGAGAAATGCACCCCTATGTTTATGGCATCATTGTTCACAATAGTGAAGATCTGAAAACAGCCCAAGTGTCTGTCAGAGGACTAGTGGATTAAAAAGCAGTGGTACATATATACTATGGAATACTATGGGGCCATGAAAAAGAAGGAAATATTACTCTTTGCGACAACACGGATGGACCTGGAAACTATATATTATGTTGAGTGAAATAAACCAGGCTGAGAAAGAAAACTATCATATGACCTCACTCATATGAGGAATCCAATGAACAATATGAACTGAGGAGCAGAATAGAGACAGAGGTGAGATCAAAGAATCCAGAAGGAAAGCAGACAGAGGGAAAGGGGACGAGAGGCTGATTGGATGGGACGAGAGCAGAAAAGCAAATCATGGAGTGAAGGTGGGAGGGCGTTAAGGGGTGGAGAGGCAGGGGGCATATACTGGGGAACAGAGGGGACACTAGTATCTATGTAAACACAATACATTAATAAAAAAACAAAAACAAAAATAATCTAGATCTCACACATTGAGCCTGAATTCCTATTTTGCAACAGAGAGCTGCAGCTAAATAGCAACTGCCGCAGCAGACAGCTGGTCACTGCCTTCACCTTTTCCTGAAGTTGCCTAACACTGAGCTTAAAAGCCAATGGTCATCAAGCATCATAGTTTCAGTATTGAGACTACTTCTTTATACCTAAGTCTCCAGCAAAGTTTGGGAAATGAAAAATAAATTTTGAGAAGTCTTTGTTACAAAAGGAGGGGCAGGGAGATAGCATATTGAGTATGCTGTCGGGTGTACAGGTGTCTTACCTGTTTAATAACTAGATTGCATTTCTTATTTCTTCATATTACTTCCCAGCGCAATAGGCATCTGCGTTTGCATTCCTCCTGGGGTTTGCAAAGAGTAATGGGTAGAATTTAACAAGAAATTTATAGAGCATGGTAGATATCTCCCATCTAGTTGGAATAGAAATCATTGGTTTTATGAATGTTTACTGTGAAGACTTGAGGGCAAGGCTTTAATGACAAACTGAAGAATTTAGTTTTGAGCTGTCTGAAAGGGTAGGTACTGAGGTCAGAGTGTTATTAATAGAAATGTTAATGAGCATATGCAGAAAGGAGTTAATGTGGACTTGCCAAAAATGAAGTGACCACAGTAAACTTAGATTTTTGACAGGGTTACTAGAGTATAAGATAAAGTCTAGTTTGAGAAATAGTGTGTTTCAGCCATGTAGCTGTATCTCAAAATATTTTGTGGTCAAGACTGAGAAATATGACACAGTCAATAGCACAACTGTGAATTTAGAGCTGATGGAAGAATTTTTAAGTTATTCACAGAATTTTAAATGTTTGCCACAAAGTTTAAGCTCTGTTATGAAAAAGAGAATTGAAGTTTTTCTCTTTTTAGTTATGGGCATAGTGTGTTCCTTTTTATTATTATTTTATTGATCAAATTATTTGATCCAGGTTTCAATTTGTAAAATATATTGGATAATATTTTAGTAATAGGATAATATTCTTTGATCTCTTGGATGAACTTTATTTCCTGGAGTTGCATAGAAAGTTATCTTTGCTTTCTGATAATGGGGCTCCTGCCTCATTCACATTTGATATCAATACCATTTTCTGACCATACACCCCTTACAACAGCAGCACAGTGGAGTCACTGTCTGCCTCTATTGCTGTTAGCTGGGTTAGTCTCATCGTAATTATTTCTTTGCCACAGCTGCTCTGTCTTCTCTATCTCTTTTCTTGTTTATCTCAGTTAAAAAATATAAAAATGGATTAACCGTGTGATACTCTGAGTTCTCTGGAGGTCTGAGCTCTATATTAAACTGTGGTTTCCTAAATGCAGGGAGAGAGCAGAGGGACTTGGACCATTTCTGATGCTGAATTTTTATTATATTGTGAGCTCTCCTTCAGCACTTTAAGGCTCCATCCTTCTCAGTATATGTAAAAGCGGGGAAACTGAAATGGAAATTGTTTTCTGCATTCTCTATAATGGTTTTTATTTGAGAATGATAAAGCAATACTTGCTAAGCCCAGACCAGTTCTGCCACAGACAGTCCTGCAAATCCCAGGGGAGATGCAGTGATGTTTCTATGTTGGGAGGAAATAAACTTCAAAATGTTATTTTGTATATGAAGTTATAAGTATATTGGAGACAGTTTGCTAGTGTAAAAAAACTGGACTTGGAGTGGAGCCTTAACCCTTATATGTCTAGTTGCTTCTCTTCTGAAACAATATAGAGACACTAGTTAGAGGACAGAAGCAGACTGCATGGTTCAAGGCCTCACACCACTTCTTATAGCAAGTCAGCCTTCTCGCGTCGTCTTTTCCTCCTATACAAAATGGGACTAATAGTAGTACCTATGTCAGACACTTTGCATTAAATAAATCAGTTGCCATTTTTCAGGTGCTTAGATAGAGGATGATGCAATATAATGCCAGCTATTATCGCTGTATTTATTATTAAGGATGGATTCAGCTGGTATAGGGAAGGGAATTAGCCTTGAAGCAAAAAAACCTGGATTATTTGCAAAAAAGCTATTGGTAAAGTCAGCTCACTTCTTTGTCCATGTTTCTGCACTGAAAACTATCAGAATCTTTCTATCAAACATCCAGGTCTGGGGACATAGTGAGTGGGCGAAAGCAAATGTTTCAGACAGCTAGGAAAATGTTTCCAAGATCAAGTTGCTCTACAGAGCCGATCTCTTCAAAGCTATTTTCACTTGCATTTGCACTATAGATGAACAGGGAAAGGCTAATTTCGAAAACTGATGCTATTTCTATTATGCCGTTGGTTAATTAATTCCTAATTCTCCAGTTGGAAGTAATTAACTTTATATCTGGATTTCTAATACAGTTCTAATTGACTCATTTCATCAATCATCTAGTCACTGAGGAAATTTTTGTAGTGTCGACAAAAGCTTTTTAGCCATCAGATCAATCTTGTGTGATATCTTGAGTGATAAG
Source organism: Saccopteryx leptura (assembly GCF_036850995.1). Classification (NCBI taxonomy): domain Eukaryota; kingdom Metazoa; phylum Chordata; class Mammalia; order Chiroptera; family Emballonuridae; genus Saccopteryx; species Saccopteryx leptura. The sequence continues at coordinate 78,779,868 of NC_089512.1, forward strand.
ATTTCTAAGCTATGTTGGGTTAGAAAGGGAGACCAACCCTTTATTGTCAGCTCCCTGACGGGAACTGGGAATGTCATGGACTGGTGCTACATTCTGGCTTGTTGCTTTTGGATATTTTGCATATGTGCTTATCTACTATTAGCTATTGTTATCACACATCTCTTGGCTCCCACTTTTCAGTCTCCTCCTTCCCTCAATTTATATCTTTTCCACTGTTAGCTCTGTGACCTAAGGAAAATTACTTTACATTGGTAGCCTCACCCTTAGTATCAGCATCTGCAAGAGGGAGTTCCAGCTATCTTGTGATGTTGGTGGGAAACTATCGGTAAAGGCCTGTGAAGTGCTTATAAGTTAATGCATGTTGCATGTAAGCACAGTGCCTGGTATATGCAGGTATTAAATAACTTCTAATTGCTGTTGTTATTCATAGTATTATCAGTTAATAAATAGAGTACTAATCTGCTAATAATACTAGTGTCGCTTTCTAAAATAGCAAAATATTAAGACTATTTCTGACCCTGGCCAGTTGGCTCATTGGTTAGAGTGTTGGCCCAGCATGTGGAAGTCCCAGGTTTGATTCCTCATCAGGGCACACATGAGAAACAACCATCTGCTTCTCTTCCCCTTCCCCTTTTCTCTCTTCCCTTCTTGTAGCCAGTGGCTTGATTGGTCCAAGTGTTGGCCCCAGGCACTGAGCATAGCTCAGTTGATTTGAGCCTTGGCCCCAGATAGGGGTTTCCCAGTGGATCCTGGTTGGGGTGCATGTGATAGTCTGTCTCTATCTCCCCTTCTCTCATCAAAAGAAGACTGTTGCTAACCTAAAGTAGAAAGAAACAAGTGCAAAGGTTTAAACACAGGCTCATAAGCTGTTGGTCATATACTTAATTTCTATGGACTGGTACCTGTTTAAGAATTTGTGTAGCCCAGAATTACAGAAAATTATCTCTGGTGGTGATTCAAAGATGCCACAGGACACCTGGGAATCCACATACAAAAAAATAAAATTGGACCCTACCTCATACCATATACAAAAATTAACTCAGCATGGATCAAAGACCTAAATGCAAGAGCTAAAACTCTAAAACTCTCAAACAAAAACACAGGCATAAATCTTGGTGACCTTGGCTTAGGCAATGGTTTCTTAGGTCTGATGCCAAAAGTACATAAGAAAAAAATAGATAAATTCAATATAACAAAAATTTAAAACTTTTATGCTTCAGATGATACCAATAAGAGAAGAAAAAAACAACTCACATAATGAAAGAAATTTTTGCAAAGAATATATCTAATAAGGGGCTTGTATCCAAAGTATGAAGGGGTGGGCAAAAATAGGTTTAAAATTATGAGTACCTGAAATACAGAGTTTACTCATATTATTATTTATTAGTTATTGCATTGTTTTCCATACAAACAACTGTAAACCTACTTGTACCCACCCCTGTATTAAGAATTCTTATATCTCAATTACAACAAAAAGCCCAAATTTAAACAGGAGTAAAAGATCTGAATATTTATCCAAAGAAGATATCCAAATGGACAGTAAGCCCATGAAAAGATTCTCAGCTCATTAGCCACCAGAGAAATGCAAATCAAAACCACAGTGAGACACTACCTCATGTGCACCTGGATGGCTATAATCAAAAAAACATACTACCCAGGGGAGGGGAAGAGAGGAGAGGGAGGGGGGTTGGGAGGGGGGGCATAAAGAGAAACAAATAGAAGATGACGGAGGATGATTTGTCTTTGGGTGATGGGTATACAACATAATCGATTGTCCAGATGATGTGAAGATGTTTTCTCTAAATCTATGTGCTCTAGTTGACCAGTGTCACCTGTTAAAATTAATTGTCTAAAAAAAAGACATACTAACGAGGGTTAGTGACAATGCAGAGAAACTGTGACTCTCATACAGTGCTGTGGGAAGTCACATAGTGTAGCTGCTCTGGACAACAGTTGGAAATGTCTTAAAAAGTTTAACACAAATATGACCCAGCAATTCTACCCTTAGGTATCTGTAGGAAACAAAACATGTGCATACAAAATCTTGTATACAAATGTTTGCAGCAGCATTATTCATAACAGCTAAAGTCTGGGCAGCCCAAATGTCAATCTACTGACAAATGCATAAATAAAATGTGATTTATCCAGATGATGAAATATTATTCAGCAATAAAGAGAAATTAAGTACTGATAACATGCTACACAATAGATGAGCCTTGAAACATTATGCTAAATGACAGAAGCCAGTCACAGAAGACTGCACATTGTCTGATTCCATTTATATGAGATGTCCAGAACAGGTGGGCCCATAGAGACAGAAAAGAACCCAGTGGTCTCCTAGGGCAGTGGGGTTGGGAGTAATGAGGAGTGACTGCTAACAGGTGGGGCATTCTTTAAGGCACGATGAAATGTTTTAAAATCGATAATGATGGCCACCCAACTTTGTGAATATATTTTAAATCATTGAATTATACACTTTAGAGGGTTAATTGTATGGTATGTGTATTATACCCGAGAAAAAGCTATTAGAAACAAACAAAAATGAGATGTGACAGAACTTGTTTTCTGTGGAGAAGCTTAAAGTATGCTAGAATAAATGCTACCCTGGTCACCACTAAGTTCCGTGAGAACTAGCTTAATTTTCTGCGATAAACCCTGTGTCTAGAAGTAGAAGCACACAATTGTTGTAAAGTACCCAAACCTTAATTCCATGGGTTTACATAGAGACACCAAATCCAGATGAATTTTGAACAGTTTTATTGAAGAAGGAGATTTATTAAATATGCCAGCCGCATATGGCTTACATGGGGCAATCTGGAAGGCCCAAATCATGTGTGTGTAAAATATTTCAGGGGCTGTTTATATACCCTTGATCACACACAGGCTGGGGAGAGCATGATATCATGGCATAAACTTACGATCTTTGTTTTCACCTATACAGGTTTGGGGAAAAGGATGAGGGGGGATGGGACACAATTCATTAGCAAGATTACGACATTTGTCTATAGGATTCAAAAAAACATTTTTACACATTAAAACTTATAAGGTAACAATAGTAAAAATGTATTTCTACATATTAAAACATATTCCTATATTTTTTAGTGTTCATTTGCCATTTTTTTCTGTTTAGAGATATATACATCAACTACATGCTTTCAGGAGGGGAGGGTTAGTTTCTATGGCACTAGGTGATAAAATGTCTGTAAATGGCCCATCAATATAAGAAAAGGTTTATTTTAATCTTTCTCTTCCTGCCCCTGGCTAGCTATTTACCTAGTTTCCTTACAGGGTGGGGGGGGGGGGGAGGAGTACAGGAATTTAAATCTCCTTCCCCTCTTCATTTACAATACAATGCTATTGACCATCCTGAGTTGGTGCTAATCTCACAAGTACAGAAATCACATTTACAGAATGTCTGCATGCATAGCCCAAATTAATAAAATGTTCTTTAAGCTTCTTAAACTATTAATATTAATTCTGTAACCTTTTTGGTACCTTACTACACAATAAAATATTTGTTGAGTGAATGACTTTGTGGTTGATCCTCAGTATGTACCCCCAGTTTCTACACATTTCTGGGAGAACTCACAGGATTTGAAAGTTGTTATCCTTGTGATTATGGTTTACTACAGTAAAAGGACACAAAATAAGATTGGCATGGGGCAAAGCTGTATGGTATGAAGTATGGGGAAAATCAGGTCCATGCTGCCAGGAGCCCTCTTCCAGAGGGGTCACACAGGACGTGCTTCAATGCGTCCAGCAGTGCGCTGTGACACCAAGTCTTATTGACCAAGGAAGTTCATTAGAAACTGCCAGGGGCTGATCTGCTTAGCACACCCTGACATTCAGACTCCCAGAAGAAACACAGGTATTTGGTATAAACATCTTATTTATACAAACAATTAAGGCACAGTGGCTACTCCTATCATTTAGGGAAATTTTATATCAGGATAGGGAACCAGCCCAAGTTCCCTGATGCTAGCAGAGAGCCGGCCTTGCAAGCAGGCCTCCCTATGTCTGGGCCAGGTGAGGTTCGCTGTGTCAACTCTCCAGCACAGTGAGGAGAAGGATGCCAGCTTCTAAATTTTGGTATGATCTGTTACACGTGAATATATTCAAACAGTATTATGAAGAGGAATTGATCTGTATGCCTGTCTTATGCCAGTACCAAGCTGTTTTGAGTATGATGGCCTTGTAGTATAACTTGATATCAGGAATTATGATACCCCTCGCTTTATTTTTCTTTTTCAAGATTACTGAGGCTATTCATGTTCTTTTTTGATTCTGTATGAACTTTTGGAATATTTGTTCTATATCTTTAAAGTACGTCATTGGAATTTTAATAGGAATTGCATTGAATTTACAGATTGCTTTGGGTAATATAGACATTTTAATGATGTTTATTCTTCCTATCCATGAACATGTTTGTATCTTCCTTGATTTCTTTTTTCAATGTTTTATAATTTTCCGAGTACAAGTCTCTTTAGTCTCCTTGGTTGAATTTACTCCTAGGTACTTTTTTTTTTTTTGCAATAGTGAAGGGGATTGTTTCCTTAATTTCTCTTTCATACAGTTCATTGGTGTATAAAAATGCCACTGATTTCTAAATATTGATTTTATATTCTGCCACCTTGCTGAATTCATTTATCAGGTCCAGTAGTTTTTTACTGCGACTTTATAGTTTTCTATGTAGAGTATCATATCATCAGCAAATAATGATAGTTTTATTTCTTCTTTTCCAATTTGGATGCCTTTCATCTCTTCTTCTTGTCTGATTGCTGTGGCTAGGACTTCCAGGACTATGTTGAATAAGAGTGGTGAAAGGGGGCACCCCTGCCTTGTTCCTGATCTTAAGGGGATTTCTTTTAATTTTTGCCCATTGATTATGATGTTGGCTGTGGGTTTGTCATAGATGGGTTTTATCATGTTGAGGTATGATCCCTGTATCTCCATTTTGCTGAGAGTTTTGATCATAAATGGGTGCTGGATTTTATCAAATGCTTTTTCTGCATCTATTGATATTATCATGTGATTTTTATTTTTTCTTTTGTTTATGTGTTGAATCACATTGATTGATTTGCAAATATTGTACCAGCCTTGTCTTCCCAGAATAAATCCCACCTGATTATGATGTATGATTTCTTTCATGTATTGATGTATTCGTTTTGCTAATATTTTGTTGAGAATTTCAGAATCTAAGTTCATCAGGGATATTGGTCTATAATTTTCTTTCTTTGTAGTATCTTTGCCTGGTTTTGGAATCAGTATTATACTTCCTCATAAAAGGAGTTTGGAAGTCTTCCCTCCTCTTGAATTTTTTGAAACAGCTTGAAAAGGATAGGTGTTAGTTCTTTGAATACTTGGTGCTATTTGCCTGTGAAGCTGTCTGGCCCAGGACTTTTGTTTGTTGGGAGTTTTATCATAACTGTTTCAATTTCATTTGATGAAATTGGACTGTTTAGGTTTTCTGATTTTTCTATATTGATTTTTGAAAGATTATATGTTTGAAGGAATTTGGCCATTTCGCCTAGGTTGTCTAATTTTATGGCATACAGTTCTTCATAGTATTTTCTTACAATCTTTTGTATTTCTGTTGTGTCAGTTGTTACTTCTCCTCTCTCATTTCTAATTTTAGTTATTTGAGTCCTCTCTCTTTTATTCTTGGTGAGTCTGGTTAAAGGTTCATCTATTTTTTTTACCTTTTCAAAGAACCAGCTCTTCATTTCATTGATCCTCTGTATTGTTTCTTTAGCCTCTATGTCATTTATTTCTGCTCTAATCTTTATTATTTTCTTCCTTCTACTTCCTCTGGGCTTTACTTGCTGGTCTTTTTTTAGTTCTTTTAGTTACAGGGTTAAATTGTTTATTTGAGCTTTTTCTAGCTTCTTCAGGTATGCCTGTAATGCTATGAACTTCCCTCTCAGGACTGCTTTTGCTGTGTCCCATAAATTTTGAGTTGTTGTATGTTCATTTTCATTTGTTTCAAGGAAATTTTATATTTTTTCCTTGTTCTCATTGTTAACCCATTCGTTATTTAATAACATGCTTTTTAGTTTCCAAGTGTTTTAGTGTTTTTCAGTTTTTCTATTGTGGTTGATTTCTATTTTCATGCCATTGTGGTCAGAAAAGATGCTTGATATGATTTCAGTCTTCTTAAATTTACTGAGACTCGTTTGTGCCCTAACATGTGGTCTATCCTAGGGAATGTACTGTGAGCACTTGAAAAGAATGTATATTCTGCTGCTTTAGGGTGAAAGGTTCTGAAGATATTATTAAATCCTGTTGAGCTAGTGTGTCCCTTAATTCTGCTGTTTCTTTGTTAATTTTCTTTCATGAGGATCTATCCAGTGATATAAGTGAAATATTAAAATTCTCTACTATTATAGTATTGCTGTTGATCTTGCCCTTTATGTCCATCGAAATCTGCTTTATATATTTAGGTGCTCCTATATTAGGTGCATATATATTTATAATGGTTATATCTTCTTGTTGGATTGCTCCTCTTATCATTATGTAGTGACTTTCTTTATTCCTTACTATAGCCTTTGTTTTAAGGTCTATTTTGTCAGATGTAAGTATTGCTACCCCAGCTTTTCTTTTCTTTTTCATTTGCATGAAATATGTTTTTTCATCCCTTTACTTTAAGTCTATGTGTATCTTTTGTTTTGAGGTGGGTCTCTTGTAGAAGCATATATATGGGTCCTGTTTTCTTATCCACACAGTTTCCCTATGTCTTTTGATTGGAGTATTTAATCCATTTACATTTAATGTTATTATTGATATGTAGTTGTTTATTGCCATTTTATTCTTTAAATCTACAGTCCTCATTTACTAGATATTTTCCCCCATTTGTTCTGTTTACAGCAGACCCCTTAAAATTTTTTGTAGCATTGATTTGGTTGTAATGAATTTCTTGAGGGTTTTTTTTTTTTTCTGTGAAGCTTTTTATTTCTCTTCCAATTTTAAATGACAGCCTTGCTGGATAGAGAAGTTGGTTGTAGGCTCTTGTTCTGCATTACTTTGAATATTCCTTGCCATTTTCTTCTGGACTCAAGTGTTTCTGTTGAGAAGTCAGATGTGATCCTGATGGGGGATCCTCTGTAGGTAATTGACTGCTTTTCTCTTACAGCTTTTAGTGTTCTTTCTTTATTTCTTAATTTTTGTATTTTAATTATGATTTGTCTTGGTGTGGGCCTCTTTGAGTCATTCTTAATGGGACTCTCTATGCTTCTTAAACTTGTGTGACAATTTTTTTTTAATTAGGGAAGTTTTCAGCTATGATTTTTTTAATCAGATTCTCTATCCCTTGATCTTTCTCTTCTTCAGGAACCCATATGATGCAGATTTATTTTTCTTCATGTTGTCAGAAAGTTCTCTTAGAGTTTCCTCAAACTCTTTGAGCCCCTTTTGTTTTTGCTGCTATGCTTCTATGCTTTCATTTATTTTGTCCTCTGAGTCACTGGTTTGTTCCTCAGCTTCATCCATCCTACTTTTAATTCCTTGTAATGTGGTCTTCATTTCTGATATTATATTTGTCATTTCTGAATGGTTCTTTTTTATTATTTCAGTGTCCTTTTTGATACCTGCTATCTCTTTATTTATTATAACAAGAATCTAAATGGCCATTCACTGTTGCTCTAAAATCTTTGAACATCCTAACAATCATTTTAAACTCCTCATTCTGTAATTTGGTTATTTCCCTCTCATTCAGATGTTTTTCTGAGGATTTCTCTTGTTGATTCATTAGGGTTGCATTTCTCTGCCTTCTGATTTTGTCTAAGAAGGGTGTGGCCACAGGAGTCCATTGGTTGTGGCCTCTGTGTTTCATAGGTGTGGTCTGACTGCAGGCTTGCCACCCCCTCTGCCGCCACCTCCAGTGTTGGGGCATGGGCATTGCCAGTTCTGGCCTTCTGCCGAGGTCGCAGTGATTTCTGCCTTGCCTTCGCAGGCAGTTCTGCATTCATGTACCTGGGCTGCAAGCATTGGCTGGCCCCTGGCCTCTGTTTTGCACCCACTGGAGGGACTGCATTTGGGCTGCAAGCCCTGGCCAGTCCGGGCCCCGTGGGCAGGACTGTGCTCCTGTGTCCTGGCTGCAAACTTTGGCCTGCACCCGGCCTCCACCCCACCCCCACATGTGGGACTCTGCTGGCGCCAGGGCCACAAGCCTTGGCCCTGCCCGCAGGGCTGCACTCTTGCACCCAGCCACAAACCTCAGCTGGTTCCCTGGCTTCTGCCTTGCCCTCGGGCGGGACAGCAGGCAGGACCGCTCATGCATGTCCAGCCCAACTGCTACAGGTTAGACTGCCTTTATGCACCCTGTTCACAGCCACAGCCAGCCCCCTGGCTTCTGCCCCTGCAAGTAGGATTGTGCTCCCACCTGAGCTGCAGCTGCTGTGGGCCCCACCTCTGCCCCCATGGATGGGACTGCGCTTGCACCAGGGCCATGGCCTCAGCCATTCCCTGGCTTCCACCCTCATCGACGGGACTGTGCTCCTGCATCCTGTCTCTGCCCACCCTCTCGCGAGCACTCAGCAGTGTGGGTGTGCAAGGCAGCTCAGACCTCAGCACTCAATACTGTTTTTCTGATGGCTCCCTGCTTGTAAGCGATTCTTTACTCTGACTACAGCAGAAGAGCTTCTGTGTAGCTGGTGATCTGCTTCCATGTGCTGGTATTGCTGGTTCCAGGAAAAATATTCACTTTAGATTTGGGGAGTGACTCAACCCATGGGTAAGGGTGGCTGTCCCTCAAAGTGTTTCTCTCTGTTTCTCCTAGATTACACTCTCTTTCTGCTACTCTGGTCTTCTCAGCTCACCCTGTCCCCCAGAGCCCTGGGTGAGTGGTTTTGAAAGAGGTTTTCTGTACAGTCCCTTTAAGATGAATCCTGGGTCTGAGAAATCTCTCTCTTTCTCACAAACAGTATCTTGGCTTTTTTCACAGCTAAATACTGTCCGTACACTTCTTCTAGGCTCTGGGGCTGCAAGCTGGTGCTTCAGCCCTGGGGCCCAGGACCCTCCCCTCTTTGGAAAACTCCCCTCCCACTGCATGAGTCCCTCCAGGCTTCTGCTCACTCCTGGGAGCTGGGCAGCCCTCTCCACTTTCCTGTTTTTCCTACCGGTCTCAGTGTGGCTTCTTTGGTGATCTTTGATTATAGCTTCCTCTTGGTTTAGCCCAAAGTTGTTTTTTCCAGATGATTGTTCTTAAAATTAAGTTGTAATCCACTTTGGTTCTGGGAGGTAGAAGTTGGAATGTCCGCCTACTCCATTGCCATCTTGCTGCCCCTGGTCTGTATTCTTATCTCATTTTTCTTCCTGGCTGCCAAGAAACAGGTGAATTAAAGTCTTAGAATAATGGTTCTCAACCAGTGTAACTTTTATCTCCCAGGGAACATTTGGCCATGTCTAGAGACATTTTTAGTTGCCACAACTGAGGAGTGGTGATTTTAGCATCTATGGGGCAAAGTCTAGGGATGCTGCTGAACACCCTACAATTCATGGGGCAACCCTTCACAACAAAGAATTACCTGGGCTCAGATGTCAGCTGTGCTAAAGTTGATAAACTCTGGCTTAAAGAATATTCACAGGGGCCTCAGAGCCTCCCATAGTTGTCTAGAAATCTGTAGGTGTAGTGGGGACAAGCCAGGCAACCAGGCAATAACTCCCACCTTCATGCCCACCCCAACCCACATTCTCCTTTTTCATTTCTTGAGGTCTCTGACCTGAAAATTATAAATTCTTTCTCTATTCCACATATAGAAAAGGACCTTATGGGCAGAGAGAAGGCACCTCCTTCTCTTAGTATAATGACCTTGATTTTAGGGTTTTGGATATTTTGTCTCAGATAGGTTGCCCAGACTCTGACTCTGAAGTCATGTGTGAGGATAGAAATACCAGCCTTTATGCTTTTATTGTGGAGTTCCTAACAGCTGAGATTCGTTCCTGACCATACCATCTTTAAGCCCTGCCTTATAAACTGCTGTTTATAGCCTCATTTTCTTCCTTTTTTTTTTCATAATATCTTTCGAAGTGGAAGCTAAAGTGAATTTTGGTGCTCTCCCAACTCCTAACTGGTATGTCAAATGCCATCAGATAAAATGAAGTTGAACTATTAAGCATGAAGTAGATATTACTGTGAAGATTATTCTAGATGTATTATTGATAGTTTCGTTGTTCTGACTAATCATTGAGTGTGGTTTGTCTGGGTGCTCGAAAGAATAATAATAATACTCGTTTTTATAGTGCCTTTCATATGAGGATCTTAAAAAGATTACATCCTGGAACCATTTATTGTAAAATTGTCATTATCTGTGTATTCTCATTTGGCTGAAGTTTGAGGAGGAATATGCCAGTGTATAATTTTAAAAGCCAAAAAATTTATATTTATGATCATGTGATCATGCCTTTTTTTTATTTTTATTTTTTACAATTAACCAGCATGGAGAAACAAGGGGAGGGGCAGGGAGTTAGCCTACTGGGATATTATTTCTAGAAAGCAATACTCTGCCTTTTAAAAGCAATATTCTGCAACTATTTTGTTGGCTTAGTGTCAGCTCTGACTTGGTAGGTTTTAATTTTAAATGATACTCAGATTGTTTGAGGCCTGTATTTTGCTTTATCTAGTAAAGTAAAGCATTTGAGTGTGTGTGTGTTTTAAGGCCTTAAAGAGATAAAGGGTCTTTGGATACTTCTCATTCCTTACATCATATTTTGAAAAGTTCAAAATGAGTGAGAAGTGTAACACAATATGTCTGTACTTACTTGAACATGTATTTACCTGCACAGGTTGGCCATTAGGAATGGGAGGCCTGTTAAAATATAGTTGGTTTCTTTATGCTCCAAAAACTTGAATAGTAAAGGGGACAGGAGATAAGAAGTTCCCAGCTCATCTATTTCTTGTTGCCCGGCTGATCCCTCTGAAGGTTTAACTTTTTTTCAGCAGTTGAAATTAATTGCTCCTATAAAGTGATGGCTTCTACAAAACTATTATGGCAGATTTATAATGAAATCCTGATGAGTTTTGTTAAATCAACACTTAGCCCTCAGGACATCTTCACGTGTTACTGCACCTCCTCCCCCCAGTAGTTCAGGCTGCTTGGATTTCCCCAGAAAGAAAGTTTCAGTTTGGCTGCGAGGACAATGGAGAGTTTCTACCCTCTGGCTGCTGTCAGGGGACCCAAGGGAAACAGATTGCTGGACTTTTGCTACACGGATTCCTCTTGATTCTCTTTCTGTCGGGGGAGTGAGGCCATGGACTCATGCCATGAATAATGAGGGTTCGTCTGTCGCTCTGCTGCGCTCCTCTGGAAGGCACGGCAGGAAACGGAGGGAGCAGCCGCGCCTCACCTGGGCTGCACATAGAATCCCCTGTGGAACCAAAAAATCCCTCTGGTGCCTGGGTGCCACCCAGATTTGAATTTAATTGGTCTTGGGCAAAGCCTTATTGAGAGGTTTAAAAGTTTCCCAGGTGATTTTAAATGTTGGCTACGTTGAGTACTGTTTGGTGCCTAATTTTTGTGGGGCTGATATTCCAAATACCTAGCAACCAGTGCTGTTCTGTGCCCTTGTTCTCTACCAGGACCTGTGCTTTACACGTGTCAGTCCAGGCAATCGTCACAGTAACCTATAACTGAACGTCCATTCAGTCATACATTCTTTTATTCAATAAGCTCTTATGGGGCTCAGGCAGTGGGCCAGCAGTGTGTGGGTTGTTGGGGAGGCGGGTCAGAGAATACTTTTAGGGTTGATGACATTTGAGTTGGCATTTAAAGACTTGGGAGGAGGTAATCAGGCAAAGAAGGGAGGAAGGATGGCTTTCCCAAGAGTACTGTGTTGGGAAGGGGACAGCTGGTTCAGAGAACAGAGAAAAGCAGTGCTTAGGGAGCAGAGGGAGCCAGGGGGCGTGATGCCAGGTGAGACGGACAGGTGGGCAGGGTCGCTAGGCAGGGATCCTCATCTGCTGAAGGCTTTGGCCCTTATTTCGAAACCAAATGTACACTCTGCTCTCATTTGCAGTTCCTAGATGATCTCACTGGGTGCAGCTGGGAAACATAAGAGAGAAGCAAGAATTGAGGCACTGTCGTGAGTTGTGTTCCTGCTGCTGTCAGTGGACAGAAATGACAGTGACTTTGAGGCAGCAAAGGGGAAGAGAGAGGTAGGCATACCTGAATGACCTTTAGATGGTGAAATCCTTAGGGACTGGAGACAGATTCAAAGGGGCAGGAGAGGAACATGACTGCCATGCCCAATTTTACTATTGTTTACTATTTTTACCCAGAACTTTCAGATGTGCTGATGAGAATGAGTAGCGCTCCTCACACTTTCATGTGAGGACTGTCACCTGAGAGGCTTGTTAGAATGCCGATTCTGATTCTGTAGGTTTGTGCTCAGACCTGTGGTTTTGCTCAGTAAGCTCTGAATGATGCTGGTGCTGCTGGTTTACGGATCACACTTTGAGAATCAAGAGCTTAGAGACTCGAAAGAACTTATGCAACACGTGGTGAAGTGTAGCCAGCACGTCTAGCCTTGTCAGCCTGCCTCCAAAGCCCAGGATCTCAGCCACACACACTACAGAGCCTGACAGATTCAGCTAAATTGTCTGTTGGGACAACCTGGAAAGGCTGTATTCCAGGCTCAGAGATTTGGATTCTATCAGTAGGTAATTGTCAACCATTGAAAATGTGTAAGAAGAAAAAGGTCCACTCAGAAAGCTTATATTAAGTTTTTGAGAGTATTTATTATGAGTATTTTATTTCTTCTTTTTAGTGCAGCTCTCTTAGGTCAAACTAAAGTGCAATTAGAAAGTAAACAAAACAACTAGGGTTCCAAATTTTGTAAGTAATGGGGATGGTTTATTAGATCATCTACTCTGTAACGAGGGCAATAATTGGTTTTTATTTAGTGTTTTCTGCCCAATCATCCCAAGGAACTTTACTAATAGGCATCATCTTTCAGAGTTGAAAAAGCCACTGCAGAGAAACTTGCTAGAGTGGGCTGACTGTGGGGCATTCCTCAATCATTTCTGTGGCATCTAGCTTCTCCCTCCGCAGTCAGTTACATACCTGAATGTTTGCCTTAACTGCTTCCTCTGTGGGTACAGTGTTTCCTGAATGTGTCCCAGGGACTGCCAGCCTAATGAGAAACTAAAAAAAAGTGTCAAACATTTGGAAAGTTCTGCATGTTTTATTTTCTTCTTGGAAAGGTGTAATGAACATCAGTGCAGAAAGGCTCTGAGACGTTCCACAGTAAAATAATTTTGTTTTTTTTACAGAGACAGAGAGTCAGAGAGAGGGATAGATAGGGACAGACAGACAGGAATGGAGAGAGATGAGAAGCATCAATCATCAGTTTTTTGTTGCAACACCTTAGTTGTTCATTAATTGATTTCTCATATGTGCCTTGACCATGTGACTACAGCAGACCGAGTGACCCCTTGCTTGAGCCAGCTACCTTGGGTCCAAGCTGGTGAGCTTTTTTTTTTTTTTTTTTGCTCAAACCAGATGAACCCATGCTCAAAATGGTGATGACCTCGGGGTTTTGAACCTGGGTCCTCCTCATCCCAGTCCAACGTTCTATTCACTGTGCCACCACCTGGACAGGCCACAGTAAAATAATTTATTTAACTGTATAACTCAGTGGTTTTCTGAACTAATCTGACCTTGAAATTACCCGCAAGTCTTTTCTCTCTCCAAGCTCTTGACATTCCATTAAACAGTCATTCTGTCTATACTCACAGGTAACTACAGTTTTCGGATACATAAATATCAGTTGCCTAGGCCTATGTTCCGGATTGAGTGACTGCAGATTTGGCATTTTGGCATCTAGAACAACAGAAAAGTGTAGTTTTTAGTTCGATTTTACTTAAGCCAATGCCCTTACAACTGTTAGAACTACAAGTGTCCAAATCAGTGGTTAGCTGGAAGGAACAGCACAGACTTCCTGGCATGTGTCCCGGTTCTCCAGAGGGATGAGTTTTGCTTTTGTTTCTTTTTGTTTGTTTGTTTTCACATGTTTATTTCAATCCTGGCAGCCATAGAATCTTCCTTCCCACTCTGTTTCATGTAAAAAGTCCCAGGAACATAGGATCATTGCCAGACATGACATTTACATTGTCTTTAAAAACTTTTGGGTTTTTTTTGTTAAGTAAATAACATGAAACGTGAATGGCTTTTAAAACTGAATTTATTTGGTGATTTGAAAATGAACTTTGTTATTTTTCACCTTAAAGATTTATAAATCCTTTTTATTTAAAAAAAATTAGACTACATATAGTTTGCATTTGTATGAAAGCAGAAAATCCTGGCTGGACACATTTTAAGATGTTTGAATAACATACAAGGTTAAGCTCTAGAACCATACTAAGAATGAAAACAAATGTAATAACAGAGAAGGATATAAACTTGGATTAAAAGAATACTTATTGGCCCTGTCCAGTGGCTCAGTGGATAGAGCATTGGCCTGGCATATGGATGTCCTGGATTCGATTCCTGGTCAAGGTAAACAGGAGTAGTGCCATCTGCTTCCCCCCATCTTCTCTCCTTCTTCCCCTCCCACAGTAGTGGTTCGATTGGTTTGAGTATGTCGCCAGGCACTGAAGATAGCTCAGTTGTTCAGAGCATGTTTAGCCTTAGGTGCTAAAAATAGCTCTGTACTCAAGCATTTACCCCAGATGAGGGTTGCCAGGTTGATCCTGGTCATGGTGCATGCAGGAGTCGGCCTCACTATCTCCCCACCTCTCATCTAAAAAAAACAAAAAAAAGATTATTAGGCATTTTAAAAGATGAATTTATAGCTACCAAATAGACTATCTACATGATATCGTAGTTCCCTAAACAGTCAGTGTGTTTGTTGTCTTTAGTTGTCATAAACCTAGTTTTTGTTTTTGTTTTTTGGGTTTTTTTGTGACAGAGACAGAGAGAGGGACAGATAGGGACAGACAGGCAGGAAGGGAGAGAGATGAGAAGCATCAATTCTTCATTGTGGCTCCTTAGTCTCTTTAGTTTTTCATTGATTGCTTTCTCATATGTGCCTTGACTGGGGGGCTACAGAAGAATGAGTGACCCCTTGCTCAAGCCAGTGACCTTGCGTTCAAGCCAGCAACCATGGAGTCATGTCTATGATCCCACGCTCAAGCCAGAGACCCCACTTTCATGCTGGTGAGCCTGCACTCAAGCCGGATGAGCCCTTAAGCCACAACCTTGGGGTTTTGAACATGAGTCCTCCATGTCCCACAGCACTACAGTTTGGTGCTGTATTTACTGCACCCTACTTGTCAGGCTAGACCTGGTTTCTTATAGACAGCTGATTCTGATTAGGTAGGGCTGGCAATGCATGTAGATATCTGTATTTTCACTCCCAAGATGGGTAATTCTGAGGTACAGTAAAGTTTGAGAACAACTGCCCTGAAATACTTTTCAAGTCCCAGTGTATCAAGATTCACACAGACTATTTGTTAAAAATGTGAACTCTGAGCCACAAGCTACAACAACTGTATACTTTTGCACAGGTTGTGTAGTGTGCCCTGCTCCACTGTCTGCTGCCTGGCTTGCCTGCTGGTACTCTGCTTTACTACCCATGGTGCATTTCAGGAATGTGCATTCTTAACAAGCACTCACCAGGATGCAAGTGATTCTAGAATTATATTTTGAGAACCATTGCTCTAGAAACATGATTCAAAATTGATAGGTTCTCTGGATGGTTTATTAAATGGGGCCATCGGCTACCTGTTCAGATTAGATCCAGGCAGATCAATTCAGGTTGGCCATGCCTCCCTTACTGAAGAGATCCCATATGACCATGTAGGCATGGCCACTTCCAAGCTGCAGACAGAGCACTGGTTCTAAATATCTTCTTGCACATGTTTGCTGCACATAAGCCACAGCATTCCTCATGCTGCTGCTGACCTGGAGCCAAAAGAAGCACAGGGTCTTTGCCTGTCAGCTGGTCAAACAGCTTCTCTGCAGCC
The DNA here is from genome assembly GCF_036850995.1 of Saccopteryx leptura. Taxonomy (NCBI): domain Eukaryota; kingdom Metazoa; phylum Chordata; class Mammalia; order Chiroptera; family Emballonuridae; genus Saccopteryx; species Saccopteryx leptura. The sequence continues at coordinate 78,795,826 of NC_089512.1, forward strand.
TTGACTCTGTGGAAGAGGCATTGCTCTTGAATGTATAGGAGTGACCCTGAGAGGGGACTTGTGGTTTTCACTGTTAAGGACAAAATAGTGAACATTTCAGGGAAGTGTGAATCACCACCTGACACTCATGGATTCACATGCCCAGGGGATGAGCTATAAAGTGATGATGAGAACTTTTCTTTTTGTCCCCAACTAATTGTTTTTTGTTAGAGCGGATTTTCAGCCCAGAACAGCAATTTTCAAAGTGTGGTTTGTGGACCCTTGGGGATCTCTGAGACCCTTTCAAGGTTTCTGCAAGGTCAAAACTATATTATTTTAATTCTAAGTTGTTACTTGTCTTCTTTACTGTGTTGACATTTGCACTGATGGTAAGTAAAATTGTAACATGAATTAAGCTTTTTAGAATGAATTAAGGCATGGGCACCAAACTGTACTATTGTTATTTTTTTCTTTACCAGCATGACTTGTGGTTAAAAATAAAAGAAAGCCAATTTCATGGCCCTGGTTGGTTGACTCAGTGGTAAAGCATCGGCCCGGTGTATGGATGTCCCAGGTTCGATTCCTGATCAGGGCACACAGGAGAAGTGTGCACCTGCTTCTGCACCTCTCCCCCTTCTCTCTCTCTCTCTTTCTCTTGGTCCCCATCTCCTGCAGCCCTGGCTCATTTGAGCAAGTTGGCCCTGGGTACTGAGAATGGCCTCACCTCAGGTGTTAAAAAATAGCCTGGTTGCTAAGCAACAAAGCAGCAGTCCCAGATGGGCAGAGCATCGCCCTATAGGGGGCTTGTTGAATGGATTCCAGTTGGGGTGCATGTGGGACTCTGTCTCCCTGCCTCTCATTTAATAATAATGATAATAATAATAAAAAGGAAGCCAATTTCATTTATAAATGTTTTTAATGAAACAGTAAAAAATATTAATGTAATTAAATTTTCACTCTTGAGTGCACATCTTTTCTTAATGTCTGTGATGAATAGGAAGTGGGCACTAAGAACCGCTGCACATTGAAGTATCACAGCAGTATGAGGAAAGCTTGTATACAACTATTTCGGTTGGGAGTGGAACTAGCCGCTCTAAATGGGATGCCATTGTTTACTTGAAAGAGCGATTGGCGATTGACGATGAACGATGGTTATGCAGACTTCCGTATGTGACAGACATTTTCACAAGCATGCCTAAATTGAGCCTGTCACTTTAAGTAAACCGTTGGACAGTTTGTGTTGCCAATGATAAAATTCAAGCTTTCAAGCAAAAATTAGAATTTTGAAAAGCTTGTATCTGCCACCATGAGCTTGACAAATTAAAGGCTTTTCTGGTAAGATCAATCGTGATATTAACAAGTGTTGTTCTTTTGTATATCATATAATGAAATGTGTCAATGTTTGGAAGATCTGCATAATTTAGTAGCCAATATTTTTGACCGGAACAATGCATGTTTTTAGAAAATTTTGCATGGGCAAAGAATCCAATCAAAGTGTAACATAGACCATGGATTTTCACATAATAGGACACTAAAAGTTTATTGATACTGTTTTAGGTTCCAGACTACAACTGACTATTAAAGATACTACCATTTGTCAAGTTTTGATGCAGTACCCAGAAAAATATTTACACTTAACAAAAAGACTATTGAAACACTCCTGGATTTTCTGTACACACTTCAACCAAAACGATTGTCATGACACAATGCAAAAGCAGATACAAGCATCTATTGATGTCTTCTATTAGGCCAAACATTAAAAATATTTTAAAAATTGAGGAGCAATGCCACTTGGTTCACTGGTTTTTTGGTTTTATTAATTTTTGTTGTTTTTTTGGAAATATATTATTTAGGTTAACATGGAACACCTTTATTTTTGTTATTTTAAAATGAATAAATAGTGTTTTAAAATTTTTAGTTTCTAGTATGGTAATTATAAATAACTGTAACCTACAAAAGCAAAAGCATTTTGGGGCCTTTAATAATTTTTAAGAGTGTGAATGAATGGGCCTTGAGACCAAAATGTTTGAGAACTGCTGGCCTATGGAAACATTTACTAAAAATCTTTCACAGAATGCTCATCCCTGAGATACTTGACAGAAATCCAACAGCCAAAAACAAAAGGCAACATAAAACAAGAGGAATTTGGTAGTTAAATAAGAAATGTTGCTGGCTGCAGTCTGTCACAGTCCAGCCACAACAAGTCTATTACGGGGTCTCAAATGGGAAAAGGTATGGAATTGAAGTAAATGATAGACAGGGACTTAAAGATATAGATAGATAGATGATAGATAGATAGATAGATAGATAGATAGATAGATAGATAGATGGGTTCAGGAGGACGCCACGGCAAACAGTCTCTACTGTTCCTTAGCCATAACCCCTCGCTCCCAGAAGTACATCCACTTTTATTCATAGAAAAAAAATGTGGCCATCAGCAATTCAATTAAGTTTCCAAGGCAACTCAAAGACAATCCCCACCATACCATCCAAATCTACTTTATACTTATAAGAAACTAGCTTCCAGCCTCCTCCGGAGAACATGGGTGAGACAAATGAGAATCAGGTGTAGCTCTTTGTTAACTAGGCACATGAGGTGGGGTTTGGGCCCAGCACCTCTGTCCAGATTGCAAAAATACCCTGTTTATTTACTTGGTCCCCAACAGCAGCCCATATGGAGATTCACAGTTTATAATAGCACGTTAAAAGTTTCACTTGAACTTTAATTCTTTTCTAAACCCATCGGACCATGAAAATGTCTGTCCATGGAATAAGCTTGGGAAATATTGGTCCCTTCCCAATATGACAGGTTAAAAAGTGGTTTTTCATTATTCATTGGCATCTAAAATCTGGAGTTTTAATTTAAGGGTTAGTCATGTTTTCCTTTAGAACAGCCTAGACAGTCCATCTCTACTCCTGCCACCAGGGAAGTCAAGTTTGGCAACCCCAAGCTGTTGCACTCATTCTGGCTTTTCAGTTCTATAAACTCCAGCTGTTTATTGGGCTTCAAAAGACAGGGTAACTAGTGCAAACCAATCATGGTAAGTATGTGTTCATGATCTTACACATTCATGGACTGGGAAAGAGGATCTTGGCTCTAGGACAGAGGCAATTAACTCAGGTGTTAATTAATAAAAAGTCTGTGCCTTTGCTTGAAATGAATGTCCTTTTGGTAGCGCCTGATTTGTTCTCTATGAGTTAATAATTACTCAACCCTATATGCTATCTGATTTGGTTTCCTCTGAGGAATTAACCATTCTTAAGGCTGTGCCAATAAGGCAGAATTGATGTAATCACCACATATATATTCTCCTAGTGCAGGATGACCCACTGGAATTCTGCTTTAGGAACTGCTTGTTGACCACAGTTCCTTAGTTTCTAGGAAAAAAATGATACTGGACCCTCAACCTTACAAGCAGTTGTATTTCCACTTCTAAGAATCTAGCCTAAGGAATAAACAGAACGCGGTTTAAAAGTGTACTTATAGAGATGTTCTCTGTAGCATTACTTTTAATTAATTGAAAACAACTAAAATATTGATACAATGTAGAAACAATGAAAAAGTCATATAATTAAATGCTATACAGACATTAAGAGGTCTGGTTTTAAAACTATTTGAAGATATTGAACAATGTCTCCAAAATAATATCAGTGACTATATAAAACTTTATGATGTTTGTTGTGAGATTGTTTTCCTGAAAGTTTGTATTATTCCTGCTATTATCTTTGGGCACCCGTGGTCCCTTGCATTCTGGGCAACTATGAATGTTATTTTAAATAATATTTTACAATTTGATCAGGTAAAAATGATACATCATTCCTATATTAAGAAGACATTCAATAGAGAAGACAAAGAGCAGTAATTGGGGTTTCCAGGAGAGACTTGCCTCTAATTGCTACCTTGTGACAGAACTTAGTACCACACTGACTGTAGAGGGGCTAACTCTGACCACTGACACCTGTCATCTCCCAGGGTATGGGAGAAAGTTTTAGGGCTCAGAGAGGTGGTTTGAGTCAAATGAAAAATAATCAAGAAAATTCCACTGTCGTCAAATTTAGCCATTTATAATTAGTTCTTGAATAGGTTATATAAATACTATGATAAGGTTATCTCCATCCATGTGTAAAACCCTCACATAAACATTTAAGCACTCTGGCAGGCAGAGAGAGAGGATATGCCTGCCAGTCTCCTGTGTCTCAGCGTCTTTTGTCATTATTATAAAGTTACTGTAGATTACAGAATTGTCTGTCAGGTAATTAAAATTGCCATCATGGTCTCTGTTTTTTACATCTTTACTTTATGTATGCAGAGGGTTTGCAGAGTACCTGTGGGTTTTTTGCAGCCACTAAAGGGACTTGTTGCCTAGTTCCATTTCCTGCCACTTGCCACAGATGTGCCAGTCATCCCTACAGAAATTTTTGTCACAGTAACCCTGAAACTGGATAAAATATTGAAGGAAATGTCAAAAATGTAGCCATGTGAAAAGAATCAGAAGGCAGTGTTGTTGTTCAAAGAGTTTGCTTTTGGCCAGGCTCCTGTGTGCAAGAAGAAGGCCGGGTGTCCAAGTCAGCAGGACAGTTAATTCCCAGGCAAGATGAGAAGAGATACAGCTGTCATATTTGTATAAACTTGAATGTTGTGTCACTAATTCATGTACTTATTTTCTTTGAAATTTCCTCTGAAGGCATCTTTTGAGGGATTTTTCTTTCTTTTTTTTTTTTTTTTTTGTATTTTTCTGAAGCTGGAAACGGGGAGAGACAGTCAGACAGACTCCCGCATGCGCCCGACAGGGATCCACCCGGCACGCCCACCAGGGGCGACGCTCTGCCTACCAGGGGGCGATGCTCTGCCCCTCCGGGGCGTCGCTCTGCCGCGACCAGAGCCACTCTAGCGCCTGGGGCAGAGGCCAAGGAGCCATCCCCAGCACCCGGGCCATCTTTGCTCCAATGGAGCCTTGGCTGCGGGAGGGGAAGAGAGAGACAGAGAGGAAGGAGGGGGGGGGTGGAGAAGCAAATGGGCGCTTCTCCTATGTGCCCTGGCCGGGAATCGAACCCGGGTCCCCCACACGCCAGGCCGACGCTCTACCGCTGAGCCAACTGGCCAGGGCCGAGGGATTTTTCTTATTATTTTTTTTATCTATTGAATGATGAAAATGGACCAAAACAGAATTCAGCAAAATGTAAATGAATTAGAGAAAATGGGATGCAAGAATATATTGTGCAGCTCTGGAATGGAAACAGAGATACTTGTTCTTTTTTGAGGAGAATTGTACAACTTTCCATGGTGCATCAGACATTGTGTTTTACATTCTCCATTTCCATGTGTTTAAAAGGTGATGGAAAATGCTTTTCAGTGTCCTGGGTATTATTGTGCATTCAGGTAATAAATTGTTTATTCTAACACAGAGAGTTGTCCTCTAACCCTGGTACAATATTTCACCACCATTGTGGATTTATTTTTTAAAAAAATATTGATTGCACTTTTAATGTTTTTACTTTTGCTTATTTATTTATTTATTTTAGTGAGAGGAGGAGAGGCAGAGAGACAGACTCCTGCATGCAACCTGACTGGGATCCACCAGGCAACCTCTGTCTGGGACCAATGCTCTGCCCATTTGGGGCCATGCTCGCAATCAAGCTAGTTTTTATGCCTGAGGCAGAGGCTCCACAGATCCATCCTCAGCCACCAGAGCTGATGCGCTTGAGCCAATTGAGCCATGGCTGTGGGAGGAGGAGAGAAGGAGAGAGAGAGAAGGGACGGGGTTAGAGGTGTGGAGAAGCAGATGGTTGCTTCTCATGTGTACATTGATTGGAAATTGAGCCTGGATTATCCACACACCAGGCTGATGCTCTACCACTGAGCCAACCAGCCAGGGCATGGGTAGCTTCTTAATTGAACTGTAGAATGTTTAGACTCCTTTCAATAGTTACATAGTGAATTTCAAGTTTTGAGTATATGTATACCATTTATAACTACATGAATATGTTCTTTAAAGGCTTGCACATATAATATTTACTGGAAACTATGAATTTAAAAATTATATATATATTTTTTAGCTTGCTACTGTTTCCTCATTGAGGATGGTATTGGCTTTTAGGGTATTTTTAAATGAATTATTTTGGGATGACATTTGTTAATAGCAGTATATAGGTTTCAGGTGCACAGTTCTACAGCACAGCACCTGTACACTGTACTGTGTGTTCACCACCGAGTCAAGTCTCCTTCCATCCCCATTTATCCCCCTTTACTCTCTTATACCTCCCCCCATCCCTCCTGTAATCCCCACACTATTGTCTGTGTCTGAGTTGGTTTTTTTTCTTTGCTTAATCCCTTCACCTTTTCACCTAGCCCTCCAATCACCTTAAAATTGTATTTCTCTATAAGTTATCTTGTAATGGCATAAAACCACCATAGCCAAGTGGTCTTTAGAAACCAACATTGGATTTCATGGTTTAATTCAATAGAATTGCTTTTCAGAACATACTTTAAATTGGAATTTGAGTCCTTTGCTCCTATCATGTTTCTCTTTCTTGTTGCATTCTTGTGACTTCTTTTTGTACTTTATTAGCCCTGCAAGCCTGGCTGTCCACGAAGGCAGAGGTCTTCATTCCCCTTTGGTCTCCATTTTCTTATCTAAAGGAAGGTGATTGATGTCTTTAATGTCACTTTCATCTTTAGAGTTCTGTCTCTATATCTACTTCCTCTTTTATCCTGCATTCATAATAGTTTACTATTGAGAATAAAATTAAAAAGTGTCATGAAGTAGCTTGAAAATTGGGATGCAGTAAAGAAATATGAAGATGACTGTTGCTGTCTGATATCATCCTGTGTGGCAGTTCTTAAGCCTACACAAGATTGCATTTTTCCCAGTGTATAATATCTTTAACTTAAAAATATTCCACAGTGCATATAATATATGCTAAGGAAACATTCATGGATTGGTTCAATCTTAAACCAGGATTATTTAGCTCTTTTTTTAAGTGCATTTGAAGTATTGATGATCATTGTGTTCTGCAATTCACATTAGTTCTCACAGCTAGCTGCGTTCTTCACAATGCAGGAGCCGAGTGACCCACGCAGCTTAATCCGTGCAACTTCCCTGGCCTCCATCTTACCTTGGGGCCAGGGAACCTTGCCCGGCGGGCGGGATGTGCTGTACTCAATAAAGCCGTTTATTATTCTACACTTTGTGGCTCCAAGCCCCATTCATTCCTTCTCGGCGGGGAAAAATACCTTACAGATGCAAATTATAATTTGCTTATAGAAAGGCAAAGAAGCTGACCTTTATAAATACAGCCATGCCTAAGCAAGGAGAGCCTCAAGTCAAAAACAAACTTGAAAAACTTTTTAATTTGCTTTTTAAGTGGTGATTTGCCTTTTATTTTGTACATTTGTTTGCACAAAAGGAGAAGTAAAGTAATGTGAAGGATATAGTCTCCCTCTGTTTTTAATTTTTCCATTGATTTGAGAGAGAAAGGAAAAGCAACCCTCCTCCTCTCTTTCTCTCTCTCTCTCTCTCTCTCTCTCTTCCTTCCACAGCCATGGCTCCATTGGTTCAAGTGCATTGGTCTCAGCCACTGAGAATGGCTCCATGGAGCCTCCACCTCAGGCAACTAACAATAGCTCCGTTGATTTGAACATTGGCTGCAGGCAGGGTTGCTGGGTGGATTCTGGTCGGGGCACTTATCTCCCCTCTTCTCACTTAAAAAAAAGCTGTATATCTCTATATTCATAAGTAGTTGAGTAAATAAATCTTACAAGTTATATTACAATGTGCACAGAGAGATACATGTACAAAAAGTACAAAGCTATTTTGAACAGTTATGTATGATGATGTGTTCCATTTAGATCATGGAAAGATATGCATAAAACAATTGATCAGTTTGTTAGATTCCAATTATTATACAGCATGATCCAATTTTGTGAAATATTTATGCATGATAATGAATGGAAGTGTGTTCACCAGACTATTAGCAGTAGTTTTCTTTGGCTGATGTATTGATAGATTCTTTTATATTTTTCTGAGTTTTTTGAACATTTCGAAATATGCCTGCTATACTTTTAATCAAGTATAGTATGTCTAAAGTACATTGAATCATTTTAAAAACATCCAGGCCCTGGCTGATTGGCCCAGTGGTAGAGCATCAGCCCAGCATGTGGATGTTCTGGGTTTGATTACTGATCAGGGCACACGAGAAATGACCATCTGCTTTCCCCCCCTACTCCCCTTTCCCTTCCCACAGCCATGGCTTGAGTGGTTTGAGCAAAGTTAGACCATGGTGCTGAAGATGGCTCTATGGCCTTGGATGGCTCCATGGCCTCTACCAGGAGCTAAAATAGCTTAACTAGCTCAGATGCGAAGCAACAGCCCAGCCAGGCAGAGCAATGCCCACTAGTGGGTTTGCCAGGTGGATCCCAGCAGGGTACATGTGGGAGTCTGTCTCTGCCCCCCTCCACTTCGCAAAAACAAAAAAAGACACAATAAACCAAATTGAAAATCTTTTAAAAATTAAGAGGGGAAAGTAAAATAGTAAAACAAGGTTAAAAATATATAGATTTAGTGAAGGGAGTACTACTTATTACTAGTAATAGTCTAGTATGGGCTTTTAGTATTGTGGGGCCTATTGAGAGGACTTTGGAAGGTCTATTTTGTGTCTATTGTTACTTAAATATTTTTTATTTTATTAAGAAAATGAGCCTGACCAGGCGGTGGCACAGTGGATAGAATGTTGGACTGGGATGTGGAAGACCCAGGTTCGAGACCCTGAGGTCGCCAGTTTGAGCCAAAGCTCACCAGTTTGGACCCAAGGTCGCTGGCTCTAGCAAGGAGTTACTCGGTGTGCTGAAGGCCCGCGGTCATGGCACATATGAGAAAGCAATCAATGAACAACTAAGGTGTCGCAATGAAAAACTGATAATTGATGCTTCTCATCTCTCTCTGTTCCTGTCTGTCCCTATCTGTCCCTCTCTCTGACTCTCTGTCTCTGTAAAAAAAGAAAAAAAAAAGAAAAAAAAGAAATTGAATGGGGTACAGAGGTTTCAGGTAAACATTTCAATAGTATTTTAACTGTTGATTTTATTTTTAAGTGAGAGGTGGGGAGGCCAAGATATAGACTTCTGCATGTGCCCTGACAGGATCCACCTGGCAAGTCCCCTATAGGGCAATGCTCTGTCCATCTGGGGCTGCTGCTCTGTTGCTCAGCAACCGAGGTATTTCAGCACCTGAGGCCAGGCCATGGAGCAATCTTCAAGTGCCCAGGGCCAACTTGTTTGACCATTCGAGCCATGGCTGCAGGAGGAGAAGAAAGAGAGAGAGGGAGAGAGAGAGAGAAGTGGGAGGGGGTGGAGAAGAAGATGGTCACTTCTCCTGTGTGCCCTGATGTAAGGCCAGTAGCCATGGCCATCACAGCTGCTGGACAGGTGCAGATTCTCATTGAATTTGGACAGATGGTAAAGAAACAGCAGAACTGAAAACTGGTGAACCATTTTTTTATTCTAGCCTTGCACCCGGCAGGCAAGTAAAACACACACAGGGCACCAAAACCCACTCATTCAGCACTCACAAAGCTACTGACACATCTGGGTTTTCCTAGAATCAAAGGCCCCCACCAGCTCAGTCCCCTCTCATTCCCTATCTTCTTCTCTCTGCACAAACTCTGAACAAACTGGCTTCTCCTTCAGCACCCTGCCATCTTGGCTGCTTCTCTACAAAAACATGGCTTCCTTCCTCTCCTTCTTCTTCTTAAAACTTTTTGGTGTGAAAACCCCTCCTCCAGCACACATTTGCATAACATAGGCCCTTCCCAAGTAGGAAGGTAATTAGCCGTTTCACATCAGCAATGAGATTCACGTGGGCAGCGGCCATTTTAAACAATAAAAGTGAGCAAAATCAAATAACACAAATTTTACAAACTTATTTGCCCAACACCTGACCAGGAATTGAACCTGGGACTTCCACAAGCTGGGCGGATGCTCTACCCCTGAGCCAACCAGCCAGGATGAACTGTTGATTTTGTTGTGTACCCATCACCCAAAGTCAAATCATTTTCTGTCACCATATATTTGTCCCTCTTCACTCCCCTCTCCCCTATTCTCTTCCCCCAGAACTCCCCCCCCGTAACTACTTCAGCTTTATCCATGTCCATGAGTCTCAGTTTTATAGCCCACCTATGTGTGAAAACATATAGTTCTTAGCTCTTTCTGATTTATTTCACTCAGTATAATATTGTCAAGATCCAACCATTTTTGAATTAGCTCTCTTGACACAGGCAGCTTAACATGGGATTCTTCCCACACTTTATACACATTTACTCTCATGTGTTGTTGGGTGGAATTCCAGTTTTCCCCAGGGAGTAAATTACATCATGCTGCTTGTACCTAAACACTTATCTCTCAAGCAGCACACCATTCTGACATAAGGCAAATGTCATGACTGAAGTCATGGGACAGAGCCTGCTTGAGATTCCTAAAATGCCTCTTTTATGTCCCCGAAGCCCAATCTGCATTCTTTTGAGTGGTGGAGAATGTCACTACAAATACTCTATCTGTGCTGGACCTGGTGCCAAGGGGAAGAAAAGTCACAGTCCATTTCTTTATTTAGAGTTTGCTTTGAGAATGGCAATGCTATTTGAAAGATCATCCTGTTAAAGTAGCAGATCAATAGGAAAAAAAAAAAAAAGACTGGCTTCTACAAATAATTTTTTCAGGAAAATAATTTGAGAATACTTTATTTTTTTTCTATTTTAAATTACTTTTCGTTTTTCAATTGCAGTTGACATAATTATTATATTAGTTTCAGATGTACACCCCAGTGATCAGACATTATTTAACTTACTAATAATTTAATTCTCTTTGCCATTTCTGCCTGCAATTCAGGATTTTTTAAAATTGACTTTAGCAAGAGAGAAAGGGAGAGGGAGAGAGAGAAGAGAGAGAGAGAGAGAGAGAATTTTTTGAAAGCATTGATCTATAATTATATTTCAGAGTGGCTGGCATTGTTAGACAGATGTGTAATTCCCTGTGTATAAGAGAGTATATATAGCATTGTTAGCCAGATGTGTAATTCCCTGTGTATAGGAGAGTATATATAGCATTGTTAGCCAGATGTGTAATTCCCTGTGTATAAGAGAGTATATATAGCATTGTTAGACAGATGTGTAATTCCCTGTGTATAAGAGAGTATATATAGCATTGTTAGACAGATGTGTAATTCCCTGTGTATAAGAGAGTATATATAGCATTTGGCCCTGGCCCGGTGGCTCAGTGGACAACACACCCTTGACATGCCAAGAGTTGTGGGTTCGTTCCCCAGTTAGGGTGCACAGGAAGCAACAAATGAATATACAACTAGATGGAACAACTAAGTTGATGCTTCTCTCTCTCTCTCTCTCTTCCTCCCTGTCTTCCTTTCTCTCTCAAATCAATGGAAAAATTAAAAACAGAGGGAGACTATATCCTTCACATTACTTTACTTCTCCTTTTGTGCAAACAAATGTACAAAATAAAAGGCAAATCACCACTTAAAAAGCAAATTAAAAAGTTTTTCAAGTTTGTTTTTGACTTGAGGCTCTCCTTGCTTAGGCATGGCTGTATTTATAAAGGTCAGCTTCTTTGCCTTTCTATAAGCAAATTATAATTTGCATCTGTAAGGTATTTTTCCCCGCCGAGAAGGAATGAATGGGGCTTGGAGCCACAAAGTGTAGAATAATAAACGGCTTTATTGAGTACAGCACATCCCGCCCGCCGGGCAAGGTTCCCTGGCCCCAAGGTAAGATGGAGGCCAGGGAAGTTGCACGGATTAAGCTGCGTGGGAGATATTTAAAGGGGTCCCTCTAGGGAAGTTGAGCTAACATGACGTGGTGAAATCCCACTGGCTGGCAGACAGTTGCTTTTTTCCAAACGGTTCCTGTGAAGCCTCTTTTGGCACGCTTGGTTGTGGGTGGTCCTAGCCAAAGTTCGGGGGTCTGAGTTCCCCAAGTGATATTCCCCATTATCCACCGACCTTACATTCTGACCTTTTGTGTTAAATAGAAAAGGGGCACCGTTTATTCGTTTGGCTACTTCCTTCTGAATAGGGGTGTCGTGGGGAGGGGGAGATCGGAAGGTGGTGGCTTTGAGGGGTGTCAGGAGGAACATCTGTGTGGCCTTGAGTTGAGAAACTTCGTGGATGCAGTCCTGTAAGGATATTAATAAAAGAGGAGTAATAGGGGGATTTGTAGGGTCCAGCCTTTTGGTGAACTGGAGATGGATGGAGTCCAGTGGTTCCGACTGCCAGTGGTCCTGTAAGGGGGCAAGCTTGAGGCAGAACTGCATGTCAGGAGTGGTGTAAAAGGGGAAAGGAAGGGGTCCCATCCATTCCCATAACCGAGACCTGTGAGGGAACTAGAGGTCCAGAGTGTGATGGCAAAACAGAGAAGGTAGCCCCCGTGTCCACAAGAAATGAGATGGACTTACCCACTCGTTGCAGCATACCCTGGGTTCTCTGAGTCCAGGCCGTGTCCTAGGAATTCGAGCGATGCACCCACCTGGCTGGATTGGCCTTCCCATTCAGGCGGCTTGTCCTCCACGTAGAGGTGCCGAGGAAAAGCCTGTTGCCCAAAGGGGCAATCACTCTGCCAGTGACCGAGCTGCTTGCAGTCAGGGCAGGGCTCAGTGGGCAGCTGCCGGCAGGGGCCCTGCCGGGACTAATGGTACTGCTTGCCACACTTAAAGCAAGCTGCTGGTGGCTCTGCTGGTCTCAGGGTTGCCACGAGAGTCGGGGTTTGGAGTGTTACCTTCTACTGCATGTGGGCCTGGCAAACAGCCTTGGCCTGTTTCTACTAGTTGGGACCGTTAAAAACTTTAAATGCCATGTTCACAGGTCCCAGATAGGGGTTTGGGGTTTGGGAATAAGAGGAGGGGGGCTCATGCAGAGCCCGGCACCCAGATCCCACAGGAAACGCTGGAGCCAAAGGCAGGACAGGGCCAGAACTTACTGCAAGAAAATTGGGATTGGACGTCCTGAAAACCAGCGTAAGAGCCAATGCCAGGCTGAGAAAGGCCTGATGGAGGAGGGACTTAAGAACACAGTGAAGGGAGGGGCCCCTGACCAGCAGGGGAGGAGAAAGAGATGGTAGTGGTGAATAAGAAACAGGTTTTTGAGAAGGGAGGGGAGGGGGCTCTCAGAAGGAAGAGACCCAAGCACAAAAGAGGTCCACAGAGGGACCAGAGAAAAGTCCCAAGAGAGGGGTGCACCCAGGGGTCAGACAGGAGGGAGAGAGAGTTGGAAGTCCGCGGAGAAGGAAAGATCAGGAGTGGAGGTTTTAGGTGAGGTTTCTCTGGCCAGAAGAAGGCCTGTGCGGTGGAACAGGCGGCACAGAGATTAAAGACCGGTGCGCAAATAATTAGAAGCCATGAATGTAAGAGATCTCCAATCAGTTCCCAGCTTTTTTGGCAATAGTTATAAAGATTTTATTTATTCATTATAGAGAGGGGAGAGAGAGAGAAAGAGAAGGGGGGAGGAGCAGAAAGCATCAACTCCCATATGTGCCTTGACCAGGCAAGCCCAGGGTTTTGAACCGGCGACCTCAGCATTTCCAGGTTGACACTTTATCCACTGCGCCACCACAGGTCAGGCATTTTTGGCAATAGTTAAATTGGCGAGGGTATTAACACTGAAAGTCCCTCAGGAGGCTAATTCAGTGGGTTCTGCGACCTGGCCACAGCGTAGAAGAAGAACAGTTTCTTCTTCTTTAAGGAGGGAGATTCCTGTGCCCCCCACAGCCGCCTTCAGTCCTCGGAGTGGTCAGATATGAGTATCAGTGTCCCAAAACTCAAGGTCCGGCCATGGACAGAAAAGGTAAAGTGGATGTGCTTGGGGACAAGCACACGCACTCGGACGGACAGAAAAGACTTCCCTGACATAGCTATGGTTTCGGAGAGGGAGTCTCAGAGGAAAGAACTGAGAGGAAGGCTGGAGGCAGGGGACTTACCGCACCATGCACTGAAGTGGGTGGAAGGTTGGAGATCCTGGTTCTTTCTCCTGGTTCTTTCTTGGAGGGGATGAGGAAGAGGAGTGGTCCTTGTGGACTTCTAACTCCTTCTGGGTTTTTGGCACCAAAATGTAAGGTATTTTTTTCCCGCCGAGAAGGAAGGAACAGGGCTCAGAGCTGCAAAGTGTGGAATAATAAACAGCTTTATTGCGCACAGAGCGTGCATCCCGCCTGGCAAGGTTCCCTGGCCCCGAGGTAAGATGGAGGCCAGGGAAGTCACACGTATTAAACCGCGTGGGAGATATTTAAAGGGGTCCCTCTAAGGAAGTCGAGCTAACATGACGTGGTGAAATCCCACTGGCTGGCAGATGGTTGCTTTTTTCCAAACGGTTCCTGTGAAGCCTCCTTTGGCGCGCTTGGTTGTGGGGGGTCCTAGCCAAAGTTCACGGGTCTGAGTTCCCCAAGTGACCATCCCCATTATCCACCGACCTTACAGCATCTATGTAGCCTACTTTTGGCTGTAGTCTCTGCACACAGAACCCCAGAGGGAGGGAGGGTCACAAGCCATGAATCACAGATTTATCATTTTAATGGAATGTAAACATCAATGATTAAGATGTCTAAGAATGTATGTATCTATGGTAATATTTTTTTCTGTCTTTTTTTAAAAAGTATTTGTAATCTTGACTTTGCTATTCTGACTGGGGTAAGTAAGGTTGTCAGATAAATTTAGGGTGCCCAGTTAAATTTCACTTTCAGATAACAACGCTTCCTTTGTCATATAAGTATGTCCCATGTGATAGACTGGAGAATCACCTCAGAATATAATGTTCTATTTACATAAAATTTGGAAATATAATGCAAGTAGGAAATGTGCATAAGGTACGTATGTGCAGTATAATATACAGACTAATTTTAAATGAACACCTGTGTGAAGGTTTACCCAGGTGAAGACATACAGTATTTCTAGTATCCCATTGTACTCTTGAAAACATCCCTGACTCAAACCTCACTCAAATTACATTGGAGGGAGTCACTGCCCTGTGCTTAGCATTAATCACCTCCTTGCATGTCTTTATAATTTTGTCATCACTGAGCAGACTTTTAATCACTATCAGTCTTACATATTTTAAATTTTATATAAGTGAAATCATACCATATGTATCTATAAAGCTAAAATATTTATAGTTCAGTCCAATGTGGGGATAAATTATGAAATAGACAACTCTATTATGCTTGAATATACTTGTGTTATTTATATAGCAAAGACTGAAGGGTAATCATTTAAAATCTTTAAAAGAAATCTTAACGAATTCACTGATTTAAAGGTGCCATAAATATTTGTATTTTTTTTTAAAACTCCCCCCTCAAAATGTTCTTTCTGCCAAGACTCACTGCTTTTCCAGATGGCGGGGCTCATCCGGGGCATTGCACTGGGTTTCTGTTTCATCAATAAGCAGCGTGAGTCTTATCGCCAGGCTGTCTATAGTCATAATGTTGAGCCAGAAATGGAATAAAAACCTTTGGTTTATTATTCAGATAACAATATGCAGAATGACTAAGAAACATTTCCATTTCTATAATAAATTTTATCTGGTGATATTGAAGACACGCCTTCCAGAGCCTAGACCTCCAACCCAGGGATCTCACTTTCCTTCCATTCATGGCACCATTTTTACTTTCCTCATTTCTCCTTTATCTCCTTGATGCTGGAGATGGCACACTTTCTAGGTTGCTTTGAAGAGTATCCATCACAAGAGCAAAAATAATAAAAAGCAATGTAAAAACAGATTTCTGAGTGTTCTAGGATATAGGGAATTCTTTATGGCAAGGCCTTGAACTCAGGGGTGATTTATTAATCATTTGATTGTGGTGAATATTCATGGTTTGCATGTTAAATTAAAATTATTGAGATTTTTGTTTGCCTTAAAGTAATTTGGAGAGTTGTGTTTTTAAAATTTAGATGAACTGAAATTCACTTTTCAAGAGACCTTAAAAATGATTTAGTTAAATCCTTTAGATAATGTATATAAAAATATTCAATGTCCTGTAAACACTGGACTGATATAGAGATTTTATGAGGACACATCATGATAGAACCATGGTCGGTTTTCTTCTTCCTTTCCCTCCTCCCTCCCCATTCTCAAAATCCCAATATGTAAAATAGAGTTATTCTGTTTGAATAGACAGTAGGGCTGGGCCATCCCTTTCTTATCTTCACTGGCTGACCTGGACCCCACAGAGTATCACTCATTTTTCCAATGATCAGTGTTAAAACCGAATAGAGCTGACAATTGATTTATCAAACATGTTATGAGCCAGACACTCTTCTAAACATTTTACAAATATCAACTCATTTAATCCTTAAAACCACCCTGATATGGTTATTACCCTCATTTTATAAATTTTACAAAGTTATCCAAAGTCACCTGGCTACTAAATAACAGCCTGGAGAGTTTTGTTCCTGAGTCTCTGTTCTTACCCAGAATGCTTTGCAGCTTCTCCCTAGCAGCAACAGCAGCAGCAAACACAGTTATATTTAACTATTGTTAGTGTTTAGGCTTTGCGCGAGGAACTTTGCAAGTATCATCATAGCTGAAGCTTCCAAAGCAACCAATGAGATAACAGTATTTTCACCAGTTTGTAGATATAAGACATGAAGAAAAGGAAGTAGTATAGTATTCATGAAAGCATTCATTTGTTTTTAGAGAGTTGTTTGCTTTTCATTTTCTTTTAGGTTGGGTTTACATTGGCTAACACTGACAAGAGAATATCTGTATGCTGAGAAGCCGACTCATTAGCTCTAGCAGGGAAGGATCATGCCCTGAGAAAATTCAGCATCTTAATGCTGCCTACCCAGGTCCTCATGGCTCTCAGATTTCCCTGCTGGTCCTTCCCAAATTAACCTGCTTAATTTCCTCAATAGTCTTTGCTGCTCCATTAAGCAATGTCTTTAAGTAATCATAGTTATCTGACAAAGACTAATGGTTCGGCTTCTATGTCTGTCTGTCTATGTTTTGACTTAATCCTCCTGGAGATATAAAGTCTATCCCATTTGATGATTTTAATGGTGGAAAAGTTAGACCTATTGCAGACTAATAGTAGACCCTTCTCCGGGTTCACTGATGGACTAGCTAAAGAACTGTGCATTCAGGGCGGCTGTCCAGTATGCAAGCATACGATGATTCGTATAGCAGGAGCAATGAGAAGCACGATGGCCTGAAGCTGGCACTCAGAGATGATGACTGTGTTTATGTATTCATGAAGCCATGTTGTGCTCTGGCCCTTCACCCTCTATACAGAAAGGTTGTAGGACAAGGTGAAGGGAGAGTATTGCTGCCATGTGCCTTCAGGACTGGCAAGGTAAAAGGGAATCAATGCTTGTGTTCACTTTGGAGTAATGTGTTTCTTTTAGGGAAGTATACTTTGTTCTTCCCTATTATTCTCAGAACTTAATATGGCTTTGTCAGTTCTCTCTTAGTATTTACCCATGACTTAAGCCTCCTGAGTTAAATTGTGGGTACATAGAGAATTTCCAGAGACAAGCACATAGAGAAATACCTTCTCGTGCAAATCAGAACCTGTAGAAATCTTCCTTCTGCTAGCCTCCTGTCAGGATAGAGAGAAACTTTCCAAAATGTGATTGTTTACTGCTCCCACAAAATTAAAATACATAGGCCATGGCCTGACTTGTTTAGAGAAACAAGAATTCTTAAAGTTAGAAAAATATGCTTACTTTATAAAGATATAACATTAAGTTTGCATTCATTCACAAGGGAGTGAATGGGGAGGATTAGTGTCTTACCCAAGGAGGGATTGAAGAGAGCATGAAATTAAACATGTGTGAATATAATATAATATAATATAATTAATATAATATAATGTAATATAACAATATATATAGATATAGTGATATGCATATATACATACATACACATATATGTATATGTATATATGTATATAGATCACTAAATCTAGTTCTGGTAGTCAACCTATTTTAGATTCCTGTAGTGATTTTCATCCGGCATGCCACAAGAATTTTAAAAACATGCAATACCTGACTATTGAGTCAGGAGCACTGCCTTCTTTTCCCTTTGGTTGTCAGATAGAAAATGACAAGGGCCAACATAACAATAGCCATCCAGTGTGAATGAATCAAAATTATACTTATCCTTTTTTTTGTCAGATTGTATTTTGATGTGCTGCAGAATTTTAGTAATTAGTTTATGTGTGCCATGAGAAGAAAAAGATTGAAACTCACTGTTGTAGAGGATTCTACTGACTACGCTGTGGTAGACTTAGAACAAAAAATTTCGCCTGGTAGTCCCCTTGGGCCGTGGAGAGGAGGAGGAAAGACCATTACTTCTTTGGCTGCCGTCTTTTCTTGGTTCTGAAACATGCAGAAACTAATCACAAAAGTAAGCAAAGATTTCTTTACATTGTTAGTATTTTAGTTTTTAAACACCAGTTTAATATATACTTCTTTTCCTACATTACATGGAGAATGCAAGCAGTGGCTGGCCTCAAAGATGGTCATCTGTTAGTTTCCTGTAGCTGCTGTAACAAACTTCGTAGCTCAAAACAGAATTGTTTTTTTGTCTTATTATTTTAAAGTTCTGGAGGGAAGAAGTCTGAAATGGGTATCATTGGGATATAAGCAAGTATCAGCCAGGCTGATGGTTTTCTGGAGTCTCCAGGGGAGAATGTTCCCTGGCCTTTTCCAGCTCCGAGAAGTCGCCTGCATCCCTGGGCTTGGGCTTTCTTCCCTGTCCAGGGCCAGCAATGGCCAGATGAGTCTCACATTGCATCACTCTGACTCTGATTTTGACTCTTTTACCTCTCTCTTTTCACATTTAAGGACCCTTGTGATGACACTGGGTCTATCTGAATAACAGATGATAATGTTCTTATTTTAAGTTCAGATGATTAGCAATCTTAATTCTCCTCCATCATATACCGTAATATATTCACAGACTCTAGGTATTAAGACATAGAAATGTTGGTGGGGCTTTATTATGTTCACTACATGGGGCAATAATATTTTGGAAGGGTATTTGTTGATATATGTCATAGTTAAAGCTCTGTCGCTGTGCTGAAGGTCAAGGGGGCCCTGGGATTGTCATGTTTCATATTCACATTGGACACAGATCCAGGCACTGGTTACTGGGAGGAGATTCTATGTCAACCCATGGCGACCCACCTGACGGAAAACCTGAAAGAGGCTGGGAATTGGAATATAAATTCTGCAAACCATTTATGATGCAGGTGTAGGAGATTCAAGTGCAACACAGGTAAAGGCAATCATCATCTCTTTCTTGGCAAACAATGGCTTTTTCATAATTAAATTTTAAAAAAAAAAACACAATTGACAACAAAGAGGAAATAGTACCTTAGAGATTCAGAGTTAACTTGACCTCCCAGGATGACTTGCCCAAGCATATGAAAAAAATATATATAGGAGTTTATCATCCTCAATAACCGCAGGACACAGAAAGATAAATGAGAGAATAAGCTTAGACCAAAGTAAGATAGGATGGGTCAAGAAAGCATGGCAAAGAGACAGAACTAAAATCTGCACTAGCAGTTTAAAAGAAATCAATATTTAAAAAATCACTAGTATAGAATAAAATTGACAAGTTCTGTCAAAATAAAGGACAATAAAATTAAATTAATGGATAGAGAAAGTTAAAAACATAGAAGCTAGAGGACATAGACATAACAAAGGGCCAATCTGAGAATTACAAGTGTCCTTGAGGCAGAGACAATTGGCACAGAAGTAGTCATCAAAGATTAAAATCTCAAAGTAAAAATAAAACCGCCTCAGTATGCAAATTGAAATGGCTTTTCATACTCCAGGCAACATTCATGAACAGGGTCCATACCATTACAATTTAGCAATTTCTTTTTAAAATTACAGAATAAAAAAAAATCCTCCATGCACACAGGCAGAGGAAACAGTTTACTTTGCAAAGGAGCAAAAATCAGATTGCCTGTTTTTGTTTTTCTCTATCATACCAGCTGGTGTGAACTATTGCCATAAAATCTATAAAATTGATTTGAAAGAGTTTGGGAGCATATACCCAAGAAAGGTCAGTACAATCAATCAGGATGTCTTTCATCTGTAAAAGTAAGAGAAAGAGATTCTCAAATATACAAGAGAAAAGAAAACAATACTTCTTTATTAGAGAAATGGCTTAAAGATGGAGCCCAGGTCATTGCTACTCAAAGTGAAGTTTAGAGTCCAGTAACTTCAGCATGACCTGGAAACTAGCTAGTAGAGATTCTCCAGTGCACCACCCCCTGCCCCCCCCCTCCTGACGCAAACACAAACACTCTAGGCATGAAATGAAGCAATTTGTGAGTGAACAGTCTTAAGATTTAGAAAGCAGCAGTCGAGGTAACTGAGAGGAAATCAAAGTTAAATTTAGTATAGAGACGTAAATGGTATTAAGAGACTGGCCATTAATAATGAATCCTATTAAATGTAAAGTGAGACTTAAACAATTATAACTTTAATTATAACATTGACTGCAAATGTAATGACTTTTGAAAGATAAAACATGTAATATAAAATAATGCTGTAATAAGTATTATATACTTAATATTTAATGCTTAAGTAATAACAAAACTCAAGATCGTATGTACAGAGTCCAGAAAGAAAACTGTAATATCCTAATTTTTCTAGGGATAGATTCAATGAGTCAAAGTATTTGAAAATTTTTAAGTGTACCTACTCATTTGACAAATATTATTAATATTTTTTGGTATAACAGTTATCATTATTCAAAATAAAATTAGTAAGTATAACTTCCCAATTGATAGAGAGATAAAAGAATGTGCAACCTGGTCTAAATGACCAAGTATGTGAAGCAAAGGAATT
Organism: Saccopteryx leptura; assembly: GCF_036850995.1. Lineage (NCBI taxonomy): Eukaryota > Metazoa > Chordata > Mammalia > Chiroptera > Emballonuridae > Saccopteryx > Saccopteryx leptura. Next base: position 78,816,656 of record NC_089512.1, read on the forward strand.
AGGGATAAGCATAAACTTCATGAAGCACAGAGTAAGATCATAGAGGTATAGCCAAAGATACCATTTATGTCAGCACAAATACAGAGTATCAAATCCCCTCCTGGAAAAAGGTACAATTGAACCAAATTGTCCATCTGAATATTGATGCTCAGCAAGAGTATATATTTGCAAAAAAGTCATGGTTTCAGTAATAGAATCCTTTGTTTAAGACTTACCACTGCCACATATTACCTGGATGAACTTGGAAAATATATTTAACCTAGTTGGTTTTGAATTTTACATGTAAAAACAGAATGATGTATGTGCCTTACACGTTGAGAAGAACAAATGTGAGTGTGAAAGCATTTTGTGAAGCTTATCTCATTATGAAATGGTTATTAAACTAATCTATTGAAATACAGAGACTCTCCATTTTAGCTAAAAAGCTAAATCTAACCGTGGGTTACTGAGAAGAAAGAGATTTACCTAAAACTTAGTGAGTCAAGAAGATTAAACTGAAAAATGAATGAACAAGATTTGTCAGGCAAAAGCAAACTAAAACAAAAAGTAATCTTGGGGATAATAAATAAAATAGACTCAAAGACCATAAAAATATTAAATGTGATTGAGGAGGTTATATTTTCTTTAAGATACTTAGACTTTACCATGAAGACAAGACAGCCTTGAATTTTCATTGGCATGGTAACAGTTTGAAAATGTCTGAAACAAAGGCTGGCAGGAATAAAAGGGTAAATGGATAGAAATAGAATTGTTGTATGAGACTTTAATATGCTTTTATTGAGCTTTCAGGGGTCAGATAAACACAGGCTACATAGGATATTTTAATAATCTAATAAAGGTGATTTAGTAAATTTATTGAACTGTATTTTCTAGAAATAAAAAAAAGCATATTTTTTAAGGAACCATGAAGCATTTAGAAAAAAATTGATAATATATTATACCTCAAAAAAACATATTAAATTATGAAATATAAAATGTTTACAGGCTACATGTTCTGCATACAATGAAATAAAACTAATAACAAAAATTTAAATGCAAAGCTCAACAAGTTGAAAAACAGCGATTTCAACAACAAAACCCAAGAACTTCATCTAAAGAACTTTGGAAAGAAGAGATAAACTAGTATTATTTAAAGAGACATAATTAACTCTTCCAAACATCTAACAACCTCAACTAAAAAAATGTTAAAACTATTAGAAGTCAGTAAGTAAGTAGGATTTTATTGAAGTACTGATAGATTGCTTTATACAAAACTGAAGGATTCATAAGTAAACTAAAGTGAACTGCTCCCAATACAGCTAAGTAAATCCCACAGATAACAACCATAAATCCTGGCCAAAATAAAGGGAGAGAAACAAAAATAAAAAATTCCCTGAAGGGGCTGTAGTGCTAGCAAAGGCAGGTCGATTCTGAAGGTGAGCTGTCAGGAGCTACAGGGCATTGGCCTGGGTTGAGTTTCCCGTCCTGAAGTCAGGCTACAACCCTCGGTGCCATGTAGGGTAGCTAAAACTTCAACACGAAGCCCAGTCCTTCTGCCTGGAAGAACCAGATGAGAGAGTCTGGGGCAGCGGCAGTTACTGGAAAGTGAGAGTGAATCTCAGAAAGGAGTGAGTCAGAAAGGGGAAACCGCAAATTCTTGCTATAGATTTTGTTAAATCCCTGCCTGGCATATCCAGGGCAGACTAAAAGTAGTCCGTGAATTTTAAGAGAGTAATACATATTTTCTCTATGAAGAGCAGAGAAAAAAAAGAGAAAACAACAAAACACACACAGAGTTTCAGGGCCCTGTAGGAAAATAAGAAAAAAATTAACATACAGACAATTAACTGGTGTCACAGAAGGAAAAAAGATAGAGAAGGGAGCATAACAGTTTTTGAATAATGATTTCAAACTTTTCAAATTTAGTGAAAGGGATATATTTGCATATTTATAATGCTGAGGTACATTATAATCTACCTGCTGTAAATTCAAGACACAATTTTGAAAACAGCCAGAGAAAACCAACATCAGATATTAAAGGGAACTACATGTCAACCTATCTTTAAAAACTATAAAAGCTAGAAAATAGTGAAACAATATTTTTAGGAAAAGAAACAATAATTAATTCAACATTCCATATCTAATGAAAGTATACTTCAAGAATGGAAGCAAAATAAAGTTTTTTTCAGAAATAAGAAAAACAGAAAATTTATTGCCAGCAGAACAACAACCTCTGCTACAAGAAATGCTAAAGGAAGTTCTTCAGGACAAAAAGAAAGAATAAATAGAAACTTGGACCATCAGATTAGAATAAGAACGTTAGAAATCATAAATAATAAGGTAAATAAAAGTTCATTTTCCCCCTCTTAATTTCTTTTAAATACACATTTAAAGTACATAGTTAAGTACAAATAATAATGTTTTATGGAATGTGTAATGCATGTAATTCACATGACAATTTGACTGGGAATAGGTATTTTTTTTCCTCTTCTTTTCCCAGTTGAGAGGAGGGGAGATAGAGAGACAGGTTCCAACATACTACCTGGCTGGGATCCACCCAGCAACCCCTGTCTTGTGAGTCTTAAAGGCTGGAGGATTTTCAGAATGATACACTAGCAGTGGCTTTACTTTACAGTCACTGCTAGCATTTGCACACAATGCAAGGGTCAGACAGTCCTTCATGGGTTTATGGCTTGGAAGCTTCTTCTCCTCTGCGGTAATGAAAGTCCTCCGGGACATTTTTTTCCAAAACAGTCCTGTTTTGTCACAGTTGAACACTTTTTGGGGGATGTAGCCTTCCTTTGCAATAAGTGCAGCAAAACTTGTGATGTACTCCTCAGGGGCCTTAACGTCAGCACTTGCAGCTTCACCATGCCTCACCACTGAGTGGATGCCAGATCTCTTCTTGAAATTTTCAAATCAGCTATGACTTGCCTTAAATGTATCTTCTGCCTCTTTTGAGGTTGATGGTTCTTTCTTCTTCAAGTTGCCGTAAATAATACGTGCCTTTTCACATATTACAGTCTCCATCACTTTATCTCCTGCCAGCTCTTTCTCTTTCACCCACACCAGCAGAAGCTTCTCCATTTCTTCATGGACATTTGTCCTTAATTGGGAGAGAATTGTAGTTCCTTTCACCAGATTTGCGCTTTTGATGACATCCTTTTGTTTAAGGATGGTATAAATTGTAGATGTATTGTGGTCGTACAGCCTTGCCAGTTCAATCACTCTATACCACGCTCATGTATTTCTATTATTTTTTGCTTTACTTCTATCAACATCATTCTCTTCTTCTCACCACTGTCCTTTACACTCACTTGCTTCAGCCCCATGATAGCAAACAAAAAAAGTTAGTAAAACATGCAAAAATGATGCAAGAACAAGTACAGCACATGAGATTTGACTTGATTCTGCGGGTAACACGTGAGAAAGAATGAGATGCTGGTGTTGTGCTGCCGATACTGGACCTGTGCGCCAACGCTCCAACTAGCGGCAGCTTCCCGAATCACGACTCATATCTCGGAATTTCGTTCGGATCTCTAACAGAAATACGGACCAAGTCACAACTTGTATCTTAAAAAAAAATTGTATGTTGGTCTGCTTGTATCTCAAGGTACCACTGTATCTCATTGTTTTTAATTTGCATTTCCCTGATGATTAGCGACACTGAGCCTTCTGTATTTCCTCTTTGGAGAAGTGTTTATTCGTGTCTTTTACTCATTTTTTAATTGGATTGTGTATCTTTTTGGTGTTGAGAATTATAAGGTTTTTTGTGAATTTTGGATATTAACCCCTTACCAGATGTATTGGCGAATACGTTTTCGCATTCAGTGGGTTGTCTCTTCATTTTGTTGATGGTTTCCTTTGCTGTGCAAAAAAGCCTTTTAGTTTGATGTAGTCCATTAAAATTTTTTTTTATTTCCCTTGCATTAGAATATATGTCAGAAAAAATATTGCTATGAGAAATGTCTGAGATTTTACTGCCTATATTTTCTTCTAGGACTTTTATGGATTTAAGTCTAACATTTAAGTCTTTAATTTATTTTGAGTTTATTCTTGTGAATGGTATTAGAAGGTGATCTAGTTTCATTTTTTTTTTTTTTGCATGTATCTATCTAATTTTCCAACACCATTTATTGAATAGATTTTCTTTACCTCCCTGTATGCTTTTGTCTCCTTTATCAAATATTAATTGGTTATAAAGGTGTGGCTTTATTTCTGGGCTCTCTATCTGTTCCATTGATTGATAGATCTGTTTTTATGCCAGTGCCGTGCTATTTTGATTACTGTGGACTTGTAATATAATTTCATATCAGGTAATGTAATTTCTTCAACGTTGTTGTTCTTTTTCAAAATTGCTGTGGCTGTTTGGAGTGTTTTGTGGTTCCATATTAATTTTTGGAATATTTGTTCTAGTTCTGTGAAATACACCATTGGAACCTTGATAGGAATTGCATTGAATCAATAGATTGCTTTGGGTAGTATAGATATTTTTATTATATTAATTTTTCCTATTCATGAGCATGATACATGCTTTCACTTAATTATGTTTTCTTCACTTTCTTTCTTTGGTGTCTTTTAATTTTTTTAGTATAACAATTCCACTTCTGAGGATTACTCAAAGAAACCCAAAACCCTAATATAAAAGAGTATATAAACCCAGTGGTGGGATTCAAATAATTTAACAACCAGTTCTTTGCCCTAATGATTGTTTTAAGTATAAAAAAAAACAATATATTGCAAGGTAGTTTATTATTTCATGCCTTTAATACTTAAAATAAGAACAATAAAAGAGGTACACAAAACTAGATTTTGTAATAAGAAAGTTTTAAAATATTAATGAAAAAATATTAAATAATACCTGAGAAAAACAATAAAACTGTTATTTAAGATATTTTCTTATTGCTTCTTGATTGGCATCCTCACTTTCAATAGTCTTCACTTTTTTTTCTATTTAGTGAGAGGAGGGGAGGCAGAGACAGACTCCTGCATGCACCCAGATGGGGATCCATCCAGGAAGCCCACTAGGGGCTGATGCTCTCCATCTGGAGCCCTTGCTCCGTTGCAACCAGAGCCTTTTTTCTTTTTAAGTGCCTGAGGTGAAGGCCGTAGAGCCATCCTCAGTGCCTAGGGCCAATTCACTTGAGCCAATCAAGCCATGGCTGTGGGAAGAGAGGAGAAAAGAGAGAGAGAGAGAGAGAGAGAGACAGAAAAGCGAGAGGAGGAGAGGTGGAGAAACAGATAGGCACTTCTCCTGTGTGCTTTGACTGGGAATCAAATCTGGGACATCCACATGCCAGGCCGATGCTCTGCCACTGAGCCACCCAGCTAGAGCTTTGTCTTTACTTTTATCTGACCATCATTGGCCATGTGATTTATCCTTAACCATCTTTTCACTGTAGGAGTAGGATCCCATTCCTTTACCTATGGATAGAATGAACATTACTATAGGAACTTACAATACACTTTTGTGCAGATGAACATTAAAAAAGAGTAAAGAGTTTAAACTTATGATTTCCATGTTGGGTGGCTGCCCAGGCTCCCACCTTAGAATCCTGATTACAGGTCCCATTTTAACAACTAGTTCACTGAACTCAATAAAAAATTAGGTATCAGTTCTGCCAAACCAGTGCGAACTAGTTAAATCCTACCAGTGTATACACCTCTATGTTTATTACAGCATTATTTACAACAGCCTAGATTTGGAAGCAGCCCAAGCTCTCATCAGTGAATGAGTAGATAAAAAAGCTGTGGTACATTGACACAATGGAGTACTACTCAGCCATAAAAAAGAATGATATCTTACCTTTTGCAACAGTATGGGTGGACCTAGAGAGCCTTATGCTCAGTGAAATAAGCCAGTCAGAGAAAGACATACCGTATGATTTAACTCATATATGGCATCTAATGAACAAAATGAACTAACAAGCAAAATAGAAGCAAACTCATACACAAGAGAGCAGACTGGCAGCAGCCAGGGATTGGGAACTGGATGAAGGGGTGGAGGGACTGAGAGAAAATGGACAAAAATAAAAAGAGAAAAAACTCATGGACACAGACAACAGTGCGGCGACTCCCTGGTAGGTAGAGGTGGGGGAGTGTAAGGGGTAAATCGAGATGAGACAGAGACTTGACTTGGAGTGGAGGTAAACACATAATATGGTGTGGTATATAGAGTTATGTACCTGAAACCTGTATAATTTTGTTAACCAGTATCATCCCAATAAATTTAATTGAAAAAAGAAAAATACAATATGATAGATGTTATTATATAAATATTGAAAATGATCTGGAGATGGTAAATTCTTCTGTGGTGAAATTGTGCATCGAGTTTGCCTCCCTAGAAAAAAATGAACTTTTATATTATTTGATCCAGTAATCTCATTTCTAGAAAATTTTCAGTAGGTAATAGAGATGGAGATAAATTATTATTATAATTGTGTATTATAATATTTATATAATAGTTAAATAGTCTATTAAATAATCTGTCAGTGAATTGGGGAATTGTTAAATTATGGTACATAAGTAGCATTTGAAAAAGTCTTTTAAAATTATAATTAATGTCATGGGAAAATACTTACATTTTTCAGTGAAAAAAGATAAAAAATTGCATTACTATATGAGTTATATTTGGTTAAAAAATCAGCAAACAGAAAAAGGTGGAGGCACATATAAATAAGACATTATGAATGCTTAATCTCTGAATGACAGAATATGTGATTTAAAAAATGCTTTTGTTGTAATTCCAAATTGGGTACAGTTGGGACGATATTACTTCCATAATTATAATTAACAGTTTCATTGGTCTCTTTCTAAAATGTATAAGTCTCAATGAGGATTGGAGTTGTTTTTGCTACTGGACAGAATTTTATCCCTTTGCCTATAACACCATGTTCCCATAGCCTGAAATGGGAAGGTAGTATTCTATATGAAAGTTCATAAGGGGCTACACGAAGTAATCAAGGTCAGAAAAAATGTTGAGAATTTAATGAGATAATGAAAAAAAAAAATGTACCTGACACAGTTCCTGGCACAAGTCAGTATCCAGCCATTAACATTGTTATCACTGACTGATATTGGACATATTTCTGTTACAGACGTTTGCAAATCATTTCCTTTTTAGGACCCAACGCAATTTTCCATTTTACCTACAAGTATGAAAGTTCTAAAGACATTAAACAGTAAAATCAGAGGCAGATTAAGGTCAGTTGAGTCCCCGGGCATAGAAGAAAATATTAGGCCCATTAAAAAAATAAAACAAGAAAAATAAAAATACATGTTAACCATATTTTTAAATAAATAAAAAATATTATGTACTATTAATGTTAAAATTGCACATACAAAACTAAACTTGGTGTCACTAGAAAAAAGTGTAAAGTTGGGGTTTTGCAGGACCCTTCAGAAGCCGGGGCCCATGGCGCACGCCTGGTGCACCCACCTTTAAATCGCCTCTGAGTAAGATATTTATAGTCTCACTGATATGTCTGAGATAGGCAGAGTTTGGGGTAAGAGGACAAAAAAGGTAAATCATCTTCTTAAAAAGAAAGTGCTTTCTGTCTCTATTACAGAAAACCATCATGCATAGGCAGGGCAACTCTAGGCAAGTCAGACTGGGAATAGTAAATCTTTTGCAATTTAGGGTCATCTGTTTACCACTCCTCACCCCAGCCCTAGGCTTTCTTGTGGGTAACTGATTCATGTGTGCAACTTGCAGAAGGAAGGGCAGGATAGGGCCTCAACATTGTTAAGCTATAGATGTTGAGGGTATTTTGGAGAACTCTTTACAGAAAAATCTGCTAGTTATATGACCAAGTTGCAGGGCTGATACTTGCTAATTTTGCATTTCATTGAATGGTGATGTATAATAAACCTTGATTCTGCAATAGATCTTTATTTTATTACTTTTTTGCCTAATATGTTTGCATCTATGCAACATCCAGTTGCTAGATGAAAATAGAATTGGGTTCCAAAATAGACAAAAGATTACAAATATGATTTTTTATGCCAAAAATGTCCCTCATTAGCTTTTATGATAAGTGTCCTTAAAGGGAATTATAGTGAATTTGTGTCTGATTATATCTCTTCTTAACAAAGACAAACAAACAAAAAAGGCAGTTACACAAGCCTAAGACAGTTTTATCTGGTAATAGGTGATATTTATGGGTTCTTGTTGGGAGATTTGTGATAGTGACACCCCCTGGTTCACTGTTATATTTGGCTTATATAAATAGGTATTTACAGAAGATGGTCATGACCAAAACATATTTGGTCTTCAAAGCATGTCCAGGAGAAGTTGTTGCCATTTTCTCATTTTACCTGTCACATATGTAACTATGGACAGCAGCCGTGTTAAGTTGTTGGGTAACCTATTTTGGTTACTTTCTCTAGGTGACATGTTAAACATTTTCACCTGTCTTGAGTCCTCCAGTGAGAGTGCTTCTAAATTGTTCACCTCTGTACTCTATCTAGCCTGGTAGCAGTCAACAAAAACGTGTTGAACAAATAAATGGACGTAGTGGTTGTCTTATCCTTCCATCCATCCATTCACCTATCCTTCCACCCATCCACTCATCCACTCATCCACCCATACACTCATCTACTCATCCACCCATCTACCCATATACCCATCCACCCATCCACCCATCCATCCATCCATCCATCCATTTCTTAAGGTTTCTGCTTTCTCAAGGTTTCTGCTGACATATAGTGTCTTCCTTTGTTTCCTTGCTTTGGAAAATGATTTTAAGTTCTCCACCACTGAGGAATTGTCAAATACACATGGTAAAAATAAACTGGAGTTGAGTTTCTAATACAATAATGTGCAGAGGAATTGACAAATTTAAGAAAAGGAAACAAATTTTACCCCTTTGGTTATGTAGGTACATGAATCATTTGGAAACATCTCAGCAGACCTGAAAGGGAGCATCTGATCTCCCTCTCCATGACCCCCATCCTTAGCTGTCATTCACATTCAGTCCTCCCAAACGTATTCAGTATGTGATAACTGGAAGTCACTTTACCTATTTTGAAATGATCTTTAGAGAATGATACAATTAACTACAGCCAATTTAGATAGCTTATCTGTATTTAAAGCCCTAGCCAGGCATTGTATTTTGCCTTTAAGATAAAATCAATAAATAAAGAGTTGAAAAAGAAGTAGAGTAATCCTCGGAAATTCCTAAACATATACCCTACCCAACTTCTGAAAAGGAACACTGCTTAATCTTATTTGAGACTTCTTTCTGAGACTTCAGTTAGCTGTGGGTTCACCTTTATTAAAATGTGTAGAAGCTAAAAACAGTGTGAAGAAAGTTTTTGTTAATCCAGATCCATTTATAATCTAGTGTCATTACTAAATGCTATTGCTTTTGATAAGCTCTTTGATAAGCTGAGGTTAGAGTCTATCACAGAGACAAATTAGCTCTGGGGAAGGGCTAGTTGTGGAGATTCTGCTAGAAGTGGGTAAGTTAGATTATTTGAAATTTTCATATCATTTTCATACTTCACTGTGAAACTGTTCTACCCAATTGACCTTTATAGTTCTTGAAAAGAAAAATTGTGGAATAATTTGAGCTTCCTTTCTCTCTTCACCTGATCTCTTCTATATCTTGGGCAGAGACATCAACTGTCAATTAGATATTCAAGTACATGGGAAAGTGAGTAAGAATAGGAAACCTGGGTAATGCATTTAAATATTACTCATTATTTATGTATTCTATAAAGCAGTAGGCGGTGAGAAATATAAGATCATTTATAAAGTTCAGATGTTTTAGTTTTCATAATCATTGATTGTAGAGCATTATGAACTTCTGCTGCTAGCTACAGTGAAGTATCTGATACCAGTCTTGACTTCCTTTCATGAAGAATTATAAAATTAGATAAAATATACAGTCTAAGGAAACTATTTTCAGGAATAGGTTAATAGGCAATGCAAGATGTTGATCTTTGAGAGAACATAAACATTGAGGTGGCCTTATATTAACTTTGGTTTTTTACTAGGGGTGCATTAACAGAGTTGGAGAGTAAAGAAGTGGAGCTAAGCATTGGGTGGTGGTTTCAATGAATTGAGAAGGCAGAGTTTGTCATTTGAGGTTTTGACATTGCTAGAATTAGCAGAGCAGTATATTGAAGAAAAGAGAGATGCATAGGAGAGGGGACCTAGGAGTGTGCATGGAGTTCCTTTTGTGGGTCATTGTCTGAGGACTTGATGTATATAAGCAGGGCAACACTGCTTGAGGACTAGGAGGAGAGAATGACCATTGTGGGGCCAGGAGCCAGACAAAGATACCAGAGCTGGAACATGTTGGAATTCTAATCTAGCTCATGAGCAGCAACTTTACTGAGCATCTGGACATTTAGTTGAGATCCCAGCAGGTCCAACCTTAGGAGTGAGGACCATGCACTAGAGTAAAGCCATGTTTTTGGACTAAGAACAGAATCAAAATAAGTATTCTCTAACCATGAAAGGATAAGGAGGATCTCTTGATACCATGATTGCTTGCATGAACAAAGCTCAGTGCTCTCTAAAGAAGTCAGTACAATGTTGAGTCGTTAGATGGGTCACTTAGTGTTTAGTATACCATAAAAACAACTTGACATGTGAAGAAGCAAACCCGTTAACCTGAAAAAAAAAATCAATAGAAACAGACACTGAAATATTCCAAATATAAGAATTTGAAAAGAGTGATGATTAATACATTCAAGGACTTAAAGGAGATAAAATTGATGACATAAAATAAATGAAAAGATGGAAATCCCAGAGAAATGAATGCAAACTATTAAGAAGATCCAAACAGATATTATATAACTGCAAAGAATAATTTCTGAAATGAAAAATTTATTAAATTGCCATTATAGCAGATTAGAGACTATAAAAAGTCTGTAAACTTTAAGACAGATGAATAGAAATTATCCATTCTGAAAACAAAATAAAATATATAAGAAAAATATAAAGCTTCAGTGACCTGTGGAACAAAAGCAGGCAGTCTAATATATTTATACATATTTGGCATCTCAAAAGATAGGAGAGAGAGAATGAAACAGAAAAAAAATATTTAAGAAATAATCACTCAGATTTCCTAAATATGCTAAACCTATCAACCAATAAATTAATATGCTTAGCAAATCAAAGCAGAATAAATACAAAGAAAACCACACCTAGGCATCTCATAGCCAAATTGTTAAACTACCAAGGGAAAAACTGCCAGAAGAGGGAAAAGAGCATGGCTACAGAAAACAACAGTAAGAGATATACTAGACTTCTAAACAAAAATTATATAAGCTAGAAGACAATGGAATGAAGTGGAGATACAAATGCAGATAGGAAAAACCATCACATTCTTGTCCATGTCTCTGAGTCTCATTTTTATGTCCCATCTATGTATGGGTTCATATAGTTCTTAGTTTTTTCTGGTTTACTTATTTCACTCCCTATAATGTTATCAAAGTCCATCCATGTTATTGTAAATGATCCGATGTCATCATTTCTTATGGCTCAGTAGTATTCCATAGTATATATGTACCAAGCTTTTTAATCCACTCATCCACTGATGGACACTTGGTCTGTTTCCAGATCTTTGCTATTGTGAACAATGCTGCCACAAACATGAGGGTGCATTTTTCCTTCTGGAACAGTTCTATGGTATTCTTGGGGTATATTCCTAAAAGTGGTATAGCTGGGTCAAAAGGCAGTTTGATTTTTAATTTTTTGAGGAATCTCCAACTGTTTTCCACAGTGGCTGCACCAGTCTGCATTCCCACCAGCAGTGCAGAAGGGTTCCTTTTCTCCACATCCTCACCAGCACTTATTCTGTGTCATTTTGTTGATGAGCGCCATTCTGGCTGGTGTGAGGTGATATCTCATTGTGGTTTTAATTTGCATTTCTCTAATGATTAGTGATGTTGAGCATTTTTTCATATGCCTATTGGCCATCTGTATGTCCTCTTTGGAGAAGTGTTTATTCATTTCTTTCACCCATTTTTTGATTGGATTGTTTGTCTTTCTGGTGTTGAGATTTACAAGTTCTTTTTAAATTTTGGTTATTAACCCCTTATCAGACATACTGTCAAATATATTCTCCCATTGTGTAGTCTGTCTTTTTATTCTGTTCTTATTGTCTTTGGCTCTGCAAAAGCTTTTTAGTTTGATATAGTCCCATTTGTTTATCCTGTCTTTTATTTCACTTGCTCGTGGAGATAAGTCAGCAAATATATCGCTGCGAGAGATGTCAGAGAGCATACTGCCTATGTTTTCTTCTAAGATGCTTATGGTTTCACGCCTTACATTTAAGTCTTTTATCCATTTTCAGTTTATTTTTGTGAATGGTGTAAGTTGGTAGTCTAGTTTCGTTTTTTTGCAGGAAGCTGTCCAATTTTCCCCACACCATTTATTAAAGAGGCTGTCTTTACTCCATTGTATGCTCTTACCTCCTTTGTCAAATATCAGTTGTCCATAGAGCTGTGGGTTTATTTCTGGGTTCTCTGTTCTGTTCCATTGATCTATATGCCTGTTCTAATGCCAGTTCCAGGCTGTTTTGAGCACAATGGCCTTGTAGTATAACTTGATATCAGGAAGTGTGATACCTCCCCCTTTATTCTTCTTTTTTAAGATTGTTTAGGCTATTCATGTTCTCTTTTGGTTCCATTTAAATTTTTGAAATATGTGATCTGTATCTTTAAAGTATGTCATTGGTATTTTAATTGGTATTTCATTGAGTTTATAAATTGCTTTGGGTAATATAAGCATTTTAATTATGTTTATTCTTCCTAACCATGAGCATGGTATATGCTTCCAGTTGTTTGTATCTTCCTTGATTTCTTTTATCAATGTTTTATAATTTTCTGAGTACAAGTCTTTAGTCTCCTTGGTTAAATGTACTCCTAGGTACTTTAATTTTTTGGTTGTAATAGTGAAGGGGATTGTTTCCTTAATTTCTCTTTCTGACTGTTCATTGTTAGTGTATAAAAATGCCTCTGATTTCTGAGTATTGATTTTATATCCTGCCACTTTGCTGAATTCATTAATCAGGTCCAGTAGTTTTTTGACTGAGACTTTAGGGTTTTCTATATACAATATCATATCACCTGCAAATAATGATAGTTTTACTTTTTTTCCAAATTGAATGCCTTTTATTTCTTCTTCTTGTCTGATTGCTGTGGCTAGGACTTCCAGGACTATGTTGAATAAGAGCAGTGAAAGACAGCACCCCTGCCGTGTTCCTGATCTTAAGGGGATTGCTTTTAATTTTTGCCCATTGAGTATGATGTTGGCTGAGGGTTAGTCATACATGGCTTTTATCATGTTGAGGTATGTTCCCTGTATTCCCACTTTGTTGAGAGTTTTGATCATGAATGAGTGTTGGATTTTATCAAATGCTTTTTCTGCATCTATTGAAATTATTATGTGTTTTTCTCCTTCCTTTTGTTTATGTGATGAATCACATTGATTGATTTGCAAATATTGTACCAGCCTTGCCTCCTCAGAATAAATCCCACTTGATCATGGTATATGATTTTTTTCATGTATTGCTGGATCCGGTTTGCTAATATTTTGTTGAGGATTTTAGCATCTAAATTCATCCGAGATATTGGCCTATAATTTTCTTTCTTAGTGTTGTCTTTGCCTGGTTTTGGAATCAGAATTATCCTTGCCTCATAAACGGGGCTTGGAAGTCTTCCATCCTCTTGAACTTTTTAAAATAGCTTGAGAAGGATAGAAGTTAGTTCTTCTTTGACTATTTGGTAGAATTCACTTGTGAAGCCATCTGGCCCAGGAATTTTCTTTGTTAGGAGTTTTTTGATAACTGTTTCGATCTCATTTGGTGTAATAGATCTGTTTAGGTTTTCTGATTCTTCCCGATTGATTTTTGGAAGATTGTATGTTTCAGGGAATTTGTACATTTCATCTAGGTTGTCTAGTTTTTTGGCATACAGTTCTTCATAGTATTTTCTTACAATATTTTGTATTTCTGTTGTGTCAGTTGTTATTTCTCCACTCTCATTTCTAATTTTATTTATTTGAGTCCTCTCTCTTTTTTTCTTTGTGAGTCTAGTTAAAGGTTCATCAATCTTGTTTACCTTTTCAAAGAACCAGGTCCTAGTTTTATTGATCCTCTGTATTGTTTCTTTAGCCTCTATGTCATTTATTTCTGCTCTGATCTTTATTATTTACTTCCTTGTACTACATTTGGGCTTTACTTGCTGTTCTTTTTCTAATTCTTTTAGATGCAGGGTTAAGTTGTTTATTTGAGCTTTTTCTAGTTTCTTAAAGTGTGCCTGTAGTGCTATGGATTTCCGTCTCAGAACTGCTTTCATTGTGTCCCATAAATTTTTAGTTTATGTATGCTCATTATCATTTGTTTCTAGGAATTTTTTAATTTCTTCCTTGATCTATTTCTTAATCCATTCGTTATTTAACAACCTGCTATTTAGTTCCATGTGTTTGAGAATTTTTGAGCTTTTCTGTTGTGGTTGATTTCTAGTTTCATGCCATTGTGATCTGAGAAAGTGTTTGATATGATTTCAATCTTCTTAAATTTGTTGAGACCACTTTTGTGGCGTAACATGTGGTCTATCCTAGAGAATGTACCATGAGCAGTTGAAAAGAATGTATATTCTGCTGCTTTAGGGTGAAAGGTTCTGAAGATGTCTATTAAATCGAGTTGATCTACTGTGTCCTTTAAGTCTGCTGTTTCTTTGTTAATTTTCTTTTGTGAGGATCTATCTAGTGATGTTACTGGGGTATTGAAACCCCTACTATTATAGTATTGCTGTTGATTTTGCCTTTTATATTCATCAAAGTCTGCTTTATATATTTAGGTGCTCCTATATTAGGTGCATAGATATTCATAATAGTTATATCTTCCTGTTGGATTGCTCCCTTTATCATTATGTAATAATGATATTATTAAATCCTTGTTTATCTCTTACTATATTCATGTAGGTTTCTTTGGGTTTCTCTTTAATGGAGTTCTCTGTGCTTCTTGAACTTGTGAGAGATATAGTAACAAGATAAATCCTTGTTTATCTCTTACTATATTCTTTGTTTTAAAGTACATTTTGTCTGATATAAGTATTGCTACCCCAACTTTTTCTTCATTTCCATTTGCATGAAATGTTTTTTTCCATCCTTTTACCTTCAGTCTATGTGCATGTTTTGTTTTAAAGTGTGTCTCTTGTAGACAGCATATGTACGGGTCTTGTTTTCTTATCCATGCAGCTACCCTATGTCTTTTGATTGAATCATTTAACCCATTTACATTTAAGGTTATTATTGATATGTAGTTGTTTATTGCCATTTTATTCTTTAAAGCTGTATTCCTCTTTTGCTATATTCTTTTCCCACTTTGATCTGTTTATAACAGGTCCCTTAATATTTCCTGCAGCATTGGTTTGATTGTAATGAATTCCTTGAGGGTTTTTTTTTTATCTGGGAACCTTTTTATTTTTCCTTCAATTTTAAATGATAGCCTTGCTGGATAAAGTAGTCTTGGTTGTAGGCTCTTGTTGTGCATTACTTTGAATATTTCTTGCCATTCCCTTCTGGATTCAAGTGTTTCTGTTGAGAAGTCTATTGTCGTCCTTATGGGGTTTACTTTGTAGGTGATAGCCTTTTTTTCTCTTGCTGATTTTAGTATTTTCTCTTTATCACTTAGCTTTGTTCTTTTAATTATGATGTGTCTTCATGTAGGTTTCTTTGGGTTTCTCTTTAATGGAGTTCTCTGTGCTTCTTGAACTTGTGAGAGTTTTTCCTGCCTTAATTGAGGGAAGTTTTCAGCTATGGTATGATTGAACAAAGTCTCTATCCCTTGTTCTTTCTCTTCTTCTTCAGGAACCCCTATAATGTGGATGTTATTTCTCTTTATGTTGTTGTTAGCTCTCTAAGAGTTTCCTCAGACTTTTTGAGACTGTTTTTTTCTCTCTGCTTTTATGCCTTCATTCCAGTTGTCCTCCAACTTGCTGATTTGATCCTCAGCTCTATGCATCCTGTTTTTAATTCCTTCCATTGTGTTCTTCATTTCTGATATTGTATTTGTCATCTCCGACTGATTCTTTTTTAATGTTTCAATATTCTTTTTTATACTTGCTATTTCTTTATTTAGGTGTTTGTAATGACCATCCATTGTTGTTCTAAGATCCCTAAGCATCCTTACAATCATTATTTTGAACTCCGCATCCAGAAGTTTGGTTATTTCCATATCATTCAGTTCATTTCCTGGATGTTTCTCTTGTGGTTTCATTTGGATTGCACTTCTCTGTCTTCTCATATCTATGTATTTGGGTGTTTTGTTTGTAGATCTGGTTGAGTCTAGGCTTGGTGTTGTCTGCCTCCAGTTTTCAATTGTGTTATTTTTAGGTCTTTCTGGGTTGGCATTAGCTATTATTTATAATCCACTTTCGGATTTCGGCCGCTTTGAAGTCTTGATTTGTTTGTTTTCTTAACAGGTGCTTGTGTTGTTTGCTGATCTCAGCATGGGGCTCATTTGAAACTATATCCAGGAATGTTGTGAGTGTAACCTGAGCTCTTCCTGTTAATCTCTCTGGGGGTGGGTTGCTTTTTCAGCTTCAGTAGGGGAAGGTGTATCTCAGATCTCCATGGACACCTGAGTTACTGCCCCTCCTCCCCACTTCTTGTTTTCAGCTGTGTCTTGTTGCACTGATTGGAGCAGGAGAGATGTCTGGAGATCAGTGACCTGGAAGCACTTTTTATTCTCTTTTGTTAAAAGATCAGCCCCTCCCCCAGCTATGGCCACCTCCAGCACTGAATGCATCAGCTTTTCAGGTCATCTCCTGCATTCCTCTGCCCCTCACCTTCTGTCTCTCTCCCCTTTCTCTTTGGAAGACAAACTGGCCCTTTCAATACCCCTCATTCCCTGGTCACCAGGCAAGTGGCTGTGAGAAGAATTTACTGCTCTTTACCTTCAAGTGAGATTCCTTCTGGGCTCTCAGCCTCCCCTCCCCTCCATTCCTGTAAGCAGGAGAGATTCAGGAGCTCACTACCAGGTTTGTTGTGGCTTCTTCTTTGCTCCTTGGTTTTTGAGAGCTGTTCATGTAGTTTCAATTTGGTTTTTCATGCTGATTGTTCATAAATTAGTTTATAATCCAGTTCGGTGGTGTGAGCTGGGCGTCTGTGTGTCTGCCTACTCCACTGCCATCTTCAGGTCTCTATTTGTAGTATTTTAAATACACCCCAACTTCAAAATGTGTGAGAACCACTGGACTAATACAATATTCTTAAAAACCTTGTTTTGGCCATGGCCGGTTGGCCCAGCAGCAGAGTGTTGGCCCAGCATGTGGAAGTCCCAGGATTGATTCCTGGTCAGGGCACACAGGAGAAGCGCCCATCTGCCTCTCTACTCTTTTCCCTCTCCTTCCTCTCTGTTTCTCTCTTTCCCTCCTGCAGTGAAGACTCCATAGGAGTAAAGTTGGCCCTGGGCACTGAGGATGCTCCATGGCCTCTGCCTCAGGTGTGCTAGAATGGCTCCCGCCTCAATGGAGCAATGCCCCAGATGGGCAGAGCATTGCCCCCTGGTGGCATGCTGGGTGGGTACTGGTAGGTGGATGTGGGAGTCTGTCTGACTTCGGGGAAAAAAACCTAACCCCTCAAAAAGAAAAACCTTGGTTGAATCTTTTTTTTTTAATAGAGACAGAGAGAGAGAGTCAGAGAGAGGGATAGATAGGGACAGACAGACAGAAACAGAGAGATGAGAAGCATCAATCATCAGTTTTTTTGTTGTGACACCTTAGTTGTTCATTGATTGCTTTCTCATATGTGCCTTGACTGTGGGGCTACAGCAGACCGAGTAACCCCTTGCTCAAGCCAGGAACCTTGGGTCCAAGCTGGTGAGCTTTTTTATTTTTGCTCAAACCAGATGAGCCCGCGCTCAAGCTGGCGACCTCAGGGTTTCAATCCTGGGTCCTCTGCATCTCAGTCCAATGCTCTATCCACTGCACCACCTCCTGGTCAGGTTTATTTTAATTTTTCTTCAGTTTTTATATATATATATATATTTTACTTTTTAAAATTTTTTTCTTAGTTTTTTAAAGAATAACTTACTGATTAAAGTATTAATGTTATAATGTGGGGTTTATAATATACATAAAGTCAAACATATGACACCTATAGCTCAAAGGACAAGAGAGTAGAATGATACTGTTGTAAGAGCCTTATATTTTACATGAAATGGTATTATATTAATTATAAATAGGCTCTGATAAGGATGCATATTATCAGTCCTAGAGCAAACACACAAGTGAATGCATGCACACATATGTATACACACACACTACAAAGACATATATTTGAAAAGCCAACAGTAGCAGTAAGGTGAAATGCTGAAAATATATCCAAGGAAGAATAGAAGGGAAAACTAGATGCCACAAATATTAAATAAATATCCAGATGGTATTTTAAAAATCCAACCATATCATTACATTAAATATTAATGGATTTAGCACCCCAATTAAAATTCAGAGATTATAATAGAGCTTCAAAATACAAGAAGCAAGGTTTTAGACTGACCAGAAGGTGGCTCAGTGAATAGAGTGTTGGAGTGGAACATGGAGGACCCACGTTTGAAACTCTGAGGTCCCAGCTTGAGTGCAGCCTCATCTGGCTTGAGTGTGGGATCATTGGCTTGAGGGTAGGATTATAGACATGACCCCATGGTTGCTGGCTTGATCCCAAAGGTCACTGGCTTGAAGCCCTAGGTAACTGGCTTGAGCCAAAGGTTGCTGGCTTGAGCAAGGGGTCACTCTCTCTGCTGTAGCCCTTCCCATTCAAGACACATATGAGAAAGCAATCAATGAATAAGCAATCAACGAACAACTAAGATACCACAACAAAGAATTAATGCTTCTTATCTCTCTCCCTTCCTGTCGGTCTGTCTTTCCCTCTGACTCTCTCTCTCTGTCAAAAAAAAAAAAGAAAAAGAAAAAAAAAACATGCTTTCCCCCAAACATTGTATTATAAAAAAAGAAGCATACAGTAAAGCTAAAGAAATTTTACAGTGAACTTCCTATATAGCCAGCACCGTCCCTCCTTTTTCCTGTCCATCAATTCATTAATGCTGTGGTTTTGAAGTTTCTCTGTGACACAATGGGGAGTGTGTGTGTGTGTGTGTGTGTGTGTGTGTGTGTGTATGTGTATGTTTTGTGGGAGGGCATTGCTTTGGGAACTGCTGCTCATTTGACCAGAGAATTTATGCTTTTTCTGTTATTCTGTTTTACATGCTGAGCTTTTGTTTAGATTTTACCTGAGGATGTAGTTTTGTGGCAAAATTTAAAATTTTGACAGTTTTCATTAAAAGCCATTATGAGATGAATCCATCCTCCTAATCTAGTTTAGTATAATGCAGAAATCAAGATGATGTGTTTCTTGATAACTCTGAGTGGCTGTACCCACTTTGCATGACTTTTGTGCAGAAAGTGACCATCCTTCAATTTGAATTCCCTTCAGCTCTGGGGCACAGTAAGCAGTCACTGTATCTTATAGGATGGATTCAGGTGGGAAACCTGTTTATCCTGAAAATAATATTGTATTTTGTGGAATCACCTATGGGAATATGTCACAAATTGGACAGTTCTTCCCTGGCTCTTAGTTATGTTAATTACCAGCTAACAATAGGGATATTTTACTATCAGAATCCATGAAGGTCATTATTAACTAGAAAAAGGGCATAAATTTCCTCTGCTTAATCTACCTTTCACCCCCGATATACCTCAATTCATAAATACCAACACTGAAGTATTGCTTGTTTTTAAAATTAAACAAAGTTTGAAGAGAATTTGGAATATGAGAGCTAACATCAAATATGGTCTGAATACCAAGACTTAGTCTCCTATCAGAGGGAAGGCCTTGATGGCTTATCTCATGTTTTGAAGTTCTATTTTCACTGGTGATGTTCTCCAGGAGGGCATTGTATATGAAATATAGTCAGTAATGGAAAGACTTCTAGACACAATGTGCTCAGAAGATGTGATGCACTTAAAAATTGTCTTATCCTTGGGGACACTGTATATAATATCTGTGCCCCCACTCTAGGATGAGGCACTGATAAATAAGGAAGGTTTTCTTAAGTCTCCCATAAAATAGAGTGAGGTTTATAGGTATTTGAGAAAAGTGCCTCATTCATTCTCTTCCTACCTTAGGAAGCTGAGCAGCATGTGGCTCGGCTGAGTTTTCTACCCTTAGAAGCCTTGATTTTTACTTATCTAGAATGCATTTCATTTGGAAGAATGATAGTCTCTCTCATACCATACCCTAAAATTAATTCCAGTTGCATTAAAGCAATAACTATATAAAATCAATCATGAGAAAACCAGAATAAGAAATGAGTAATTATCCCAGCCACAGTGAGAGAGGACCTTATAAACTTAAAGACAAAAAGAAGAGATCATAAAAGGAAAGGGTAATAAACTTCATTCTTATTAAAAATAAAAACTTCTGTCTGTCAAAAAGCAAAAAAACAATGTAGGTAAGGATGTACAGTAAATATGAGGGACAAGTGCCCAGAAACCTTAAATGACTAAGAGTTTATACCGATTGATTACAATGTACAATTCTAATAGTTAAATGGGAGGACAGGCATCCAGAAGTTTCTATCCTTAGCCTTCATTTAATTCTTTTCTGCTCAGTGGAAGAATCCAATTGCTAAGGTCTCTTCTTACTTGCTATTCATCAGTCCTACTTCTGAGCTCCAGCCCGGACCTTAACTCACATTCCATTGCAGTCCCTACCTGGGGCCCTCTAGCTCTAAGTGCATCTTTAGTGATGTTTCTATGATCTCTAAAACCCTGGAGTTTCCCAGTGATGCTGTTCTGTGCCATTTCTTTTTAGGTATCAGTGTTTCATACTCATCTTTTATTAAAGATGCGATGGTTTAACCCTTAGAAAGAAAATGACATGTTCCCTTTTTTGATTTTCTATCTGCTCTGGAAAATTAAATGCTTGAAGTGTGTGTGTGTGTGTGTGTGTGTGTGTGTGTGTGTGTGTTTCAAAGATACAGGCTACAGGGATGTAATATAGGAAATAGTGTGTGTGTGGGGGGGGCTGTCCCAGCATTTGCACATTTTCTAATCTGGAAGCAGAAAAATGAGTGTGATGACCTGAAGGAGCTTATGACCAAGTGAGCATATGTCCTGAGCCATGTTTCTGTAAATCACATTGAGCAAGATTATCACTGTTACTCCTGTGTCCATTTGCAGGGGTGGGATATAAGTCATGCTTACATTCTGCCAATAACCACCCTCTTAACAGGTATGTCTTGCTCCATTGTACAGCCTCAAATAAAATATACGTAAACATTCATTCATTCATTCTTAAGGGCTATTAAGGGAAGAAGTACTCTTCTGTTCAAGGCACAAAATATACAAAGTAAAATTCTGAAGAAGTTTCAAATCCTAGAAGCTGTGAATGTACACAAATAAATATGAGGTCAAAATGGATTGAGTGTTGTAAGAAACTTGAGTGGAAGTATACAGTTGAAAATATAGTGAACTGGCCCTGCCGAGTAACTCAGTTGGTGGTTAGAGCACTGTCCCGATAAAACAAGGTTGCCAATTTGATCCCTGGTCAGGGAACATACAAGAATCAACCAATGAATGTATAAATAGTGGAACAACAAATTGATATCTCTCACTCTTTCACTTTCTCTCCCTTCCTCTCTCTCTAAAATAAATAAATAATATATATGTACGTTATATGCGTATACACACAGATACAACACACACACATATGTAATAAACAGAAACTTCTGGCCCATCAAAGATGGGGTAGACTCACTTTTATTAGACAATGTGTAATGTACATGGGTTGTTGTATGGCTCTCACGGAATTAAATTTTAAAATATGTGGCGTTCATGGCTCTCTCAGCCAGGGTTCCCAACCCCTGGCATAAGGCACTGAAGATAGCTCAGTTGATTAGAACATTGGACCCAGACTGGGGTTGCCAGGTGGATCCCAGTTGGGTGCATGCAGGAGTCTATCTCATTATCTCCCCTCCTCTCACTTAAAAAAAAAAAAAAGAATTATTTGATAATGTTTTTAAAGCAGTTATCATGTAAATGGTTTATCAATCAATTACAAGTTCTTCTGATATAAATAAAAAATAGGAAATCTCAGGGAAAAATAGAATTTACAAAACAATCAAATGGAAGTTAAAGAACTGAAAATTACAATAACAGAGAAACATTCCTGTATATTCTCAGTAGTAGAGCAGAGATGAGAGAGGATAGAATTATTGAGCATGGGGAGAGAAGAATAGCTCTACCCAAGGTAAACAACAGAAAGAAAATGAACAGCCCTGGCCGGTTGGCTCAGCGGTAGAGCGTCGGCCTGGCGTGCGGGGGACCCGGGTTCGATTCCCGGCCAGGGCACATAGGAGAAGCGCCCATTTGCTTCTCCACCCCCCCCCCTTCCTCTCTGTCTTTCTCTTCCCCTCCCACAGCCAAGGCTCCATTGGAGCAAAGATGGCCCGGGCGCTGGGGATGGCTCCTTGGCCTCTGCCCCAGGCGCTAGAGTGGCTCTGGTCGCGGCAGAGTGATGCCCCGGAGGGGCAGAGCATCGCCCCCTGGTGGGCAGAGCTTCACCCCTAGTGGGCGTGCCAGGTGGATCCCGATCGGGCGCATGCGGGAGTCTGTCTGACTGTCTATCCCCGTTTCCAGCTTCAGAAAAAGAAAGAAAGAAAGAAAGAAAGAAAGGAGGGAGGGAGGGAGGGAGGGAGGGAGGGAGGGAGGAAGGAAGGAAGGAAGGAAGGAAGGAAGGAAGGAAGGAAGGAAGGAAGGAAGGGAGGGAGGGAGGAAGAAAATGAACAGTGCCTCGGGGCCTCTGCACTATAACAAAAGATCTAACATTCATAACATTGGAGTCCCAGGAGAAGAGGAGAAAAATAATGGTGCTAAAAGAATATTAAAAAAAATAATGGCTGAAAACTTTCCCAAATTTGGTGAAAATCACAAATCTATAGATCCAAGAAGTAGAATGAATCCCACACAGGGTAAACTTGAAGAAATCTATGGCAATGTGCATCACAATTAAGCTTTTGAAAATGAAATCCAAAAAGGAAAACAGTCATGGGCAATGACATGTTACTTATATAGGAATGCCAGCTCAAGTGACAGTAGGGTTGTCATCTTATACAATGGAGATCAGAAGGAAGTGCCCCAAGATGTTTTAGGCACTGAAAAAACCGTCAACTGGGAATTCTCTTTATGGCACAACACAAGTATCCTCTGGGAATGAAGGGGAGAAAAAGACATTCTTAAATGAAGGAAAACTAAAAGTAGTTGTTGTTCGCAGATCTGCTCGTTAAGACTGGCTAAAGAGAGGTCTTCAAACAAAGAATCATGAAGTATTGAAGAATGTGAAAGGAAGAAGAAACAATAGAAAGAGACTTATGGATACATACAGCAAACTTTTCCTTATGAGTTTTACAAATCATATTTGATGATAAACAAAAGTTATAACATTATCTGATAGTCAAGTAAGTGATATTTAAGAGTGGACACTGTAAAGGGATTTAAATGGTAGTGAAGTTTCCATACTTCATTCAAGGTAGAATAATGTTAATAGTAAATTATAATGTAACATATTAGATTATGTAATACCTAGAGCTATAAAAACTATACAAAGATGTGTATCAAAAATCACATTAAATGAAGATGAAATCCTAAACTATGTTTAAGTTATTCACAGAAAGGCAAGAAAAGAGAAACAGAAGAAATTGAATTAGTACTTACGAGTCTCCCTAAACTTTCCAGGACAACATGGTTACACTAGAGAAGTTTACTGAATTTTTAAAGAAGAATTAATACCAATTTTACACATTTTTTCTGGAAAATGTGAGAGGCAGGGACACCTTGCCACTCATGTATGAGGCTAGCATCACCCTGATACCAAAGCAAGACGAAGACCATGGAAAGAGAGAGAGAATTGCAGTCCAACATTTTTTGTGAATTTTCACATAGAAATACTCAACAAGATATTAGCAAATCAAATACAATAATGTGTAAGATGAATTATGCACCATGAACAAATGTTAACAAACAGTAACTCTGTTTAATCCTGAAAACTTTATTAAGTAGGCAGCAATATCCTAGTTTTCCAATGTGGAAATCTAGATTTCCACAGTGAGATTAAGCAACTAGTCCAAGATCACATACTCTATAAGTGGCAGAACATGGATTAGAATCGAAGATTTTGGCTTCAGTATCCATAGCCCTAACAGGCTGCTCTCTCTTTACCTACGGATTACCTAGAGCCCAGGGCATTAGGAAGGACTTTAGGGGAGTAACAATGGCAATTCCAGCTTTCTTAATGGGGAGATTGTTATCTGATACATACACAACATTAATTGCACCATACATAGGAGGAACATAATATGTATTTGTTGATTTACTAAGAGACTTACCTTCTTTAAACCACTAGATGATTCCTTTAGTCGAATAGTCAGAGCCCAGGGTTTGCAAAATGAGAAAATGAGGGACCCGGGGAAACGAGCTCATATTACATTACTGCAGCATTGACTTTCTCTCAACTGGGGTCAGTGTTCCCAAGGGCGATCTATTGGCATTCTGGGCAGGACAATTCTTTGTTGTTTGGAGACAGCGATCACACTGCAAATCTTTTAGCAACATTTAGGGTGTCTCCCTAATGTCAATATTTCCTCCAATTACTGGGACATTGAAGAAACTTGACCCCCCTTCTCATTCCCTGGTTTCTCCAATTCTTGGAGCTGTGAGCTCCAAGAATTCATGCGACAGAAAGTCCGGGCTTCACATGACTCAGGGGGAATGTCCCCTCTTTCTCGGGCACGACTGCACGAATCTGTCAGAAAGAATAGAACTCCCTTGCCTCTGGCTTTAAGTTTCAGTATGAATTGGTCTAAATTGTCCGTTTCACTCTTTTTGTTCTGATTGTCCTTTATGATAAGCACGAAGAACTCCCCCATTCAGATATGTGCTGCTACGCACCCATCCTATAGCACACCCCAAACCAACCACTTACAGCCTCAGCAGAAAGAAAAATCTCTGAAAGGGAAATGTATACATGGATTATTTTTGTAACATGAAAAACCTCTTGGAAGGGCAATTTTCTCTAGTTGACTGGCAGAAAAACAGCACCCTTAATTATGTTGCCTTGTTAAATCTGAAAGAAGGTCGTTAACATTGGAAACTTTCCTAATTGCCTTGGTGTCACAGGCATTCAAGGGACTGGGAGCTCTCTCCCTCAGAGGGAAGCTGAAACCAAGGTGCTCCTCGCCAGGCTTCGGGTCCAGATGTGCTAACAGGAGAGAGTTGCAGCTTGAACCTGCGGGACTTTGGGGAAATACAGGTGCTCATACAAGGGGTGGGACAGGTGGAATTTCTGCCGCAGGTGTGAGCCCTGGCCAAGTTTCTTTCCTTCTTCAGTAGAGAGAGGGGAAGGAGGTAAATTCGAAAGAAGGGTTGCAGAGGTGCCCAGATGCATTAGGGTGCCAAAGTCTTCACACTCATTGTCTTGGCCCATTGTGGTGGATAAGCTTTCTAATGGTAAGAACAGGGAGAAAAAAACCCTGCCCCCAGTAATACAGTTCCTGAATAAAACCCGGGCAAAGTATGAGGCTTGCATAGAAAACCAAAACAAATGGTGACTTGCATAAGAAATGGAAACACAATGTTGCTTTTTTGTAACTATAGTTCAAGGATTGGATTTTGGGGTAAACAGCCCCAGAAGCTACAAGGATGCCATTCAGGGTAAAACCAGGAGTTCAGAGGCCCAGCTTATGTGTCCTACTTGAATTTCAGATGAGATAAAACCAGCAGCTCTGCTAAATTGCAGTGCAAAAGCTTACACAGCTTCTTGAGAAAAGCAATTTATTTTAGATTATAGCACAGTGGCTATCATTTAAACTGCTAGGGATTGTAATTGAACTCAGAACCAACCTGCTCTGTGAACATAGGGTGCAGTAATAAGTTTAACCAGGCTGTTCTAAATAATATGGATGCCAGGCCTTCAAGACAGATGGGCATGGTAGCCCAAATGTCGAATACTAGTGTCTTGAAAACCCTCCAACAATGAGCCCATTGAAAAATATATTCTGGGAAATGTCCTAACTGGCTATTTAAATAGTGCACTTCCTGTCCATTGGGGGGGGGGGGGTATTAATATGAAACGGCTAGGTGGCAGCAATCTAGTGGAAATAAGAGAACATACAATTAGCACTAGGGAATGTTTTTTTCAATTTTCATCTTTATCTAGGGTCATGATGTTGTAAAGTAGCGTACCTTAATTCTGCGGGTTATGTAGAGACACCAAGGCAGGATAGAGAAGAATTTTTAGGAGGAGATTTAGTAATAAGCCGGGTGCATATGGCTTACACGGGATATAGCTAACCCAAATTGTGTGTGTGCAAAATAGCCCTACAGCTCATTATATAGGCTTGATCACATATAGGTTGGGGGGAAAGGGGGGGGGGAGCATGACACAATAAGCTTACAACATTTGTCTATAGGATCTATAAAAACATTCCTACATATTAAAACTTACAAGGTAACACAATAATGATGTCGTTTTACATGTCAAAGACTTTCACAAATCTCTTAGTATCTACCTCCCATCCCTTTGTCTAGAGCAGGTGTCTCAAACTCGGGGCCTGCGGGCCGCATGCGGCCCGCCGAACAATTTTGTGCGGCCCGCAGACTAATCCACGAAGTTCAAAATATTTTGGATAAAAGTAAGTAAGCCTAGGGGCCTACTTGTATTTTTCATTTCTCTAGCATCCTAGCTAGATATTAGCTTAGTTAACAGCAGTTGTGATGCGAACTACAGTTTCTGGTCGTTTTGTGACACTGAATAAACTGCATGTACGATTGTGCTTGTTGTACTGATTTTTTTTTGTTTTCAACTGCAGTGAGAAAAGTGTTGCGTAACAGTTGCCTTTTGTAGACCTAGTGCGGCCCGCCTAAGGGCTGTGATCTTGCTCTGCGGCCCACATGCTGAGTTGAGTTTGAGACCCCTAGTCTAGAGGTATATGTTACTCTAAGGATTCCAGGAAGGGAGGAAGAGTTAAAATCAGTGTAGGATATGTAAATATCTACAGTGTAGATATGTAAATATCTCTTATTGAAAGGGAAAGGAAGTTCTTCAGATAACCTTTATTCTTTCAGAGAACTACAGTTAAACTAGATGACCCAGTCCTCCTTGTAAGCCAGGAAGCTCCCACATCCTTCTCCCTCCATTCTCTAAGGAAAGGAGGGGGAAGAAGCCTGACATTCCCTCTTTAAAATGGCGTTGCCAATACTAAGTTTTACAGTTCTTTGGTACCTTATCACAATGAAGGAGCTTGCAGGGGGTTGCATGCGGGGGGAATCCAGGCCAGAGAAAAGAGTCCCTCTTAATAGGGGATATTCTTTGATTTGATCATGAAAGGGATGTGCTTACCCTCCAAACCCCAGAATGTCATCCTGTCATTAAGTCCTAATGACAGCTTAATTGTTCCGTTGGGAGAAAATGATGTGTTTCATTTCCATACACTGCATTTGCTCACTCCTTGTTATAAAGAAATCCAGTTATGTGAAATCCACTCTTCCTCTCTTCCAGAGACCCGGAAGACAACATTTTATCCAGGCGCAATTTTATTCATTTTTTGTTTTTAGTGAAAGAGTTTGTCACAATGCTCTTGCTCTTTTTATGACTTTTTTGTTTTTATGAAAGCAATAACCTGCACATAGTTTACAAATCAAGTAGTTTCGAATCACTTAGAATGAAAATAACAGTTCCTAAATCCATCTTTTCTCTAGTTGCACTCTGTAAATGCAGCCTGCGTAATCAATTCCTGGTTTTATCTTCATATTGAAAGGTAATGTTTTATCTATTTTATGTTATCTACTGATTTTCTTCTAAGAAAGAGAAGGATTTAGTTTACTTATATTCAGCTTTTCATATTTCTCACTGTAACATGACATTGTTCTCAACTTCATTGGTTTTGCCACTTCTAATTTTTATTGAACCCCCGTTATCCCATCAATCTAGTCAGTATCTCTTACCCCCTTACTGGAGATGAGATATGAGTTCTCAGACCCCTTTTTTCCTTTACTACCTCCCTCTTCCACTTTTTGTTCTCAGTCAGCTATACCATTATTTTTGCATTGTTAAGTTGAACTTACATTTGTTCTGTCACCAAACTGTTTTTTCTTTGTGATTTTTTACAAAGTTGAAAATAATGAAAAGGATTTACATAACTGGAACTTGACTAAATTACTGATTGTAGACCCTAGGAGTTTCTATAGTTACAGTGTCACAACTTCTGTGATACATAAAGGAGACTGTGTCTAGAGTCAGGGTCAGATAGATTCTCTCCCTTTGTCATTTTGTCAAAATCATTTAATCTTTCAGTGGAGTAATATATATTTCAAATATTTCTTTTAAATTTACCTTTTTTTTTTTTTTTTTTACTGAAATTTCTGACGTCTTCTTGACTTCCTGGAGTGTGTGCCTCAATCAGCCCTTCAAGTTTTTCAAAGGTCATTAATTGCACCCTTTGTTCTATCTGTTCTCCCTCTTTCTTGTAGATCTTCACTTCCCTCTCATTTAGACAGGTTGTTCTCTAGATCTGTCTGATGGGAGTGGCCTGAGGGTCCCCATTGCTCTACAGTTGGGGTCACTGTTTGCTGATCTATTGGGTTCTCTTGACTTCCCTTCAAATTTTGCTAGTAACTTTCCAAGAAAGGGTGAGTGGAAGGTAAAATCAGAGTCCTTTCAAGTTCATAGTTTTTCAGTTTGCTCTCAAACATGATTGATATTTTGGGAATAGACTTTTGCATTAAAAATTATTTTCCCTGCTGTCTTTTAGCACCTAACACTGCATTGATAAATCCAACATTACTTTGATCCTTACTTTTTTACAACCTCACCTCTCTCTTTTTTTTCTTTTTTGGTCTTTTTTTAGTGGGCTATTAGGAATTTCCCTTTAAACTTGGTTTTCTAGCACCACTCAGTTAATTCTCCTAGGAACTGTGCAGATTCTTATCTTAAATATTCACATCTCCCTTTATCTCTGGGAAGTTTACTAGTGTAATTTCTTTGATAATTTCCTCCACTCTAGTTTCTCATTTCTCTTTCTGAAGTGCCTATTAGTCCACACTTAATCTTCCTGGGTTAATTGTCTAACTATCTTATTTTTACTCACATATTGAGATTTCTTCAACTTGGCCCTAAAGCTAAAATTTCTATTGAATTTTTCCTGTAAGCAATCATATAATTTCTAAGAGATCTTTCTTGTTACCAGAATTGTTTCTTTTGAATATAATTCTATTTTTGTTTTGAAGTTAGTTACCAAATCTCAAATCTTTCTGAAGGATATGAAATAAATTTTATTTTTAAAGTTTCTTTTTCCTAAATTGTCTTGTTTCTTGGTGCCATGTTTTCTGTTGTTTTACTTGCTCACTTTCTTTTTTTTTGGTGACCTTTGTTGGCATATTAGATTCCAGGTCATCTGTGGTTTGTGTGAAAGAGAAAGATGGTAGTGTAGTAAGGTACCAAAAAGGTACAGAATTAATATTAATATTTTAGGAAGCTTAAAGAACATTTTATTAATTTGGGCTAGGCATGCAGAGACATTCTGTAAATGTGATTTCTGTACTTGTGAGATTAGCACCAACTCAGGATGGCCGATAGCATTGTACTGTAAATGAAGAGGGGAAGGATATTTAAATTCCTGTCTTTCCCTGTAAGGAAGCAGGTAAATAGCTAGCCAGGTGCAGGAAGAGAAAGATTAAAATAAACCTTTTCTTATATTGATGGGCCATTTACAGGCATTTTATCCCCTAGCGCCATGGAAACTAGCCCTCCCCTCCTGAAAGCGTGTAATTATCTCTAAACAAGGAAATGGCAAATGAACACTAGAAAGTATAGGAATATCTTTTAATATGTTGAATGACATTTTTATAGTTTTACCTTGTAAGTTTTTGTTGACATTTACCTTGTAAGTTTTAATGTGTAGAAATGTTTTTTTTAATCCTATAGACAAATGTTGTAAACTTGCTAATGAATTGTGTCCCATCCCCCTCATCCTTTTCCCCAAACCTGTATAGGTGAAAACAAAGGTTGTAAGCTTATGCCATGATGTCATGCTCTCCCCCACCCATGTGTGATCAAGGGTATATAAACAGCCCCTGAAATATTTTACACACACATGATTTAGGCCTTCCAGATTGCCCCATGTAAGCCATATGTGGCCGGCATATTTAATAAATCTCCTTTAATAAAACTCTTCAAAATTCATCTGGACTTGGTGTCTGTATGTGCACCCGCGGAATTGAGGTTTGGGTACTTTACAACAGCAGAAGGGCTGTTTGTGAGCCCTCCAACCAGTGAGTGGTGTTGTGAGTGGCCTGCTTGAAGGGTTCAAGTTTAAACTGTGTGCATGGTCTTGAGGGAATCTTGACTTGTCAAAGTGAGGTTTCAGCACCCATGTTAATTGCCCTGCTTATCCTCCAGACACTTTTATTGCCTTGGACCTAATACTAGGTCAATTCACCTGGAAAGCTGGGAGAAGGCAGTCAATGTTACACGTACTCACCTGAAATAACGCCTACCCGCCCCTTCTACCCTCTGTTCCACCTGCTGTTTCTTAGTCTTTCTGGGGTATTTTCAGGCAGCTCTGTTCTCTCCTTTGCTAAAATCCCCCTTTAGGCGATGGTTTCCTTCCCTATGGTTTATAAGTCAGCAGACTTCTATTGAAATCACTCGTCTTCTAACGGCTTCTTCCCATTCTTTTTGTGATTATGGGTTTATTTCTTTGTACTCATTTGGTATTGTTTAAAAAGTGCTTTGAGTGGGAAAGGAGGGTATGGGTTTTCTCAATTCACCCATTTGAACAAGAACACATGCTTCTTAAAAAGAAAGTTTGTGATTTTCATAGGTTGCATGCAGGAGAAATATGATGTAGCTCTTCATTTCATTTCCAATTGTTTGTTAATCTGATACTTGAAATCAGTTACAGAGACTCTCACAAACAAATCATTAACTAGAGGGAGCCTACACAACACACACTCAAAACACAAGTGTAGTCTGCTATATTCTTTACATTCCTTAATTAATTATGACAGGAGCTTTTGTTTTCTTTAACTTTAATGAATTCATGAAGATTACTAACTTGTTGAAAAGTTATGTTTTTATTTTATTTAATGAAGAAAACATGTCAGATAGCTTTGATCAAAATGTTTCCCTTTTTTCTCAGTAGATAAATGGGCAGAAACCTTAAAAGTGGATGTACTCAAGGAGAAACAGTGTCCAGTAAATATGTAATACTATTCATTGTCAAAGGATTCAAGTTAAAATCATTATCTATGTCAGCTATAAAATTAACAAAGATTTTTCCTGAGCAGTGGATAGAGCATTGACCTGGGATTCTGAGTTCCTACATTTGAAATTCCACGGTCACTGACTTGAGCGCAGGATCACCAACTTGTAAGCGCAGATCATCAATGTGATCCCAAGGTCGCTGGCTTAAAGCCCAGGATCACTGGCTTGAGCAAGGGGTCACTAGCTTAGCTTGCATGTCCTCACTTTCATCAAGGCATATATGAGAAGCAATCAATGAATAACTAAAGTGATGCAACTACACATTGGTGCTTCTCATTTCTCTCCCTTTCTCTCTCTCAGAAAAAAAAATTTAACAAAGATTTTAAACTATGATAATTGCTACAAAGCACTATAAAATGGCTACTTTTATATATATTTGTTAATTTAAGAACAACAAAATTTGGTAGCAACTTTCAGGTACTTTACAATGTTTATAATATCTAACCTGTGCTTCCCCGTTTTAGAAATTGAAAGTAAGAAAACAATCAGCCTGACCAGGCAGTGATGCAATGGATGGAGCATTGGACTGGGACATAGAGGACCCAGGTTCGAAGCCCCAAGGTCACTGGCTTGAGCGTGAGATCATAGACATTACCCTATAGTCACTGGCTTGAGCCCAAAGGTCATTGGCTTGAAGCCCAAGGTCGCTGGCTTGAGCCCAAGGTCGCTGGCTTGAGCAAGGGGTCACTCCCTCTGTTGTAGCCCCCCCCAGGTCAAGGCACATATAAGAAAGTAGTCAATGAACAACAAAGGCGACTAAGGTGCCACAGTGAAGAATTGATGCTTCTCATCTCTCTCCCTTCCTGTCTGTCTGTCCCTATATGTCCCTCTCTCTGTCTCTGTCAAAAGAAAATCAGAAATTAAGATCATAATTTATTTCTCAAAATGTTCATCATAGCATTATATATAATAGAAAAGCCCTAAATGATATGCATAAGAAATCAAAATTTTGATACCTACATACCATGGGATATGGTATGAGTCATACATTAAAATGATGTTTAGAAATAGTTTTTAATGAATTGTTAAACTGTATTGTATCAGGTGAAAAAAAGGTCTAGAAATGGACCTGGCCAGTTGGCTCAGTGGTAGAACATCAGCCCAGCATGTCCTGGGTTTAATCCCCAATCAAGGAACACAAGAGAAGCACCCATCTGCTTCTCCACCCCTCCCCCTCTCCTTTTTCTCTATCTCTCTCTTCTCCTCCCAAAGCCAAGACTCCATTGGAGCAAAGTTGGCCTAAGCGCTGAGGACAGCACCATGGCCTTCGCCTCAGGTGCTAGAATGGCTCTGGCCACAGCAGAGCAACGCCCCAGTTGGGCAGAGCTTTGTCCCCGGGTGGGCATGCTGAGTGGATCCTGGTCAGGCGCACGCGGGAGTCTGTCTGACTGCCTCCCTGCTTAGAAGAAACTATGCCAAAATTTTAAATGTGGTTGCCTCTTGTTGGTTGAATTGTATGAGATGTTTTCCTTTTCTGCTTATTAATATTTTGTTGTACTTTCCATGTTTTGCTGTGAATATACTTAATTTTGAAAGAAACAAAGAAAAACACTGTAAATTATGTGCTTCTGAAAGTAAACCTTTTAAAAGTGTCACCCAATAAACCACATGGCTCTTTCCCTTGAACTTTTTACCTTTTCTATCCCAGAATCAAGCATGGACTGTGTAAATTGGGGCATGAAGTGTTTTCCATTGAAAGTATCTCTCAGGTGCCTCTGGAAAAACTAACTGGTGTATTATGTGAGATTTGCTGCTTCTTGGCTCTGTTTCTCTCTCTATCTCACACCTGATTCCAAAGTTTGATTTATGTGAACATTTGCTAAAGCAATATTCAGATTCTCTAGACAGGGACTGCAGCTGTGCCTATGACTGTGAAAGCAGTTAGAGACACAGTGGTAAGCAGTGGGCTGAGAGCCAGAATCTCGGTTCTGGTCTGGTGAAGGCCTCAGTTTTCTCTTCTGAAAAACGAGGTCACTGAACTGGATGATCTCAAAGGTCGTTCTAGGTCTTTTGCTTTGACTTTGCAAGTATACTACCCTGCATATACCAGATCAAACTAAGATACAGAAAGACTCTGTGAGAAGCATGTGTTTTACTAGTGTATTTCTTTGGTAATTTCTGTGCTTTAAAAAGAGAGCATTGGCTCTGTGAAGAAACAGTGTTACATGTCCATTGGAAAGTTGAGAAGATAGAGGCACTGGCAAGCCTGGTGTTGAAGGCACAGTTGGCGGGGTTTCCAGCTGTACTTTCAGTCTGAAAGGCAGTGCTTGCTCTCAGAAGCACAGTAAGGATTGAGTTTTTTGACCCACAGAACGTAAAGGTAGGTGGAAAAATCATTCATTTTGGTGCGGTTTTTGCTGTCCTTACTAAAGTGTACCAGTCATTGACTTTTGTATGAAATTGGAAACCATTTTGGGACCGGCTGTGCTTAGTGTGGTGAAAGTCCCATGGGCCCTGGTGGCCTCTTCTCTGTCTCTGTATCACAGCTCTCCCTCTCATCCTTTCTACCTTAAAAAAGATCCAAAATAGAAATTGAAGTCTTGTTTTTTCAGATTATAAAAGGAATACTTTCCTATTTAATGAAATTAAAATTAAAATTCAAAATCCAACACCACAGAAAAAGTATTTTTAAAAAGTCGATATCACTTATCCTGCCACATGGCAATAACTTGATTAATATGTGACAGTATTTTCTCCTAGACTTGGTTCTGTACACGTGTAATCACACACACACACTCTATACATCCAAAGTTATACACTCGTTTGTTATTTTATCTTGCAATTTGCCATGTCTATAGAATTTCATATCATCTGTAACTAGCATAGTATCACTCTGTGTGGGTGAAATGTTGCTGACTCAGTCGTCCACTTTGAGGGGCTTTAGTTTGTTTCCAACTTTGGCTCTTAGAAGCAATGCTACAGTGAAGAACCTTGTATGTTTATCTTTGCATCTTGTTCAGTTGATTCTCCATGTATTTGTGTGTACGTGCATATGGAGTGTACGTGCATATGGAGTGTACATGCATATGGAGTGTACATGCACATGGAGTGTACGTGCACGTGGAGTGTACGTGCACGTGGAGTGTACGTGCACGTGGAGTGTACATGCACATGGAGTGCTGAGCTGCCGTTCAGCAAGGTTGGCGTTTGTACCTCTACCGCCATTGCCACCGCTTTCTTCCTCCACACTCCCTCCCTTCACTGTTCTGTATTCGTGTGTTTTGAGGGAGGTTCTCTTCTTCCCCAAACACTGCACCCTACTACCCCCTGCCTTACTACCTGGTACACTAGGCCAGGGTCATAAAATAGCATGCACAATTGTTCTTAAGGCTAGAAAATTGATTTCCCTGAGTTTTAAGTTGGCATCATGAGTTCTAACCTTGTTAGAAAAATACAAGTTCAATTTATGATTCTTTTATACAGGTAATTAAGCTCCAATTTTAAATTCTGAGCCAATTGATTTACAGTATATTATATTATAACATAACAAAAGTGCAATGAGTCTGGGATATATATGAATTTGAGCCTCTGTTTATGCAATAAATAATTTTCAGGTCTTTAACAAATGATACCCAGATTGCCATCAACCTGTTGTGGTTCTCTCTGCACCCTTCTGTTCTGCACCTCTCCTCTCCCCCCCACTTCCTTCTCTTTTCATTCTTAACCTTGCAAAATTTAGGAACGGCTAGTTTCAGAAATCCAAACCCTGCATATTAGACATGATAAAGGAAATTTCATGCCTCATCCCTCCCCACAAACTCTTGAGAACATTTTATTTAGATCCACAGCATGTTTCTGATGGGTCACTATTATTGCATTATTTACAGTATTCACTGTTAACACGGGTTATATAAATCACTCTCTTGGTATACAACACTTTCTCTGGAAGATTCCTTTTGGCATATTGATCATTGAATTGCCCTGTCCATGGGATCCTACCATGGACAGTTTTTATTAGGCCAACCTTTCCTTTTCCCCTCATTCCTTTTTGATAATTTCTCCCCATTGTATTTATTTTTAGTTGTTTGTATTTTGTATATTTTGTAAAACATATCAAATTATTTTTGGTACAAGAGTTTGCTATAAATAAATAACACATATTTGTTAGAATCAGTTTCTGGAAAGTTGAGTTATCCAGCAATCAAAGGCGGTTAATTGGAATCTAGATCTCAAACTCTTTCTTCCTTTAGCTAGCCCTTGTTATTTGAGTAAGAAATTATTTTAAGTGAGGCTTTGAGCATTTACCAGGAAGATTGAGGGGTGGAAGGAGAAGGAAAAGGAACAAGTGGGTGGTGGAAAGAGCCCTGGACCAAGGACCTAGAGAACTGGTGTCTAGTCGCATTCTTTCTAGGCCTTGGAAGGATCACTTCCTCTCTCCATTTCTCACTTCCCTTGTTTGCAGCAACACTTCCCTGTTTCTGAGGCCCTGCTGCATAAGGAGTTTATGAAGGCTTTAATGATAGACATAATTCTAGCCTCTGACCCACTCTTACTCTTTGTTAGAGCTGCTTTTAACTCTCATCCTTCCTAAAAACAAATTAAATTAACTGCTATGGAGTATTAAAAGCACTCAGGTATTGGATGACTCTCCAAAAAGAAATCTAACTACCTCATCCTGCAGAAAGTGAAGATAGTTGACTCTTTTGCTTTACACTGGGGTATGTTTTCTTGGGTGTTCACTGCTGAAGGAATATTTCTGTGGGGAAACACGTTGTGTTGTCAAAGAAAAACATGAGGCGGCCCAGGAAAGCTGATGGGAAAATCATTATTGCAAGAGATCTTGCTGCATCTAGAGCCACTTCATGCACATGTGTCATTCTGGGCTATTTTAATAATAAACTACAGCATCATAATTGCTGGATGATAACATTGCAGTTTTTGTTATGTATGCTGTCGATTACTTAAGAATACTCAATTTTATCTTTTTTTCTGTTCTGGTAAGTTTTTGGAGTAATGCAGAGGAAAAGTATTCTTATTGGAAGTAAGACCAAGTGAACAAGAGTGAAATTATGGTTATTATATATATATATATATATATATATATATATATCCATATTTACTTTTATTATGAGTAATTAAGTAATCCCCGCCCAACACACACACAACTTCTAAGATCACTGGTGAATATTTTCCTGATTTTATTTTTTCCAACTCCCTCTTGGTTAAAGGAAATTTCCCCCCATAAGATAATCCAAGTCTTATTTTCCTAAAGTTCTGTCATAGAATCTTTAAAGTGTACTTTTGGGCTGATTAATCTAGTCATTGTAAATCCTTAAGCACAAATAAATGGGAAAAATCTTATCTAGAATTGAATCTGAAAGTGTCATATATTTTACTGTGAATAGACCTAAACTGTTTTATTTTCGACAGCCCAAGATAAAAGAGGATGTTATACATCTGACTTTACTATTAGAGCATTTTTTTTTAATTTAGGCAATTTACAGAATTTTCTCAGATGGTTATGGACAGAAGTAACTAAATTTAATACCCCTTTTCTCACTTTGTGATTAAAAACTATATAAAAATACACAGACATACATATATACACACACACATAATATATATATATGATTTATCATATATATCATATATATATGTGATTTTTTATGATTCCTGGCCCTACATTATTTCTCAACTTCAGTTATAAGCACTAGGAATTATCTGTTTTCTTAATTGCAAATACTGGTAAATAACTTTCTTTAAATACAACTCTGAGCCAATTATTAAAGAATATTTAAAATCATTCCATTAAAAAAATTATCCTAATGCAAACGAGGGAAGTGAGAAATGGAGAGAGGAAGTGATCCTTCCAAGGCCTGGAAAGAATGCGACTAGACACCAGTTCTCTAGCTCCTTGGTCCAGGCTCTTTCCACCACCCACTTGTTCCTTTTCCTTCTCCTATAGTAAAGTTTTTTCTGACCATCTGGCTCTTGAAAAAGTTGAAAAATCTACGGTACTATCAAGAATATCACCAATAGCTGGTCATTTGAGAGGAATTTAATGTGCAAGGAATACGAAAGGCTATTAAGTCTACTATATTTCAAGCAGGTTTTATTTTTTCTAATCTGGGAATATATGATTTGGAAAATTTTCAAGATAAGCTTTGGCTCTAAAGTCTAATGATGATTACCACCCAAATCAGCAGTGATCAGTGAGAGTTGGAGATTATTTTTGAATCAGGGAGTGCTAAGGCTTTTCTTATATCAGTTATAACTGGTAGGAGTTGTGACAGAAGGCACATATACAATATCATATATACACATGTATACATGTGGCAGGTGGGGACAGGGTGTTAGAATGTGTCTCTTCCTATCTCAGTTCTCAGAGGTGCCTGTGACATAGCTATCAAAAGGCCGACTGTCCTATTTGTAAATGTCATGAGCCTGCTCCAAGGCTTTTGAATTCGTAACGGTTTTGAGAGGTGATTGGAAAAATTTCTTTGGAGAAAGCTGTGTTCATGCAGTGAGTTGTCACCACCACCTTGGGAGAAATTGTGGTTAGTCATGACTTGTTACCCCAAGCCCAGAGAGGGACACCAAGAGGATGAATCAGAAAGCTCTGAATTGTGCTTTTTGTAGTTGGAAGACCCAGAGGCCTGATGCCTGAATCAAGCCTGAGAAATTTTGAGTGACTTATGTATCAGGATCCAACTCCCCCTTGGAAATCTGGGAGGCAAGGCAAAGGGAAGTTGGCGAGCTGCACACATGGCAGGGTGGGTGCGCCGATGCTTGGAACTGGCCTGCTTTCCCAGGCTTTGTCAGGGCACGAGCGGTACAGTGTCTCCTGGGGTCCAGATCTGGACTCTGCAGAGCAGAGAGCCAGTGAAGAGTGGTTTTGAATCTGGTCCAATATGACAACTGCAGGGGTCATGGGACACTGACATGAGGTCCAGAGCAGATTTCTAGATGCCCTGGAACACAGCAAGGGGCTCACAGAGAACAAGCCAGAAAAAAATTCAGGTCCAGTGAACTGTCTGAGAGAGGGACCAGCAGGGAACCTCTGCAGAGTCCATGAAAACTCTCAAGAGAGTTCACTCTCAGCTCTACCTGCCAGACTCCTAGACACATACTCATGCAGCCCCATACACATGACTTCTAGATGTGTATTCCTACAGTAGATGCTTGGAGAGAACAAAACCAACTTACAACAGAAGCAGCATAAGGAAGAGCTCTCCTGTCCCTTAATTTCTTCAGCCTGGGAAAGTCAGAACATTAGCTAATAAAGTGAAGGGATGGTGGGGGTGGTCTGGAGCAGAAGGGGACACCCCATGTCCATTAGCCTCTTGCAGGCTCCCAGTCTGAAGCAGGGCCAGTCTGTGAAGGTAGAGAGTCAGCACAAAGGCAAGGACAAAGTGTGATCGGCTGTCATTCAATATGCTTCTTTTACTCATACTATTTTCTCCCATTTTAAAGTTTAAACAAAAACATTTGTTGGGGTGGAGGCAGACACCTGTAAGAAAAGAGGGGTGGATATAACAGGGTTGTCGTAGAGTAAGCATACTGTCTTTTCTTTTTCAATCTTACAGTTCATATGCATTCTACAATACTGCTCTTCTAATATAGCATTTCCTAAAACTGGATCTTTAGGGTTATAAGAGGAATTATTTTAAATAAAACTGGTTCCTAATGAATGTGTTTTGGAAATACATGTCCATTTACCAAAGCAAATTTTCCCAGGACTTCTCAAATTCTTTAATGAAATTGTAAATTTCCACAGTGCCTATGTAGCGATTTTTAAATTTATAACAGAATTTAACAAATTTTGCTGCAGAGGTTGCTAGAACTCCTTCAGATACAACACAAGAACTTGGAGGGGTTGGATGGGATTCCAGGTTCATCACTCCCTATAAACTTAGCTCTCCTTCTTTCTACCTGATATTGGGCTCTACATAGCGCCTTACTTTTAGTAAGTATTTTTTGTCTAACAATAAAGTTTCATTCTCCTTGATTTTGCTAATTTATCTCATTTAATCTTGATCTGCCCTGGCCGATAGCTCATTTGGTTGGAGCACAATTTCCAATACCTGACGGTTGTGGGTTCAGTCCCTGGTCAGGGCATATGCATGAATAGATAGATATTTCTGTCTCCCTGTGTCTCTTCTCCCTTCCTCTCTCTCTCAAGTCAATAAATAAATTTTAAAAAATCCTGATGATCTAAGAAGCAGGAAGTTGGTGTTGAAAGCTTTGAAATAAATTTCAGCTCTGGCTGTGCAACCTTCAACAAGTTACATAACTGTCTCTGTCTGGGCAAAATTTGTCTCATCTCATTAGATTATTGAGAGAATCATGAAATAATATATAGATTGAGCATTAGCATAGTATCTATGATATAAAACTCACTAAGCATTTGTCATTGTTCTTGTTATTACATACTAAGCGTTCAACAAATATCAGCTCCCTTTTCTCTGTTTCAGTTATTCATTCACCAAACCCCTTCCGAGCGGTAAGCACTGAACCCAGTATTCAGTGTATGTATTGTGAAACAACATTTGATCACTCATTGTTCTCATGCCTCCTGTGAAATGCTTAGAAATATTCAGTCCCATTTTAACTAAGGATCTAAAATCAGAGTTCCAGCTGAAAAAGATTTTTACCAAACCACCATCAGTTGTCTTCCCAGATTTGAAGACCTCATGCATTCCTGTGGGGTGTGAATCTCCCATGAGAGAGTATGCTGGTAATTTCCTACCACCCTCCCCCTCTAGTCTGTTAGCAGCCTTCTCTGCTTGGTGGCTCAGGAGACTGACTTCTGTGTACTGCATCACCTGGGTTCCTATGACTGTGGTTTCCACTTTGGTTTGGTAAGTGGAGGTACTGGAAAGAGATAGGTGATGGGAGGAGATAAAGGTGGGAGGGTATTCATTCTCTCAGCAGCTGGCCTTTCTCATCCAATTTCTTGGAAAATCTGTGTCACTCCATGGCTCCAGCTCATAGTAGCACCCTCCCTTCCTTCTCTCATCAGGCTCTGGAACACATTTCCTGCCTGGGGTCTTTTAAGCCCAGGGTAGTCAAAGCATCCTGCTGCAGGTACTCCTAAGTATCGGCTGGCAGTGTCCTTAGCTTGAAACCCTACCTACACCTCTGAAAGTAGTTCCTCCACTTAATTCTCTTCAGAGTAGCAGAGGAAATAGACTTCTTCCTGTCGAGATTCCAATTGATACCCTCAGAGTCTGTTTTCTCCTGCCTAGTTTGTTCTCCCCCTTCCAATAACTGGTAGACTTCACACTGAGATAACTGAGGACCAGAAGAATGATGATGAATTCCCTTTGATAAAATGAGCTCACTTTCCACACTGTGGGCTCAAAATAGATTAGTCTCTGGAGGAAGAAAGGGCACTCTTTGTCATCATCTATCCGCCAGGCTGTCATTCAGCACCTAATTGGACTCTTAAATTTCATTCTGTCCCTGCTTGTCATGTTTCTGGGCCCCTGAGAACCATCTTGCCATGTGTGTTCTGAAGCAGGACATTTTGATGCTGTGAATATTTTGATCTTCAGAATGTAAAGAATAGGATTTTGGTCATAGCACAATTAACCACTTCACACCCCCTTTGGACCTCACCTGCAAATTTAATATCTTTTTTACTTTTTAAAGAAAAATAGGCCCTAGCTGGTTGGCTCAGTGGTAGAGTGTCAGCCCACCATGTGGAATTGCCAGGTTCGATTACCGGTCAGGGCTCACAGGAGAAGCACCCATCTGCTTCTCTACTCTTCCCCCTCTCCTTTCTCTTAATCTCTCTCTTCCCCTCCTGTAGCCAAGGCTCCATTCGAGCAAAGTTGGCCCAGGCGCTGAGGATAGCTGCATAATCTCCGCCTCCAGTGCTAGAATGGCTCTGGTTGCAGTGGAACAATGCCCCAGAGGGGCAGAGCATCACCCTCTAGTGGGCGTGCTGGGTAGGGGTGGATCCTGGTCAGGTATATGTGGGAGTCTGTCTCTCTGCCTCCCCACTTCTCACTTCAGAAAAAATACAAAAACTAAAAAAAAGAATAAAAATAGCCTGACCAGGCAGTGGTGCAATGGATAGAGTGTTGGACTGGGATGCAGAGGACCCAGGTTTGAAACCCTGAGGTCGCCAGCTTGAATGTGGGCTCATCTGGTTTGAGCAAGGCTTGCCAGCTTGAGCCCAAGGTCGCTGGCTTGAGCAAGGGGTCACTTGCCCTGCTGTAGCCCCCCAGTCAAGGCACATATAAGAAAGCAATCAATGAACAACTAAGGTGTCTCAATGAAGAATTGATGCTTCTCATCTCTCCCTTTCTGTCTGTCTGGCCCTATCTGCTGTCTCTCTCTCTCTCTCTCTCTCTCTCTCTCTCTGTCACACAAAAAAATTCTCATACATAAAAAGGGCAACAGAATAATGTAATGGACTCCCATGAACCTGTCTGTCATCCAACTTCAGTGACTATCAATAGCCTATCTTGCACACATGCATATTTTCTATAATATTTTGAAATCAATCTTATTCATCATATTATTTCACTTATAAATAAGTTTGTTTGTTTCTTTAACAGGTAGGACTTTTTTTTTTCTTTTTTTTTTTAATGGGGCGACATCAATAAATCAGGATACATATATTCAAAGATAACATGTCCAGGTTATCTTGTCGTTCAATTATGTTGCATACCCATCATCCAAAGTCAGATTGAACAGGTAGGACTTTTAAAGTAACTAAAGTACACAGTCAATGAAATGATCAATGATTTTTTAATATGTAATAAATAATCCATATTTAATTTTCCTCCATTCCCTCATTTTTTTCAGTTGTGTTTTTCTTTTAAAAAAATTATTGTTATTATTAAGTGTCTGCAAGAAAGACTATCAAATGCACCCTGACCGGGATCCACCCAGCAAGCCCACTAGGGGGCGATGCTCTCCATCTGGAGTCATTGCTCTGTTGCTTGGCAACCGAGCTATTACAGTGCCTCTGGTGAGGCCATGGTGCCATCCTCAGTGCCAGGGGCCAACTTGCTCGAATATAGCCATGAGTGGGAGAGGGAGAGAGAAAGGAAGAAGGGGGAGGGTGGAGAAGCAAATGGACACTTTTCCTGTGTGCCCTGGCTGGGAATCAAACCTGGGACTTCCAGATGCTGGGCCAATGCTCTACAACTCAGTTGTGTTTTTCAAATCAGCCACATAATGATCACACATTGCATTTGGTTGCTATGTCTCTTAAATTTCTTTTAATTTCTAACAATCCTCCATCTTAAACTTCTTTTATTGAAGTGGAACAAAAAGACAGCAAAAGTACACAAATTTTAAGTGACCAATGAATGTGTACAAAATGAACAGCCTGTGTAAGTATTCAGATCAAGCTATATAACATCAGTAGGACTCCAGGAGTTCCCCAGTCATCACATGGACACCTGTCCACCACGATAGCTACTGTTCTATTATCATAGGTTGGTTTTGCCCATTTTTTCACTTTATGTAAATGGAATTATATAGCATGTCATCTTTTTGGTCTGGTTGTTTTTGGGGAAATTCAGCTGTACTTTTTTTTTTTTTACATCAACTTATTTATACATATGTAATGAACTGTGCCCATATTAAGTTTATAGAGTTCAGTGAGATATAAAAGAAGTATGCACTCATGTAACTGTCACCACAGTCAGATACAGAAATTTCTGTTGTCATAGAAAGTTTTCTTTCTAGTCATTCCAGTCCTTCCCTCCCACCAGTCTCAGCTTTCAGGCAACCATTGTTTTTTTTTTTTCTGTCACTAGATATTTGTTAGTGTTTTCTAGAATTTTTAATAAATTGAATCATACACTCTTTTGTGTCTGTCTTCCTTCAGTGAGCTAATATTACGATGTTGAGATCTGTCTATGTGGTTGCATGTATTAGTAGTTTGTTTCTTTTTATTGTTGCATAGAATTCTATTATATGGGCATTTTACATTTTGTGTATTTATTCATTGTTGGTTACAGTTGAGTTGTTTATAGGTTTGGATTATTAGGTATAAAGCCGCTGTGTACAGATTTTCAGAGACATGTTTTCATTTCTCTTAGAAAACAAATCCCTTAGATACAGGGGTCTCAAAGTCATGGCCCGCCCACCAATTTTGTGCGGCCCGCAGACTAATCAAACTTCGTGGATTAGTCTGCGGGCCAGTCTGCAGGCCACACAAAATTGGTGGGTGGGCCACATGCGGCCCGCGGGCCGCGAGTTTGAGACCCCTGCCTTAGAATGATGTGTTTGAGTGGTGTATTATATGACTATGTAGATTTTTAAAGAGACTGTCTAACAAAGTGGTATGACATTTTATATGCACACAATCATTGTATGAGCATACCAGTTTCTCTTTGTCCTTGTCAATCCTTGGGAAAGTCACTTTAAAATTTTTTAATTGTTCTAATGGGTGTGTACTGGTTTCTTATTGAAGCTTTAATTTGTGTTTCCTGTTGACTGATGATGCTAAACATCCATAAGAACACTCATGTACTTATTTGCGATCTGCATAATTTCTTTTGTGAACTGACTTCAAATCTTTGGCTTCTCTCTTTCTGGTTGAGTCCTAGAAGTTCCTTAAGTACTCCAGATAGAAGTCTCTTGTCAGATATATATGTGTAGATAATGTCTTCTGTTGCATAACAGTGACTTTTAAAAAGTAAAAGTTTTAAATTTGGTTTATTATACTTTTTGTTCCTTTCTAAGAAATCTTAGTTTACTTCAAGGCAGCAAAGATTTATTTTTCTTGTGATTAGTTTTTTTTTTCCTTCTTCTTCTTTTCCAATTGAAACAAGGGGAGATAGATAGAGAGACTGATTCCTACATGCACCCTGACCAGGATCCACCTGGCAACCCATGTCTGGGGCCAATGCTCTGCCTATCTGGGGCCATGCTTGCAACTGAACTATTTTTAGTGCCTGTGGCAGAGGATCCACAGAGCCTTCCTCAGCACTTGGGGCCAATGTGCTCAAATCAATCAAGCCATGGCTACAGGAGGGGAAGAAAGAGAGAGAAGGGGGAGGGAGAGGAGTAAAGAAGCAGATGGTCACTTCTCCTGTGTGCCCTGACTCGGAATTGAAC
Source organism: Saccopteryx leptura (assembly GCF_036850995.1). Classification (NCBI taxonomy): domain Eukaryota; kingdom Metazoa; phylum Chordata; class Mammalia; order Chiroptera; family Emballonuridae; genus Saccopteryx; species Saccopteryx leptura. The sequence continues at coordinate 78,861,003 of NC_089512.1, forward strand.
CCAGGACATCCACACACTGGGCCAATGCTCTACCACTGAGCCAAACAGCCAGGGCTTTCTTGTGATACTTTTCCTAGAAGTTTGCTCTATGATATATTTTGAGGTCATATTTATATATGGTATAAAGTAAGGGTCAGTGTTCTTCCTCCTCCCCCAAAATGTATGTCTTGTTGTTCTAGCATTATTTATCTAAAAGACTCAATTCTCTCATTGGATTGCCTTGGCATCTTTGTCAAAAATTTATTGGCCATTTATGAGTCATTCTATTGCTGCACTTCCCATCTGTTCCCTTGCTTCTTTTATCTGTCTTTTCATTAATAGCACACTGCCTTGATTGGTGAGGTTAGTCAGTCTTAAAATCAAGCAGTGTGTGTTCTCCAGCTCTACTTCTTTATTAGAACTTCATTGGCTATTTCAGTTCACTTGTATTTTATATAAATTTTAGAATCAGTTAGTCAATTTCTACAAAATGTGTAGCTGGGATTTTAATTGGGATTGCATTAAATCTTTAGATTCATTTTTGAAAGCAATGTCATCTAAACAATATTGAATCTTCCAGTGAATGAATATGCTATATATTTCCATTTATTTAGTTCTCTTTTAATTTTTTCTACCATATTATGTGACGTTCAGTACAAAGGTTTTGCGTGCATTTCATGTTTTGGGATGGCATAGTAAATAGAACTGTACTTTAAAATATAATTGTACTTTTCATTTTATTTTCCAATTGTTTGTTTCTGCTTTAGAAAGAATATTGATTTTTGTTTGTTGTCCTTATATTCTTTTCTTGCTAAATTCATTATTAGTACTGGTAAACTTTTTATAGCTTTATAAGCTTTTCTACACGCATAGCATGCCATCCGTAAATGAAGACAGCTTTATTCCTATTTTATGTTTAAGATTTGTCTCATATATTTTTTTAGTAATCTAATCTGACAGTCTTTCTTTTATGTATTTACTTTGGATGCTAAAGCCTGTAACACAATCATTTGCCATCACCACTATTCCCTCTTCTGTGTTATTGTTGCCATGTAATTCAGCCCCATGCCAAGACATTGTATTACTTTAAACAATCAATATTTATTCAGATTTTACTCTCATATTTATCCCTAATCTGGTACGCTTTTTAATTTTTTATTGTGCTAAAATACAGATAATATAAATTTAACAACTTTCTTTTCCTTTTTAATAAATTTAATTATTTTCAATTACAATTTACATGCAATATTATATAGTTTCAGGTGTACACAGAGTGACTAGACATTTATATAACTTATGAAGTGATCACGCTGATAAGTGTAGTACCCATCTGACACCATGCAGAGCTCTGACAATGTTATTGACCATATTGCCTATGTTGTACCTTATATTCCTGTGACTGTTTTTATAACTGGCAGTTTGTACATCTTAACCCTTCTTAACCCATCCCTCCAACCCTCTCCTATTTGACAACTATAAAATGGTTCTCTGTATCTATGAGTTTGTTTCTGTTTTGTTTTTTCATTTATTTTGTTTTATATTCCACGTATTAGTGAAATTATATGGTACCTGTCTTTCTCTGACTATTTCACGTAGCATAGTACCCTCTAGGTCCGTCCATGTTGTCAGAAGTGTCAAGATTTGACTTTTTGTATGGCTGAGTCATATTCTCTTATATATATATATATATACACACACACACCATATTTTCTTTATCAGTCGATTGACACATAGGTTGCTTCCATACCTTGGCTATTGTAAACAATGGTGCAGTGAATATAGGGATGCAATGTCTTTCAAACTAGTGTTTGGGTTTCCTTGGATACAAACCCAGATGTAGAACTGCTGGATCCTTTGTCTCTTGTTATAGCCCTTATTTTAAAGTCTGTTTTGTCTGATGTAAGTATTGTTACCCCAGCTTTTTTCATTTCTATTTCTATGAACTAACTTTTTCCATCCCTTTACCTTCACTCTGTGTGTGTCTTTCAATCTGGACTCTCTTGTGGACAGTATATGTAAGGGTCTTTTTTTCTTTTCTTAATCCATTTACTAACCCTGTATCTTTTGATTGGAACATTTAATCTCTTTACATTTAAAGTAATTATTGATAGGTATTTAGTTATTACCATTTTTAATTCATGCTTTTTCTTTTTCTTAAAGAAGTCACTTTAACATTTCTTTTTTTTTTTTTTTTGTATTTTTCTGAAGCTGGAAACAGGGAGAGACAGTCAGACAGACTCCCGCATGCGCCCGACGGGGATCCACCCAGCACGCCCACCATGGGGCGATGCTCTTCCCACCAGGGGGCGATGCTCTGCCCCTCGGGGCTTTGCTGTGCCGCGACCAGAGCCACTCTAGCGCCTAGGGCAGAGGCCAAGGAGCCATTCCCAGCGCCCGGGCCATCTTTGCTCCAATGGAGCCTTGGCTGCGGGAGGGGAAGAGAGAGACAGAGAGGAAGGAGGGGGCGAGGGTGGAGAAGCAAATGGGCGCTTCTCCTATGTGCCCTGGCCGGGAATCGAACCCGGGTCCCCCGCACACCAGGCCGACGCTCTACCGCTGAGCCAACCGGCCAGGGCCTCTTTAACATTTCTTGTGCTAATACTGATCTAGTGGTAAATGAATTTCTTTAGCTTTCATGTCATCTGCAAATAATGACAGTTTTATTTCTTCCTTTCCAACTTGGATGCCTTTTCTTTCTTTTTCCTCTATGATTGCTGTGGCTTGGACTGCCTTTGGTGCTCTTGACTGCGTCCTGCGTTTTGTGTGTTCATTTGGGAATATTTTCTTCTGCTCAGTAACTCCCCCACTCCCTTTAGCATTTCCTTCCACGTGGATTTTGTCATTTTCTTCCAGAGAGATGTTACTGTTCTGGCAGATGGAGTCAGTGTAAGCTGGTCATGCTAATCTCAAGAAACGTGCCTTTACAAAGTTGTGTCTTGGTCCATTTCCCATTTGTCCTAATAACTCAAGCCTTCTCACATGAACAACTCAGTGTTTCTCACCTGAGATGTTCTCATCTGGGATGTTAACCGCGGCCCTTTATTGTTAGCAGGCCCTAAATTCCAATTGTTGTCTCCCAACAATTTTAGAGTGACAGAATTGCTCCTTAGTTTTTAAATCTATTTGCAACTAATTTTTATCTTGTTCATTGGCCTTTTACTCCACACTTGTGTAGCTTAGGAATTTGCACATGCGTTGAGGAGAAATTGCACTGGGAATGTTGGGCTCACTCATCAGTGGTTCCTCCTGCTCAGAAATCTTATCCCCTCAGGTCTTACAACTCAGAGAAAGTGCTGTAAGGCACAGGCTGCTACTTTACTTGGTGTACACCCTCAGGGTGCATCTTAATGTGACCTTAGGACACAATGTCGCTGTGACTATGGGGCTCACCTCAGTGGGCTCGCTTTCTCTGCAGACTCCAGGCTGCTTTGGTGGCTCTGCGGTGCTTTCAAACAGCTGGCCTTATTTTTTATTTTATGCAGTATAATAATTGTTTTCTGTTGGAAGATTAGTGTGATACAAGTCACTTCTTCATAGCTGAAACCATAGCTCTTCTGTCTATATTTTAGAAAGGCCCTGTCCTCCCCACCACCATTTTTCAAGATGCCATTTGTTTGTTGAAAATGGGCCATTTCCCCCCTAGTTGAATACCTCACAGTTTGGATTTCTCATGTTTTCTTGCAGTGTGTTGTTTAACATGTTTCTTTATTCCTCATGTTATTAGTAGATGTTTAGTTAGATTTATAGGATGTTGGGTCATGACATATCATAGGAAGCATTGTGTGTGTCCTCCTGCCTTACATCATAAGCCACAAGAGGCGGTGGTTCCCAAACTGTGCTTCATACAGGAGTCACTTACGAAATCTTTTAAAAAGCAAAAGCCATGAACATGGGGCTGCATGTGTCCTTATGTACCAATGTTTTTGAGTTTTGGGGGTAGATACCCAGTAGAGGTATTGCTGGGTCATATGGTAGTTTTATTCTTAATTTTTTGATAAACCACCATACTTTCTTCCATAATGGTTGTAGTATTTTACATTTCCACCAACAGTGGTTGAAGGTTCCTGTTTCTCCACAGCCTCTCCAACACTTGTTATTACCTGTCTCGTTAATAATAGCCAAACTAACAGGTGTGAGGTGGTATCTCATTGTAGTTTTGATTTCCATTTCTCTAATAGCTAAAGAAGAGGAGCATCTTTTCATATATCTGTTGGCCATTTGTATTTCTTCCTGGGAGAAGTGTCTGTTCATGTCCTCTTCCCATTTTTTAATTGGATTGTTTACTTGTTTTTTGTTGAGTTTTATGAGTTCTTTATATATTTTGGATATTAGGCCCTTATCTGAGCTGTTGTTTGAAAATATCATCTCCCATTTAATTGGCTATTTGTTTTGTTGTCAGTTTCTTTTGCTGTGTAAAAGCTTCTAATGTAGTCTCATTCATTCATCTTTGCCTTCACTTCCCTTGCCTTTGGAGTCAAATTCATAAAATGTTCTTTATGGCCAAGGTCCATGAGTTTAGTACCTATGTTTTTGTCTATATAATTTATTGTTTCAGATCTTATATTTAGGTCTTTTTAGCATTGTTCACAGTAGCCAAGACATGGAAACAACCAAAAAGCCCTTCAATAGATGATTGGATAAAGAAGATGTGGTACATATATACAATGGAATACTACTCAGCCATAAGAAATTATGACATTGGATCATTTATGAGAACATGGATGGACCTTGATAACATTATACTGAGTGAAATAAGTAAATCAGAAAAAAACTAAGAACTGTATGATTTCATACATAGGGGGGACACAAAATTGAGATTCATGGACATAGATAATAGTGCAGTGGTTACCAGGGGGAAGGGAAGGGAGGAGAGGGAAGGGGTGGGGGGGGAGCGGCATAAAGAAAACTAAATAAAAGGGGACAGAGGGCAGTTTGACCTTGGGTGATGGGTATACAACGTAATCAAATGTCAAAATGATCTGAAGATGTTTTCTCTGAATCTATGTACTCTAATTGAGCAGTGTCACCTGCTAAAATTAATTGTCTAAATAAAATTAAAAATAAAAAAATAAAGAAGTATTTAGAAACAATAAAAAAAAGCAAAAGCCAAATTACTGACACCTGATTCCTACCCTGGACACTGATTTTTAAAGTTTATTTTTCAATTATAGTTGACATTCAATATTGTTTGCATTAGTTTCAGGTGTACTGCATAATGGTTAGACAATCACATACTTTACAAAGAGTTTGCCTCAATATTTTGATTCCCTCCTGGCACCATCCATAGTTATTACAACGTTATTGACTGTATTTCCTGTGCTCTGTTTACCAGACATTGTGATTGAATGGTTAGGGATGAACCCTGAACTTTGTTATTTTAAAAAGTCTTTCCACCATCCTAGGGATTCTAATGTGCAGTAAAATTTGGGGACTACTGATGTAATGTCTGGTCAGCCCACTTTTTGTTAGGTTAGGATTGATGTATAAATTCAGATTTTGTCAGCCTAATCCCTTCAATATCAAGTTCCTCATCAAGCATCAAGCCAATGTTTTGCAGGAATCGATAGTTGCATACACCCTTTTTAAAAATTTTTTATTAAGATTTGCCAAATGGTGATTTTTCTAATTCTGTCTTTTGTCCTGCTCCTATTAGCTATGATTCCTCACTCTCTGTTTGGTTACTTTGCAATGAAGTCCATACAGGAAAGGTATCTTCCCCTTTACAGCTAGTGCTCGACTTACGACGACAATTGGTTCTGACAGACCGGTCATAACACGATTTGGTTGTAAGTTGAGTAGGCTATATGTACAGTACTGTGAAATGATGTTATAAAAATCTTTAAGTCATATTTTATCATAATTTTCTTTCATTATTGTTATATATCATAATTTTTTTGTTCATTTTATGTCATTTGTATCATCTCTACACCATTTTGTTTCTTATTTTTACATTCATCAGGTTTAAGTAAAACACTGCATTACCAGTACAACTGGTTTAATATTTGCAAAGACAATTTCCTCTTGGTAGACATCTTGGGAGGGGTTTGATGAAAAATATCCAAGACACAAAACACAAATTGCTGTACTGAGTCTGGGATAACAGTTGAAATGGTGCACGCGGAGATGGTAGTGCTGCCGGAAGCTGGTCCACACTGTCTTACGGCCAGCTGGGCAACGCTTGCGCTGCCAGATGCGGAGCAGTGGTGGCTAGCGATTGTGGTCATAAAGTCGAATGGTCGTAAGTTGTATAGGTTGTAAGTCAATCAATATTTGTATATACTTTCTAAATTCTGAGTTGGTGTTCTAACAATTTTTAAAGGTGACCAATGATATATTTCTTTTAATTTTTAAATTTTATTTAGAATATTGACTTTAACAGGGTGACATTGGTCAATAAGAGTACATAGGTTTCAGGTGAACGTTTCTAAATATTTGAAATATTGAATAGGTTGTATACCTATCCTCCAAAGTCAAATCATTTTCCATCACCTTATATTTCTCCTTCTTTACACCCTCCCCCCCATCCCCTCCCCATTCACTCAAGTCCCCTTGCCCTTCCCCCTTTCCTTTTCCCTGGCAACTACTTTACTTTTATCTATGTCCGTAAGTCTCAATTTTATATCCCACCTATGTGTGAGATCATACAGTTCTTAGCTTTTTCTGATTTACTTATTTTACTCAGTATAATGTTATCAAGGTCCACCCATGTTGTTCTAAATGATCCGATGTCATCATTTCTTATGGCTGAGTAGTATTCCATAGTGTATATGTGCCACATCTTCTTTATCCAGTCTTCTATTGAAGAACACTTTGGTTGTTTACATGTCTTGACCACTGTGAACAATGCTGTGATTGAACACGGGGGTGCATGTGTCTTTATGTACCAGTGTTTTCGAGTTTTTGGGGTAGATACCCAGTAGAGGGATTGCTGGGTCATATGATAATTCTGTTCTTAATTTTTTGAAGAATCACCATACTTTCTTCTATAATGTTTGTACTAATTTGCATTCCCACCATCAATGAATAAGGGGTTCCTTTTTCTCAACAGTCTCTCCAAAAGTTCTTATTATCTGTCTTGTTAATAATAGCTAGTCTAACAAGGTATCTCATTGTAGTTTTGATTTGCATTTCTCGAATAGCTAGTGAAGATGAGCATCTTTTGATATACCTGTTGGCCATTTGTATGTCCTCTTGGGAGAAGTGACTGTTCAGGTCCTTTCCCCATTTTTTAATTGTATTGGCTGCTTGTTTGTTGCTGAGCTTTGTGACTTCTTTATATATTTAGATATTAACCCTTTATTAGAGCTGTTGTTAGCAAATATCATCTCCTATTTAGCTGGCTGCCTATTTGTTTTGTTGTCAGTTTCTTTTGCTGTGCAGAAGCTTTTTAGTTTGATATAGTCTCATTCATTTATTTTTGCCTTTACTTCCCTTGCCTTTGAAGACAAATTCATAAATAGTTCTCTGTGGCCAAGTCCATGAGCTTAGTACCTATGTTTTCTTCTATGTAACTTATAGTTTCAGGTCTTTGATTAATTTTATATTAATTTTTGTGCAGGGGACAAACTGTAGTCAAGTTTCATTCTTTTGCATGTGGCTTTCCAATTTCCCCAAAACCATTTATTGAAGAGGCTTTCTTTTCTCCATTGTGTTTTTGGCTCCTTTGTCAAAAATGATTTGTCCATATATATGTGGTTTTATTTCTGGGCTCTCAATTTTGTTCCATTGGTCTGTATGTCTGTTTTTCTGCTAGTTCCATGCTGCTTTGATTATTGTGGCTCTATAGTATAATTTGAAGTCAGGTAATGTGATAACTTTGGCTTCATTCTTTTTCTTTAGAATTGCTTTGGCTATTCAAGGATTTTTATGGTTCCATACAAACCTGGCAATTTTTTGTTCTATTTCTTTAAAGAATGGCATTGGGATTTTGATGGAGATTGCATTAAATTTGTATATTGCTTTGGGTAATATGGCCATTTTAACTGTGTTGATTCTTCTAATCCATAAACATGGAATATTTTTTCATTTCATTGTGTCTTTTTCATTTTCTTTCAATAATGTTTTGTAGTTTTCAGTATATAGGTCCTTCACATCCTATGTTAAGTTTATTCCTAAGTATTTATTGGTTTTGTTGCAATTATAAAAGGTATTGGTTTTTTTTTTAGTTCATTTTCTAAGGTTTCATTGTTGGTGTATGGGAAAACAGTGGACTTTTATATATTGATTTTGTATCCTGTGACATTACTGTATTGGTTTATTGTTTCTAATCGTTTTTTGGTAGAGTCCTTGGGGTTTTCTATGTACAGGATCATGTCATCTGCAAAAAGTGATACCTTTACTTCTTCTTTCCTGATATGAATGCCTTTTATTTCTTTCTCTTGCCGACCAATGATATTTTTGAATACCATTATGGAGCTCATGAATTTTTGTGTCAGATCTGTTTCATTCCATCATCACATTCATTGTTCTTTTTGATTATGAAATTGATTCCTCTTTGACCAATGTGAGCCCCTTTCAAGTTGGCTCCAAGTCCTTTTGACATGATCTAATTGGCTTAGATAGCACCCTATGACAAACTTTCTGAGCTTGTTGTGACTATTTTCTTCCCAGATATGGAATTATCTATTTTTTTCAAGGATCCTTGGTCCCTTTTAATGTAAGAAGTGCTTAAGAGATAAAAATAGAGGCACTAAGCACAACCTTATTTTTACCCTTCAGCCTATTCCTCATTTCCTCTGGTTCCGCAAGAGTGCTCACAACAACACAGTATTATTACAGTTCTACCACATGTTATATGTTTGTCTTAGGATACTTATTAAACTCTTTGTGCCTGTGTTCTCAGATATAAAATGGGGATGATGACTGGAATAATCCAGGCATAATGCTTGTCCCATTGACTTTTTAACAGGAGTTGTGGTGCTGGAAGTACTAGTGGTAGTAGTTATAGAGCAGTAATGGTGGCAGTGATGGCACAGCTCATTTTCTAAACAAATTACTATGTACCTACTGTGTGTAAGCACTGGGTCTAGGGAGTAGCAGTGATGGTACTAGTAGAAGTCATCCAAGCAGTAATAGTAATGTATTTTTTCAATAAATAATTACAATGTTTGATGTACTGGGATGAGCACTAGAGATGCAATGGTAATCAAGATAGGTATGGTTGTTCTCTTTAAGGGGAAAGACAAAAACGAAGCAAACTGGCAAATACAGATTATTATCATTGATCCATTATTTTTCTGTTAGGTATATCTCTAGGTTAAGGAATTAAATTACAAGTAGTTTTATGGAATGCTCCACAATGGTGCTGTCAGAGTGGCCATATTAAAATGTTTTCTATCTACATGTCTGTAAGGTTGGTGGATAATGAGGGATGGTCACGTGGGGAACCTAGGCCCACGAACTTTGGCTAGGACCGCCCACAGCCAAGCGTGCCTAAAGAAACTTCCTAGGAGTCCTTGGGAAAAAGCGACTGACTGTCAGCCAGTAAGATTTCTCTACGTCATATTAGCCGGACTTCCCTAGAGGGACCCCTTTAAATATCTCCCACGCGGTTTAATCTGTGCAACTTCCCTGGCCTCCATCTTACCTTGGGGCCAGGGAACCTTGCCGGGTGGGATGCGCGCTCTGTACTCAATAAAGCCATTTATTTTTCCACACTTCGTGGCTCCAGCCATTCTTTCCTTCTCGGCGGGGAAAAATACCTTACATTTTGGTGCTGAAACCCAGAAGGAGTTAGAAGTCCGCAAGGACCGCTCCTCTTCCTCATCCCCTCCGAGAAAGAACCAGGAGAAAGAACCAGGATCTCCGACCTTCCACCCACTTCAGTGCATGGTGCGGTAAGTCCCCTGCCTCCAGCCTTCCTCTCAGTTCTTTCCTCCGAGACTCCCTGTCCGAAACCGTAGCTACGTCAGGGAACTCTTTTCCATTCCAAGTGAGAGTGGGCTTGTGGAGACCTCCCCAAGCATATCCACTTTACCTTTTACATCTGTGGCCAGACCTTGAGTTTTTAGGATGTTAATACTCAAATCTGAACACTCCAAGGACTGAGGGCAGCTGTTGGGGCACAGGAATCTCCCTCCCTAAAAAAGAAGAAACTGTTCTTCTTCTCCGCTGTGGCCAAGCCACAGAACCCACTCAATTAGCCTCCTGAAGGGACTTTCGGTGTTAACACCCTCACCAATTTAACTATTGCCAAAAAAGCTGGGAACTGATTGGAGATCTCTTATATACATGGCTTCTAATTATTCGCGCACCCATCCTTAATCTCTGTGCCACCTGTTCCACACAGCGCAGGTCTTTATCTGGCCAGAGAAACCTCACCTAAAACCTCCACTCCTGATCTTTCCTTCTCCATGGACTCCCAACTCTCTCCTCCTCCTGCCTGACCCCTGGGGGTGCCCCTCTCTTGGGACTTCTCTGGTCCCTCTGTGGACCTCTTTTGTGCTCGGGTCTCTTCCCTCTGAGAGCCCCCTCCCCTCCCTTTGCAAAAACCTGTTTCTTATTCATCACTACCATCTCTTTCTTCTCCCCTGCTGGCCAGGGGCCCCTCCCTTCACTGTGTTCTTAAGTCCCTCCTCCGTCAGGCCTTTCTCAGCCTGGCATTGGTTCTTACACCGGTTTTCAGGACATCCAACCCCAATTTTCTTGCAGAAAGTTCTGGCCCTGTCTTCCCTTTGGCTTCAGCGTTTCCTGCCGGATCTGGGTGCTGTGCTGCCCACGAGCCCTCCTCCTCTTATTCTCAAACCCCCAAACCCCTATCCGGAGCCTGTGAAACACAACATTTAAAGTTTTTAATGGTCCCAACTAATACAGGCCAAGGCTGTTCGCCAGGCCCACATGCAGTAGAAGGTAACACTCCAAACCCAAACTCTTGTGGCAACCCTGAGACAAGCAGAGCCACCAGCAGCGTGCTTTAAGTGTGGCAAGCAGGATCACTGGTCCCGGCAGGGCCCCTGCCGGTGGCTGCCCACTGAACCCTGCCCTGACTGCAAGGAGCCCAGTCATTGGCAGAGTGATTGCCCCTTTGGGCAACAGGTTTTTCCTTGGCGCCTCTACGTGGAGGACAAGCCGCCCGAATGGGAAGGCCAAGTCAGCCAGGTGGGCCCATCACTCAAACTCCTAGGACACAGCCTGGACTCGGAGAACCCAGGGTATGCTGCAACGAGTGGGTAAGTCCATCTCATTTCTGTGGACATGGGGGCTGCCTTCTCTGTTTTGCCATCACACTCTGGACCTCTAGTTCCCTCACAGGTCTCGGTTATGGGAATGGATGGGACCCCTACCTTTTCCTCTTTTTTTTTTTTAATATTTTATTTATTGATTTTTAGAGAGAGAGGAGTGAGAGAGAAAGAGAGAGACAGAGAGAAGGGGAGGAGAAGAAAGCATCAACTCCCATATGTGCCTTGACCAGGCAAGCCCAAGGTTTCGAACCAGCAACCTCAGTGTTCCAGGTCGATGCTTTATCCCACTGTGCCACTACAGGTCAGGCCCTTTTCCCTTTTTACGCCATTTCTGACATGCAGTTGTGCCTCAAGCTTGCCTCCTTACAGGACCACTGGCAGTTGGAACCACTGGACTCCATTTATCTCCAGCTCACCAAAAGGCTGGACCCTGCAAATCCCCCTAGTACTCCTCTTTTTTTTAAATCCTTACAGGACCACACCAGCGAAGTTTCTCAACTCATGGCCAAACAAATGTTCCTCCTGACACCCCTCAAAGCCACCACCTTCTGATCTCCCCCTCCCCACAATGCCCCTATTCAGGAGGAAGTAGCCAGACAAATAAACGGCGCCCCTTTTCTATTTAACACAAAAGGTCAGAATGTAAGGTTGGTGGATAATGGGGGATGGTCACGTGGGGAACTCAGACCCGTGAACTTTGGCTAGGACCGCCCACAACAATGTGCGCCAAAAGGAGGCTTCACAGGAACCGTTTGGAAAAAAGCGATCGTCTGCCAGCCAGTAAGATTTCACCACGTCATAGTAGCTCCACTTCCCTAAAGGAACCCCTTTAAATATCTCCTACATGGTTTAATCCGTGCAACTTCCCTGTCCTTCATCTGGCCTCCATCTTTCTTTTCTCGGGGCCAGGGAACCTTGCCGGGCAGGATGCGCACTCTATACTCAATAAAACCTTTTGCTATTCCATACTTTGTGGCTCTGGCCTCTTCCTTCCTTCTCGGCGGGGAAAAATACCTTACAATGTCCAACTCATATTGCTGAGTCACTACACTTTTATCCTAAGGACCTTTCCATTGACAATAATTACTTTTAATAGAGGGGTCCTTTGCACTGGCTCAAAGGATAGAATCTGGGGCCTCTGGTCCGTCCCTGTGACTTGCCATCAGAGCAGGGGGTTGCTATAGAGCCTGGAGGCAGGAAGCCAGTAGGCTCCCTCTTACCTCAGAGTGAAATGGTCCCAGGACACCCGTTTCTGTGAATGACTGAATAGAAGACCAAGAGAAAACCTCCTCCTGTCCTACAGCTACAGGTACCCTCAGGCTGTGAAGGAGGCACTTTTTGGGCTCTTTGTCCCATAGCCAAAGAGAGTCTCAGCCAGGCAGGCATGGAGGTGCCAGCGAGGAGAGAGTGCTATTCTTCTCTCACACTTCCATGTGCTTACTTTCTCCATTTGGACAAAGCCTCTTAGTTGGATAGAGAATAACACAGATTTTTCAACTTCTGCATCTCCTGATCCTTCTTGGCTTTTTTCTGACTAATTTGGAATTGCCCAGGATTCAGCCTCCTCTTGGTAAATGTACCAAATCCACAGGAATTAATGCACTTCCCTATTGTGAGAAATAGACTGTTTAGCTGCAGGAGGTGCCTATGTCTGGTTTTTACCTTCCAGGATCTTGCTGTCTAGAGGAAAGAGGTAAAATTTATTCATCCCCACAAATCTTAAATCAGTCTGTACAGAATTCTAGGGCCAAAACACAATGCTAAAAATATTTACTATCTGCCCCTTTACAGTTCATTTACCAACGCTGCCTTGGGACATTTCCCCAAAGCTTCTTTCTGTGGTATAATGGTCGTGAATATGGGCTGAGCATTAGGAGGCCTCTGGTTCAACCCCTGGCTCAGCTATTTACTACGCAGTCTTGGAAAAGTTGTTGTACTGCTCTGCATTCTAATCTCTTTCTCTGTCACAAGGAAGTACTAAGAGTCAGACACCAAATATCTATGGAGTATCTGTCATGTGCCTAGAACTTCCTTCTTAGGCACAAGGTGAAATCAGATAACATACACAAAAATTAATGCGATGTTTTCAAATCCCAATAAAACCATGAAGATGTGGTGTAGAGCCGGGGAGGAATGGAGGGATGGGCTAGTGTGGTTAGGGGAATTCTATATTTTAAAAAATGTCAAGAAAGAGGGCTGGCCAACTGTCTGATACTGCTAAGTGGCTGGTGAAGAGAGGCTAGACATTGGCCACTGGCTTTGGCAAGATATGGTTTGGTGATGACTTTACTGAGGAACAGGCTCTGAGTAGACTTTGACCTTTATATGTTCATAATAAAGGAAAAATACGTAATGCTTCTGGCTTTTTAAAGACTCTAAAATAATTCTTTAAAGGAACCAAATATTATAGTTAGGCTATAAAAATCTATAAGGAATTTTATATTTTTGACTCCAATGATTACAATATAGGTAACAACAACAACAACAACAACAAAGGCTGCCTGCTTACTGTTTAATTTGTATTACTAAGGTCTGCTGAAAACTGCAAAATATTCCTGCTCATTAAACACATTTAAAAAATAAACCTCTTTCACCTGTAGGAGTGCAAAGGTGACCAAGTCATAACAAATCCTAGTGACTGTTCAACACAAAGCATGTTGGGCTAATGAGAAGAACATTTTCTGGGTTTCTGAAGCTCTTTTCCCCTCTTCCATTTATCACAGTGATTTTTCATCATGTTGCTCATCTGCAGCATCAGAGCGAACTCTGGCCACACCATCTGGTGTCCCTGGGGGGAAAAGGCTGGAGCATTTTCCTGAGATGGGGGGAAGGCCTGCTCCTATTCATCCCCATTTCTCAGCCAGAGTGATGTCTCCGGCACTCCGCAATGGAAGTTTTTATATGGGAGAGGGAGTGCCAGCCTTGGGCTGCTAGTGTCCTCTGAGGTGCCTCAGAAATATGACACAAGGAAGTTATTCAAGAATGAACGATAGGGCACCGCTGCTCGCCCGGGCAGCTTGTCGCTTTGCCCCCGCTACTTCGTGTGGCAGCAGATTTTCCTTCTTCCTCTTCTTCCGTGTGTTAGCTTTGAAAACTTTTTTTTTTACTTTTCTTTTTTTTTGATTAGAGAGAGGTATGAGAGTAGATGGACAACCTGTTTCAGTTCAGGACAGGAAGTGAGGGGAGCCTTACACACTAACAGCAGTAGCAGCATTTGTGTGGGCCGTGCCCGCCTCCGCAGAACGCGCACGGAAGTTCTCTGTTGCCCACTCGACAGCTGAGGACAGTGGAGCTCAGATAAGCCAGGATGCGGCCAAGGCCACAGTGCTGATTGGATGCCTACCCGGGGATGTGAACCTGACCCAGGCACTCAGTCTGGTGATTTCCACTTAAAGCATAGGGGTCTGTGTGTCCACTGAGAAAGAAGGCTACAATTATTTAAAGCCTAGATGACATGTAAGAAAATCACGTGTGGTGAGACCAGCCGCTCCCCAGCTTTCCAGCGAACTGTCGGGCCTGAAAGCGTCCCTGGCAGCTGGGCTGGGTGTCTGCAGAGGCAGCTGAGGCCTTGTGGTCACTGAGGCAGATGCAAACAGGCAGCCCTGGAGTGTGGGCTCATGCTTTCTCCTGGCTGGCCCGAACTAAGCGGCTACCTGTGCTCCTGGGGAGGCTGAGGTTTTCAGGGGTCAGCTAGCGTTTCCGAGCTGCTCTCCAGAAAGTGAGGGCGGTACAGTTCCCTCTCCCAAGTGATGGCAGGCAGAGGAGCTCCACAGAGTTTCTTGAGTTAGGATTGCTTTGCTTGGCAACTGTCATTAATCCAAAGGACATCACCTAATGCTATACCTCATAGGTTCAGACTGATCCTAGATTTTATGGATTTTTCGGATATTATTCCAAATGTGTAAACATTATTTTTTTGTATTTAAGTAGAAATAGTATTAATTGTATTTCTAATAGTAATAACAAAGGTTCATTGTGAATTTCCTGTGGGGCTTGGTGTCGTGCTCACAGCTGTACCTGTATGAATTATTGCAATAAGCCTGTCATATAGAAGCTTTTATTATTTCTCCTATGCACATAGAACAACTGAAACTCAGAAAGGTTAAGTAATTTGCCCAAGATTACACCACTAGTAAATGCTGCATTCAGGACGTGGAAGCAGGTTGTGTTACTCATATCCCGTGTTCCTCACCATCACGCCGCACAGCCTTCTTGTGCAAGATAATAAACTATTATGAAGATATTTTGAGCACATTTTTATTCCTATGAATTAAAGACCTTTTTATTTATTTTTAAATTAGAGATCGGCCTTTATTTCGGGCTTCTCTTAGTTTACGCTTGCACTATTCAGAGGAGGAAACTGAAGTCTGGAGAAATCAGGTGTTGGCAGTGTGGTTAGGCCCTCCATTCTCCGTTGTGTGCAGGGCACTCATCGGAAGCAGTGCAACGTCACATTTCAAGGCTCTGGGTTATTGATAACTTGCTCTGTGCCAAGGCCACAGAAGCTATGCCTCTCTGTCTTCTCAGGGGCCAGAAGGAGCCTCTTTTGTATTGTCTGAGAAGGTGGTGAGAAAAATGAATCGATTCTCAAGGGACAGAACTTAGACTTTTAACTGTTTTTCTTGAAGACACTGAGTTTTAAAATAAGACTTATGTACATTAAAGTTTTTTTGTTAATTAAGAATAAGATAAAGATTTTATGATTGTGTCCTTATGGTTTTGAAATCAGGGAGAAATTATGGCTGTTACTTTATTGTAGAATATATTGTCAACCATCCCAAGGAGTTCTTTTGAGCAATCTGAGAGAATTTCAATGCACTTTATCTGGTTAGTTTTATCGGTGAACCATACCTGAAGTTAGGACAGAGCCTCTGGCACAGTAATCTCTTTTAGGCATTCTTCCATGGTGTCCCATTTACCCATCTCCAGATCCCACTGGGAGGTGCTGGTCATCTGCTCAGCTTCATGTACTAAAGTTGATTACAAGCAACATCTCCCTCCTCTCCATGCTTCATCTCAGAGGAAACTGGGTCAGTGCAGTAGCTGCAGTGATTTCTGCTCGCTATGCACATGAGGCGAGTCGGGCTTTAAAATGGCTTTCAGATTTTCTGGAGGACAGGCGCACTCTCCCTATAAGTCATTATCTGGGGTATCTGTGTGACTCACACACATGGTGGCATCTGGCGGTGGTGGGTAGACTGAGGCCCAGCGGACCTCAGAGACTGTTTGATGGATTTCCCTGAGACTAAATGGGACTGCACCCCAGAGAAGAAAGCAGGGTATTCTTCATGAGCTCCCTTCACCCTGACCCCAGTAACTTCCTCACTTCTCAGAGGGTTAATTGTTTCCTTATCCAGGAAGCCCTCCTCTGGACGAGACTGATGACAGACCGATGAAGGCACAGGCCCTCCAAGCACAGGCACTTTTGTCCTCCGTGGATGCTCTTGGTGTCAGTCAGAGTCATAGAGAAACAGCATGTAGCCACGGGAAAGACAGGCCCCTAATTTTAGGCTCCCTAGACGTTTCTCTCTATTTGATTTTGGTGCTTTCAGTCATATCTTCTAATATAGTTTCATACAAATGTAATCTGGCTTCCCCAGCCTAGTACAACCCAAGTTAAAACGATATTATACTTCACAACTGCAAATCCTTCCTCAAATTAAAGATCCAAAACCTAATCTCTAGGGGTCTATGGGGGGGAGCCTCTAGCACCCACCATGAATAGCATTAGGCATCTTAATGAAACTTGACAGAGATTTGTATCCCTTGTACCCTGTGAAAGAGCATCTTCAAAGTTATCTCCTTTTCTTTGAAACTGAGCACAGGCTGAATGTGGCGCAGGTGGCAAAGCTGATATCAGGAGGACAAAGATTGAGGGATGAGTTTTTTTTCCCCAGTTCTTTCTGGACTGACTTTTATTTTATTTCATTTTTTTAATAACCTGGGGAGAGGTGAGGGTGAAATCTGAGATGTGGCTAATTCCCCCAAAAAGTAAAGACGCAGAGTCATAGAGTACACAGAGGGACCCAAGCAGGTGGTGGGAGAGTTATTTGAACTTTTTGATTAATCATTCACCCTATAAAGCAGGGTGATGTCGGGACGGGATGAGGGCGGATAACTCTTAGGTGTGAGGGAGGACCAGAAAGCGAGAGGTCTACATGAGGTGAGGTCCTGGGAGGCACCACTGAGCAGGCTGGGTGAGCAGGCATGGTCCTGGCACAGTCTGAGGGAGGCTGGCATGTCCTGGGAGGCACCACTGAGCAGGCTGGGTGAGCAGGCATGGTCCTGGCACAGTCTGAGGGAGGCTGGCATGTCCTGGGAGGCACCACTGAGCGGGCTGGGTGAGCAGGCATGGTCCTGGCACAGTCTGAGGGAGGCTGGCATGTCCTGGGAGGCACCACTGAGCGGGCTGGGTGAGCAGGCATGGTCCTGGCACAGTCTGAGGGAGGCTGGCATGTCCTGGGAGGCACCACTGAGTGGGCTGGGTGAGCAGGCATGGTCCTGGCACAGTCTGAGGGAGGCTGGCATGTCCTGGGAGGCACCACTGAGCGGGCTGGGTGAGCAGGCATGGTCCTGCAGAGTCTGAGGGAGGCTGGCATGTCCTGGGAGGCACCACTGAGTGGGCTGGGTGAGCAGGCATGGTCCTGGCACAGTCTGAGGGAGGCTGGCATGTCCTGGGAGGCACCACTGAGCAGGCTGGGTGAGCAGGCATGGTCCTGCAGAGTCTGAGGGAGGCTGGCATGTCCTGGGAGGCACCACTGAGCAGGCTGGGTGAGCAGGCATGGTCCTGGCACAGTCTGAGGGAGGCTGGCATGTCCTGGGAGGCACCACTGAGCGGGCTGGGTGAGCAGGCATGGTCCTGGCACAGTCTGAGGGAGGCTGGCATGTCCTGGGAGGCACCACTGAGTGGGCTGGGTGAGCAGGCATGGTCCTGCAGAGTCTGAGGGAGGCTGGCATGTCCTGGGAGGCACCACTGAGCGGGCTGGGTGAGCAGGCATGGTCCTGCAGAGTCTGAGGGAGGCTGGCATGAGGTTCACCACGTAGGTGGGCATTAGTGCCAAGATTCCCCATGAGAGGGATGCTGAGCCAAACCCTTAGGTCCAGAACATGATTAGTTTCCAGAAAGGCTTGTGGTGGTGGTTCAGTGACCATCTTTTTATTCTTATGATTTCAGGAATTTTCTAGGCCATCTAGACCTGTTGGGGCAGAGCTCTGACTGCTTTGGGATGAGGCCCAGTTTCACAAGCCTCTACCCTCTGTGATGTGCCAGGAAATTGCTAGGCAAACTGGCGGTACCACACTCTCGTCTACGCAGTCAGTTATAGATACAAGAATATACTCTTAGGCCCTGGCCGGTTGGCTCAGCAGTAGAGCATCGGCCTGGCGTGCAGGAGTCCCGGGTTTGATTCCCGGCCAGGGCACACAGGAGAAGTGCCCATCTGCTTCTCCACCCCTCCCCCTCTCCTTCCTCTCTGTCTCTCTCTTCCCCTCCCGTAGCTGAGGCTCCACTGGAGCAAAGATGGCCCGGGCGCTGGGGATGGCTCCTTGGCCTCTGCCCCAGGTGCTAGAGTGGCTCTGGTCGTGGCAGAGCGACACCCCGGAGGGGCAGAGCATCGCCCCCTGGTGGGCAGAGCGTCGCCCCTGGTGGGCATGCCGTCTGGATCCCGGTCAGGTGCATGCGGGAGTCTGTCTGACTGTCTCTCCCCGTTTCCAGCTTCAGAAAAATACAAAAAAAAAAAAAAAAAAAAAAAAAAGAATATACTCCTTGGATTCCTGAGGAAACTTTAAAATGAGGTCAGACCTCCTGGCTAGAAGACTCTTGGGATGTTTCATTGACACATAGAGTCCCCTAGGACACAGGTGTCAAGTAGGTCCCAGTTTGAACCACTCTCTGGGAGGATACTTTCAGAAAGATGCTATAAGATAAAATATCCTGTCCTCACTTCCATCCCCAGGGCAGCCAGTATTATAAAGGAACAGAAGGGTGTTCCTGATACTATAATTTATTCAAAAAGTATGTTCTGAGAGCGGTTACCAAATATCAGGCAGGCCAGGCATTGTCTGAGGACCCAGTAACGCCACGGTGCATGAAATCTTAGCTGTCTTGGTATCAGCATTGAGACATCTGGCCTGTGCTCAGTTTCAAAGAAAAGGCAGATAACTTTGAAGGTGTTATTTCACAGGGGACAAGGGATACACCCTCCTGATGGTCACATTGCCATCTTTAAATGGGTATAGCAGTTTACAGATTATGAGTAACCAGAAGTGACTTGTGTCATGTGTCATAAGAGGGTTTCGCATGCACAGACACATGACAGCAGTCAGCTGAAGCAGCAGAAAGAAGGAAGGAAACACGGCAAAGGTATTATTCTGGAACTTGACCAGGGAAGGCCACTCAGTTTTAAGGGACAAAACCTTATCAGAGAAAGAGAGATTTGGCAAATCATTATTTTAATTTTATTTACTTGATATTATTTCAATTCTGCTTTAACCTTAGACATTGCTTTCGTCACGCTGAGAGCTAGGTTCTGCTGCAGCAATGAGGAACCTGTGCGTCTCCGAGGCTTAAGGAGAAGTTGATTGGATTTGTACGTCTGGAATGACAGACCCCTTCCCCACAAAACAACCGTAACTGGTTAAAATGATAAAAAGAAACCCAACTTTTTAAGGTTTCTGAGAAATTGTCCTAACAGTATACAGCTAATGAAGAAATATTTTAAATCTACTCAATCTTGGAGCAGCAACAAGCAGCGAGAGCATGTGACAGTTACCATGACCAGCCTCCATTCCAAACTTAAAAGGAATAAAATTATAGAAAGTATGTTCTCTGGTCACAGCAGTGTAGAATTACAAAATAATAGGGAAAGTTGGGAAATACACAAATATGTGGAAATTAACAACACACTCCTAAGGAACCGATGGGACAAAGAAGAAATTACAAGGGAAATGGCAGAAAAAAAGATCAATCAATAAACTTTCCAGGAAATGAGAATGAAAATGCAGCCTATTGAAACTACAGGAGTGCTGGGGATATAGATACACCTCTAAACAGTACAGCTCTGAATCGGTAACCTGGCCCTTTGCTTTTAGAAACTGCAAAAAAGAAAAGCGAACCCAAAGCAAAGGGACAGAAATAAAGGTCAGAATAGAAATTGGAGGAAAAAAGAAAAAAATCAACATAATCAAAAGTTGTTTCTTTGAAAAGTTCAACAAAAGTGACATTTAACTAGGCTGACCAAGCAGAAAAATCAGAAGACTTAAATAAAAACAGGGATAAAAAATAGGACATTATTACTGACCTACAGAAAGATGGAAGGATATAAGGTAGAACTATTAACAAATATATGGCATCAAATTGGATGAAATGGACAAATTACTAGAAAGACACAAACTACTAAAACTGACTCAAGAAGAAATAAGAACAGGCCAATAATGAGTAAAGAGATTAAATTAGTACCAGGAGAAGGCCAGGTACACGGAGCTCCACTTGTAATTGTAACACACTTTTAAAGAAGAATTAATACTAATTCTTTATAAACTTCCTAAAATTAAGAGAGAACACTTCCTGTGCACTATGAGGCCAGTAGTACCTTAATACCCAAACCAGATAAAGACATCAAAACAAAACTACAGAAAAATACCTGAAAATAATATAGACACGAAAATCTTCAACAAAAGACTAGCAAATCAAATTCAGCAACATATAAAATGTATTATGCACTATGCCCAAGTGATTTTTATTGTAGGAAAGCAAAGTTGATTAAACATCTGAAAATCAATTAATGTAATATACAATATCAATAGAATAAAAGACAAAAACCATATTAATATGTAATAGCTACAGGAAACTTTGAAAAAATTCAACACCCCTTTTTAATAAGGACTCAGCAAAAGAGAATAGTAAGGAACTTCCTCCATATGATGAAGAGTATATCCTATAATCCCACAGTTAACTTCATACTTAAGAGTAAGACTAAATGGTTTTCCTCTAAGAGCAGGAAGGAGACAAGGGTGTCTGCTATTGCTATGTCCATGCAGTATTGTCCTAGAAAAAGAAATAAAAGGCATCAGATTTGGAACATAAAAGAAAACCTATCTCTATTTGCAGATATCATGATCTTGTGTGTAATAAATCCTAAGGTAGCCACTAAAAACTATTAGAAATAATAAAGAAGTTTAGCAAGCTTTCAGGATATAAGATCAATATACAAATGACAATTTTATTTCTAGCCTCTTGGCAATGAAAAATCAAATAGAAATCTAGAGAACAATAACATTTACTATGTAATTAAAAAGAATAAAGTACTTAGGAATAAATTTAATAAAATAAGTGCTTAGTATTTTTGAAAGAAATTAAATAAAACCCAAGTAAATAGATGTTTTGCATTTATAACTTGGAAGATATAATATTGTTAACACGGCAATACTCCCTGAAATGACCTGCAGAGTTAAAGCAATTCCTATCAACATCGCTGCTGGCTTTTTTGCAGAACTGACAAAATGATTCTAAAATAATATGGAAATTCAGGGGATTCAGAATAGCCAAATTAATCTTGAAAAAGAAGTAAAGTTGGAGGGTGTCCTGATTTCAAAAGTCACAAACCTACAATAATTAAGACAGTGTAGTAGTTGCATAAGGATAGATAGACCTGTGGTACGACAGAGTGGAATTGAGACTCCAGAAATAAACCTTCATATTTATTTTCAACAATTTTTAACATGGCTGCTAAAACAATTTAATAAAGAATAATCTTCTTAATAAATGACTTGGGATAACTGGATATCCAGATTCAAAAGAATTCAGTTGGAGCCCTACTTCACATTCATATTCAAAAATTATCTCAAAATTGATCAAAGAGGCCCTGGCTGGTTGGCTCAGCGGTAGAGCTTTGGCCTGGCGTGTGGGTGTCCCAGGTTCGATTTACGGTCAGGGCACACAGGAGAAGCGTCCATCTGCTCCTCTACCCTTCCCCTCTCCTTTCTGTCTCTCTCTTCCCCTCCTGCAGCCAAGGCTCCATTGGAGCAATGTTTGCCCGAATGTTGAGGATGGCTCCATGGTCTCCCCCTCAGGTGCTAGAATGGCTCTGGTTGCAATGAAGCAATGGCCCTAGATGGGCAGAGCATCACCCCCTGGTGGGCATGCCAGGTGGATCCCAGTCGGGTGCATGCAGAAGTCTGTCTGCCTGCCTGCCTCCCTGCTTCTAACTTTGGAAAATAAATAAATAAAATAAATAAAAATTGATCAATGACAAAAATGTTACAGCTAAAACTATAAAAACTCTTGAAGAAGACGTAACTGTATAACTTCCTGAGCATAAATTAGGGATTTTTTTAGATATGCTAAAAGCACAAGCAACAAAAGGTGAAAGAGAGAAATTGGATAGCATTGAAACTGAAACCTTTGTGCTTCAAAGGGTTCCATCAAGAAAGCAGAAAAGGCTTTCCATAGAATGGAAGAAAATACTTATAAATCATATGTGTGATGAGGGAGTTGTATATAAATATGTATAAAATTATATAACTTAATAATTTAGGACAACCCACTTAAAAATGGGTAAAGGACCTGAATAGATGTTTTTCCAAAAGAAGTACACTAATAGTCAATAAACCCACAGACAGATGCTCAAAATCATTGCCTATCAGGGAAATGCAAGTCAAAACCACAATGAGATACTATATATATAATAAAAAAGTATATAAAGAAATTGGAAACCTTATACAGTGCTGTTGGGACATTTTGGAATCAGAGGTTAAAACATAGTGTTATTATATAATTCAACAATTCCATTCCTAGATATATACTCAAGGGAGATAGGAAAACATGGATCCACATAAAAACCTGTGTATGAATGTTCATAGTAGTATACTTCTGCAAAAGTGGAAGCATCTCAAATGTCCGTCAACTGATGAATATAAATAAAATGTAGTATATCCTTTCAATGGAATATTATTTGGCAGTAAAAAGAAATGAAGCAGTAATATATGCTACAAAATGAATGAACCTTGAGAACATTATGCTAGTCATAGAAAGAAAATAGTAAAAAAAAAAAAAAGAACACATTTGACAATGGAGAACCCTGGCAATAACTACCACAGGACACTTAAAACTATTAGCATTACTCAGTAATTTCCTTACTATTCTGCACTCCCTGTTCTTGTTCCACCTGTTTGCTAGTTGTTGTTTGTTTTGTTTCTCCTTGATAAACTCCTCTCTCATCCTTCTGAAAATGTTACTTTCTGAATCATCGTCAAACCCATCTCCTTTCTCCATTCCTATTACTCTGCTCTTGTTCAGGTTCCTGTGTTTTGCTGAGATTCTGCACAAGTTTCCTAGCTTGACCTCTGCCCTTCTGTTCAGTCCCATTCAAATCTACAGCAGCTGTAGGAATTATTCTAAACTTTATAAACAACCTTGTCAGTCCTCTGCTCAAACTCTCCAAATATATATCTATCCCTGTCAAGATGAAGCCCAAGCTTCTCAACATGGCTTATGAAAACAACCTCTCCTGCTCATGTCTCCCCTCTCCTTGCTTCTTGCTATATGTTCAGGCAGCATTGAACTGTGTGAAGTTCAGTGGCGGTTGTTCCCTTCACCGACTGTCCACACGCTTCCTCTCCTGGGACGATCTCCTCACCAAGCTGGCAGCCCCTGGGCTTCACTCAGGCATAGCTTGAACAGATCTTCTGGCCATGCTGTGGCTGAGTCGGTTCTCCTCCGCATTATTCTAACATGGCATTGATCGTGTTTTTTCGTGACAATATCTTTATGCATAATAGGATTCTTTTTTAAAAACGTTAAAACTGTGTCTCTCTCATTATTGTCCAGCACACGACCTGGTGCCTAGGCAGAGTAGGAGACATTGACCCTGAGAGAAGCCTTCACCTGGCTTCAGGCAAGTTAAAGACCAAATCGGATAAGACATGTAGCTAGCCAATGTTTTCCTGAAGACACTCTACTATGAAGATTTCCTTACTATTTCCAGGATGTTACCACCATGATAATTCATCTCTAATGACTAGTGAATTCATATTTCACCCATATTATGTCATCATGTTTGTTCCTTCTGTTTTGTGTTACCTGAGTCTATGGGTCACCCTGTGTCTTCCACACAGTTGTCCTTTGTCCTTCATAAGTCATAAAGGTTCTGGACTTAACCCAGTGGTATCAGAAGTCAAGTGCTGCAAGTATACAGCACTTAATTTTTGGATAAAATGTAGCCACATAATGAAAATGACACACAGTTTGCAGCTAAAACAGAGTGGGGTCAAAATCTGGTTCTGTCGTTTGTTAGTTTTGGGGCTGTAGCTAGACTACTTGATTTCCTTAAAGCCCTAGTTCCAGCTGTAAAATGGGAATTTAGATTTAGGCATTACACAAAATGAAATGAGCGGGCATGGGAAATTTAGAGGATACTACTTAGCACAAATGATCTCGAGTTGGGAGGACTTGTGCTTAGCACCAGAACTACGAGGCTGGTATATTGGTTGGAGAAAGCAATTTCAGATGTATCAAATAGACCCAGTCATGCAATGACAGAACAAAATAAATGATTATTCCTTACTCATTCCAGTGCTTAAGCAAATATTTGTTGCATGTCTACTATGTACACCAGGTGCTGGGTTAGGCACTGCAGATACGGCCTTGATCAAGAAAGGCAAAGTTGCAGTGCTCCTAAAGATGGCTTTTTGGGGGAAAATCTGTCTGTGCTTGCAGCCATTCACTGGTTAACATGTGTGACTATCAGCAGTAACATCTTCTAGTCATGGCTGGGGACACCCTCTGAATTATCTGAATTTGCCTCCCTGCCTGGTTGGACAGATGTGCCTTGTGGGACAGTTAGATGGAAAGGGTCCATGGAAAATAGAAGGTGCTTTGTTAGAGCTCGGAAAGGTGGCAGAGGCTGAAATGACCAATGCAGAACAAAGTCTTAGAATAATGTACTTTTACAACCCCTGCAGTGCACAGACTCCACTTTCTCATGAGCTTCCTTCCCACTCTAAAGCCAGTATGCTTTCTCTAGCCCCCCCCCAAAAAAAACCCAAAACAATGAGCAACAAAAACCCCTGAGGAGATCAGGGGCCTTAAATCCTCATGAAGTATGAGTTCCAATGCATGAATAGAACCAGCCCATGCTGTGATGTTGACACTGGGTTTATTTGCATGACTTAATAGCTTATTTCACAACCCACTCAAAAGCTCCTTTTTCTGTTGAGGTGTGATTATTTTGCTATATACCCTGTGGATGAAATTCACATAAACACTGGATTTACTTATATTCCCCTCTGTCTTTCTCTCACTTAGCAGTGTGTTAGCACTGACTACCAAATAACAAAAATAGTTTCCTAAGCAACTGAGCAGCAGATTATGTAAAACCCTATCTAGAATTCTACCTTCAAATATCTGTGTGATTAAATGTGGTTCACTTTAAGGGAATGGAAGATGGAGCCATGACATATTGGGAGATGCAGATATGAACCTGCCCCTTATGGATGCAAATGGCTGTCTCATCCAATTAGGACCACAAGGAAAGGGCCAATGGGCACTTGTTACCTATAGAAGGTACTTTGAAGTGCACCATGAGACTTGGAGGCTTGGCTGGGTTTTGAATCTCAGCTCCACTGCCAACCAGTAAAGTAATTTTGAACAAATTATTTAACTTCCATGAGCCTCAACTTTCCTGCCTGAAAATGGGGTTAACAGAGTAGAGGCTATGTCTGCATTGTATACCACCCCAAAGGCCAAAATCATTATTAAAATGAAAAGGATTATTTTCTTTATATAATGGACACTCCATTGGCATACTGGCTGTGTAGTCAAGGGTTGAGTCCCTCCAGAATTTAACTATCAGACCAGGTAGCTGATTTTAATAGACTAATTCTTTTTCATCTTGACTTAGTCAATTGCCCACTGATCCTTAAGCATTTCTAGAGTCCCTGAGATGTACCTGTTACTATACACTGTTATGGGAAGATGAAAGCAGTTTTAGATTACAGAGTGCCTACCCTAAAATGTATTTTCTGGGATATGTTTTAATGCGATGTTCAGCATGATCACTAATGGATGCTTTAAATAATTGTACAAATTTCAGAATAATATGTATAAAATGACCCATATATGTTCAAAAAATTTAGTGGACATGTACCTATTAATAAATAGGCATATAAAAAAGCAGACAGGAAGTATATCAAATTTTTAACAGCATTTACCCTGGAATATGAAAGAGGACTGGTATGAAAGAATCACTTGCAACTTAAACATTTTAGTCGGTTGGCTTCTGAACAGTTGAAGATTTTTTGCAACAAGAATATATTCCTTTTTAAAAAATTGGCCCTGGCCAGTTGGCTCAGTGGTAGAGTGTTGGCCCCACATGTGGATGTCATGGGTTCCATTCCTGGTAAGGGCACACAAGAGAAGTGACCATCTGCTTCTTCACCCCTCCCTCTTTCTCTCTCTCTCTCTTCCCCTCCTGAAGCCATGGCTTGATTGGTTTGAGTGCATTGGCTCTGGGCGCTGAGTATGGCTCTGTGGAGCCTCAGCCTCAGGCACTAAAAATAGCTCAGTTGAAAGCATGGTCCAAGATGTGCAGAGCATCAGCCCAGACATAGGTTTCCTGGTGTATTCTAGTTAAGGTGCATGTGGAAGTCTGTCTCTCTTACCACCCCTCCTCTCACTTGGAAAAAGAAGAAAAAATTAATAGACTTTTGGGAGTAGTTTTAGGTTTACAAAAAATTTTAGCAAATATACAGAGATCTCATATACCTTATTTTTCCCTATTATTAACACCTGGTTTTAGTATGGTAGGTACATGTATTTACAATTGATGAGCCAATCTAATACATTGTTATGTACCAAAGTCTGTAGTTTACATCAGGGTTCTCTCTTGGTGTTGTACATTCTGTGGGTTTTGGCAAAAGTTTAATGACATGTATCCAACACTGTGGTATTACACAGAATAGTTCTACTGCTTTAAAAATCCCCTGTGATCCACCTATTCCTCCTTCCCTTTCTCTCCCCAAACTCCTGGTGACCAGTGATCTTGATACCGTCTCCATAGTTTTGCCTTTTTCAATGCCTCATATATTTGGAATCATACAATATGTAGCTCTTTCAGATTGGTTTCTTTCACTTAGCGGTGTGCATGTACAGTTCTTCCATTTGTTTTCATGGTATTATAGCTTATTTCTTTTTAGTGCTGAGTAATATTCTGTTGTCTGGATGTACCATAGTTTGTTTATCCATTCACCCATTGAAGTGCATCTTTGTTGTTTCTAAGTTTTGGCAATCATGAATAAAGCTGCTGTAAGTGTTTTTGTGCAGATTTTGCCAAAATCACGCTGTCTGGGTGTCTATAGATTTTCATTAAGCTTTGAAGTTTGGTAGTGTTAGTTCTCTGACTTCATTCATCTTAAATTTGTGTTTGATAGTCTGGGTCTTTTCATATAAACTTTAGAATTAGCTTGTCAATATCAACAGATAGCTTATTGGAATTTTTATTGGGTTTGTGTGAAATCTGTAGACAATGTTGGGAAGAGTTGGCATCTTGACAATATGGAGCCTTCTTACTCACTTACATGGAATATATCTCCCTTTATAAAGGTCTGCCTTCATTTCTTTCATCAGAGTTTTATAGTTTTTCTCATATATTTCTTAGAATATTTTGTTTTCTTTATTCCTAAGTATTGCATTTTTATGGTGTTAATATAAATATAAATAGTATTTTGTTTTTAATTCCAAATTCATTGCTGGTATATTAGAAAGCAGTTAACTTTTGTATATTAACCTGGTATCCTGCAACTCTGGCACAATTGCTTATTAGATCCAGGAGAATATTACTTGTATAATTAAAAAAAAAAGTCAATGGAGATGGGAGAGAAAATGAACTAATATACCTATATACATCATAATTATTAAAATATGATGAAATATTTTGATACTAGATATGGCTTTTGTGAATTTCCTATAATGACTTAGATTACTTTTGTTTATATTTGCAAATGTGAAGATTCATAAAATAAATTAAACAAAAGACCAACATGTCTCAGTTGTGTTTATAAAAGGTAGTGTATAGGTCCTAGAGACATCCAAGTAGGTGACAATATTAGTATATATAAATATTGTAAGCCAATTAACATGTCAATAAAGCACATGAAAAGGAAGAATCTAGACAATGATAGTTCCTAGTTATGACTCATTGGTGATCACTATATAAGTGGCAATGCTTTAGTAACTCAGAGACACATTGCAGTATTAATATCAAAAGCAGGGGTACAGGAGAGAAGAATTAACCACTCTGCTCTTCTGACTCTCTTGTGTACAACCATGAGTAAGATCTCCTTTGTGCACATTTGCCTGACTTCTGAAGGATAGATTCTCATCTCTCTTGCCTTCCCCATTATCTCACTCCTCTCTCGTTGCCAGACTCCAATCAGAACATTCAAGGAAAAGAATTCTGAGAAATGTAGTCCCTGCTGTCTGCTTTGCAATGCAGGTTTCTAAGAAGGGGTTGGTGACTTAGGATCAACAACAAATCTCTTAGGACATGCATTTTATTTATTTTTATAACCAGGATGTTGTTCCCTGAAAACTTTGACTTCTCAAAGTCTTCTCTATTTTTAAATACATGTGCAATGATTTTTCATATACAGCCTTAACTGAATTTACCTATAAGGTGAGTTAAAAGTCACTTCTCCTTTATTTTTAAAGGATTCTTTTTGGGCCCTGGCTGGTTGGCTTAGTGGTAGAGCTTGGCCCAGTGTGTGGAAGTCTTGGGTTCAATTCCTGGTCAGGGCACTCAGGAGAAGTGCTCATCTGTTTCTCCACCCCTCCCCCTCTCCTTCCTCTCTATCTCTCTCTTCCCCTCCCACAGCCAAGGCTCCATTGGAGCAAAGTTGGCCCGGGCACTGAGGAAGGCTCCCTGGCTTTTGCCTCAGGTGCTAGAATGGCTCTGGTTGCAGCGGAGCAACCAGATGGGCAGAGTATCACCCCCTGGTGGGCATGCCAGGCAGTTCCCGGTCAGGTACAGGCGGGAGTTTATCAGACTGCCTCCCTGCTTCTAGCTTTGAAAAAATACAAAAAAATACAATAAATAAATAAATAAAATAAGGATTCTTTTGTATAACTCTTATATTAGATAATCAATTTTATTTTTATGAGAATTCTAAGAAATGTGTTTTCCCTCTATTAGATTAGAAGCTTCTTGAAGGTAATGATTATTTCTCTTATGTCTGAATATACCTTGAAACATCTGGCAGAGTATCATGCACACAGTAGGTACTAATCAAATATTTGCTTAATTAATTAATGGACAGTATTACCTAAAATACTGTTATGATCAATGTAAGTCACTGTATAGATGAAGTGGACCATCCTTTTGCTCTGACTAATGGCTGTAACAAATGAATATCTCATTTACACTTCTGATTTATTAGCCCTTTTTATTGTAGTAGTCTGCTGGTTTGCATTGGTCATTAACTTTCTGTATAGAGCCATGAAACATTAGTGCAGACTTGATACATTCAGCTCATAGAATCACGTTTCCTACTGGATCGTACCTGGTATGTCTGAGAGCAGCTGAACGGCTCCTCTAATGATCCTAGAACACTGCTGTGAATGACAATTAGTGGTGCCTCATATTATCTGATTGGTAAATGACTGTCATGTACTTTACTTCCATTCCTCCAGGAAGGCTACATTATCTTCAAATAGTAGACTGCCATATGAAAATGCCAATATTTGCTCTGGATTGATCCAAAGTAACAATTCAAGCAACAGTCATTTGATAGGAGACACTCCTATAGTTTTTTACGAATCAATAACTTGTTAGGAAGAACGACTCAGTAAGGCACCCCATTATTGACCTCCTGGTCCAAGAGGGTAGGTAGGTTTTACAAAGGATTTCTTTGCCTGTCAGTCCTCATTGTAGTTTTAATAGAATAGGCATTCTGTTTTATTTTGGCTCCCAAATTGACTTAGATTATTCTTAAGTCTCAGAAGGATGATTCTGTTTAAAAATTGATATTAACATAAAAATTCAAATAAAACCAAGAAAAGTCTGCGGAGTTTCTCACATGGTACTGCTATTTAATCAGCCACCTCTTATTTGTGGTGTTCCCAAACCACAGTTTATCACTTTGGTGTTTTGCTTCTTCCCCTAGGTCTTAGCACCCATCCCCCAGGGCTGTTCCCAATCGTGGCTGTTTATTCATGCTGCTGCTTTGCTTGCCTGCGTAATATTTCTCTGTTTTTCCAACCTGCCTCACTTCCTGCCTGATGCTATTTTCTGCTCTGTTGGTTTTCTGCCAACCCTTTGCAACACTGTTGCAGGACTTGGCTGATCCTATTTATGGACCTGCACATGCTCTCTCCATCTCTGCTTTCTGCTTCGTTGCCTCCTCCTTTCAGGTGGTCTGCCCTCACACCTGCTGTGTAGCATCCAGGAGCCCCTAACTGCCTTCTGTCCCTCTGTCCCCTCTGCTGTGCAGCATGGGGGGTAAGCTGAAAGCTCATTAGCGCCAAGTGCTGCCATAGTGGCTCTTTAAAGCCTAGGGGCTGGTGGGTGAGTTGTCAATAGTTTCAAAGAGGGATAATAAGAGAAAAGGCATAGAGGGAATGATGAAAGAGACCACAAGAGAGAAAGAAGTGGCATTTAAAGTGGAGGAAATAGCAGAGAAGAGGAGGAAGATGAAGGACAGAGAGTACAGGAAAGAGGGAAGGGATGAGGGTAGAAGAAGGGAAGGTATTTATAGCCAGGAAAGCTATTCCAGGCTCCATGAAAGGTTTTCACTCAAGAACCAGGGTTTTCACATCCATTCGCTGAACTCGGCTCTACTCACTTTGTATCATTGTGCTTTGACTTCATGCTCTTGATTCCTTTGTTGCCTTCTTGTCCCACAGCCCATCTCCCATCTGAAGGGCCCCTGCCCTCCACCCACCCTTTCTATTTATTACCAGATCATCGCTTCCAGCCTCAGCAGAGTGGCCTCTCTGCCTGTCTCTCACTCTGCATTCATGACCAGCTCTAAAGATTACACTTGCCCTATGAGGTGTGAGACTCTCAGATACTACAGATTTGGGGCAGAACTCAATCTGAAGACTCTTGATCTAGTGATGGCCTTTCCACTTTATAAGAAGGGACAGGGGAAGCAAAAAAATCAGACAATAGAGTGATAAGAAAGAAATTTCTGTGGAGTTTCATGGTTGAAATCTCCTAATATTAGGAGTCATGTTCCTGGAGGCAAGATCCCTTTTCTACTTTTATGTAATTAATGACATTTTGATATCCTTGACTCTTAATACTCAAAATGATAGTGAAGGTAATAGAGTCAGTGTCATAAAGTAGGGGTTTCAAATAGTTCTTTTCATTCATGCCAGGTCTGATTTGTTGCCAGCAGTTACCAGAGGCTGTATGGAAAGGCATTTGAAGGTGCTGTGTACAGACACAATGGAAAGAGTTCTGTGATTGATTAATAATGTCTGCTGTAGCATGAGGATATGGAAATGGTAGTCTGTGTACCATGCATTAGTTCATCTAGTTTTTAAAGTTTTTATAAATGTATTTGTTATTTTCCACAGATAGATATTTTATAGATTTAGTAAGCCAAAGGGGAGTGCTGTCCCTACTTTCAGAAGTTCTGGGAATGTAATGATCCTTCACCACCACCTACTTAATTTTCTTCAGCTTTGGCACAGGTAACTAAGCTGTAAGAGGAAAGCAAATGTTAATATGCAGCACATATACTTTTGCCCCATATTAAAAATTATCCAATAACCAAATGTTTATCCTCTACTGTAAATACAGGGCACACAGAGGGTATTTGTTGTTTGTTTAGTTTGGTTCTTCTGTTGGTTTAGTTTCAGCAAGATCAAGTATCCTTTGGTGGAGTAATTCAGTTTATGCTAATTAGAGAAGGTGAGAAGATTCCCTTGGCTTCTGTAGCAGACATATTTTTGCTGTGATGATGCATGCATGTATTTCTATACAGTATCAGAGTTATAAGGCCATTTATAACTTGATTTGGAGAATGAAGGTCAGAGAATATGTAACTTATTCAGGGTTTCACATTTAGTTCCTAAGTCATCTTTCTTATGCATAATAATTCAGCTTTCTCTCTGCCCTCTCTTCTCTCTGACTGCTCTTCTCTGAAGGCTACAGTGATCCCATCCAGGCAGCCAGCCAGAGAGGGGCTATAGGTTCGCATCTGGAGCTGTGATTGCCAGGTATTATCTTTGAGTCCCCTTCAGTGGGTGAGAGTCACTCGGCAGCATAGGTGAGGGCTAGGTGAGTAACAGAGCATCTTTCCAAGAGCTCTGAAGCCAGGCGGCTCAGGAACAGGGGTCAGGGCCCTAGGTAGGAGCAAAGTAAGGGACTTCCTAGAGCAGAGCTGACTGCTCTGCCCCCACTGCACATGCACAGGTGCCCTCACTCACTGTCATCTGTGGTGTGTGTGTATAACCAGTTTAAAGATTCAGTCCAAGAATGAAGCCAAACCACTAGATGGTTTATTTTAGGCAGGCATCTTTTGTTAGACATTTTCTTTCTGGTAGATGGTCTCAATTGTTCAGTGAGGGGGCAGGGATATTCAGGTAGATCTTTAGATCTAGTCTAGAATGGGCCTGAAAGTTAGGAGATCCTGTCCCACTATTAAAAAAAATGCTTCAGAATGGCCAAAATATTATGTAAATAAATGATAGCTGTTGCTCTAGTGCTGATGAGAAAACAATGGTTTCTTGCCTCACCTGTATAAGGAGAAGTTGGACTAAGGGGCCATTCCTTTCTAAGTGTCCTGTTGCATATTTCTGTGATCATGCCTTCATCACCTGGGCATGCTATGTCTGAAGGCAGATCCAGTCGTCCTGTAACTGAACAAGTTGGAGTTTGCTTGAACCTGACCTCCTGTGCTGTGTTCCAGTGCCTAGCCCAGCACCTGGGCCGCCACAGGTCTCAGTGAACGTGTGTTGAATCAGGCAATCTCAGCAGGCTGGTGAGCAGCACTGACTGTGCTAGATAAGCCTCAGGGACCCTGGGGATCAAAGGAGCAGTTGGACCCCTTGGCTAGAGGCTGATGGCATCGTCGTACTTAATTCTCACACTAATGTCAGAATAGCTGTTACAGTTCCTATTTTATAGGGGAGAAGACTGAGGCTAAAGAGTAAGTGGCCTGAAGTATGTACACACTGGGGCTGCAGCCAGGGTCCCCAGGACAGGACGCGAAGCCACTTTCTCCCTGATGTGCCATGCCTGCTCCCAAGACAGAGGAGTGACACTCTCCTGATGGGCACAGCTGAAGTGAGAGGGAAAAGCAGAAGTGGGCTCCTGGTGAATTACCTCTTAAAAGTATGTAGCAATCTAACAGAGCAGCTTTGAGGTGTTTTGACTTTATTATTAATACATAGTCTTTGAAGTTTGCTGTAGTTATCTGAGCCCTTTGAGGCAGAAAGGCCGAAACTCTTTGGACCCTTCATAATTTTTCATGTTGATTTTGTGGTTGTCCCTAATAATTCTCTCAAACAACTGAAATAAGGTCAACTTGTTCAAATACTTACATAGGACTTTGGAACCTACTGTAGCCCTGGTTAAAGTCTCCTCTAACACTCCGACTCTTATTAATGCTGCTCTACCTCATTCCCCAGGGCTGTGTGGAAACTCTAACATGGAATTATATTCCCAGGCAATCAAGTAAAATTCCTTTTGTATGCAGGAATTTGTTCTGTTGTTCCTACTACTGTATTTATTGCTTAGAACTAAACCCTAATATCATTAATTAATAGAAATTATGTCAGTAAGTGAAGCACTGTGCAAATATTTAAATTAGTCACAAGATTATTTGGCAAGCAAAGGTGGGTACAACTAGAAACCTATTATATAACTTATGTTTGGCAATTAATAGTCATTTCTAATTATTCTCACCATAAGATGCACTGCACTATGGCTTAATATGAACAAATTACTAGGGGAGTGAAAGTGAGTATAGTTTTGATGCAAGTGGAATAAAACTCATATGCATAAATATAATTAAAATAATAATGCATTTTATTTATTTGTGTGGGGTCTAGCTACAGCTGCATTCTTGCTGCTTTGTAATAAAATTAAAGCAGTCGATTAAATACTGATTAGCTGTTTAGAGACAGATCAGATTATAGCAACAATTAAAATCGTTGTAGAACAATGTATTTAATCAGTCTACTCTTCCTTCTGCAAACAATGTTTTGGAATAAAGTTCTTTATTAGATACATGTGCTTTGAGTATGAGGCACATTGTTGTGATAACAAGAACTATGGGCTTCATACTAGGAAGCTTGGAAGCTTCCCTGCTTGGCCCAGAAAAATGAGACCTTTGAAGTACATTCTAGCCAGGGTCACCACATAAGGGCACACAAGTGGAAATGAATGGGTATGTTACATGTGGGCTGGCTGGTACCCTCCTGGGCTCAGTGGATGGATTCATGAAGAATGATTTCCCATCAGAAGCAAAAGGTTGAACTCTATGTAGAAGGGAGTAGGGAGCCATAGGCAGTATCAGGATAAAATATACTGGAGGAGATTTTTGGTAAGTGGTGATGGACATGTTAATGCCTCCCACAAATAGGAATGGCTTGAGCTCATCTGTGAAGTGGAATGCTGTTTCCTTTTGAGGATATGGGGAAGCAGAATCTAATCCTGTACCCGTCTTCAAAGTGGCACGGTGGCCATCCATGTGCCCCTCGTACACTCTCTGCCATATTTGTGTTTGCTCTGTGTGTGGCATATATTTGATAGCCTTAATACCTCTTTGAATCACTTTATATATATATATGGGTTTTTTGTATTTTTCTGAAGTGAGAAGCGAGGAGACAGAGAGACAGATTCCCGACAGATTCCCACATGCGCCTGACCAGGATCCACCCGGCATGCCCACCAGGGGGTGATGCTCTGCCCGTCTGGGCTGTTGCTCCATTGCAACTGGAGCCAATAAATTTGTTTTTAAACAGAAGGAGATCATGCCACCAACCATAAAGAAAAAGGAAACACAAACATATTCAGTGAAATACATTATCTCAAATAATGAGGTAGATGCTGTTTCCCGATAATTACTTGAACCTGAGGTCTGTTCTCCCTTTCTTAAATGGGGTGATTTCCTGAGTGTTAGCTGATTAAGACATGTGGCCTCACATTGAGACTTTCTTCTTCATACAATAAAAAGGATTCACCGTGAATTTAAACAGAAGTACATTTTGCATTGCATGAATCAGTGTTATCTAACGCCACCTCTCTTGGGTGCCTAAAGGCCTCTCCTGCGGTCCACAGTGGTGTGTGCCTCACCTGTGGGGACCAACTGTCCACTGAGACCAGCCTGACCAGTGGTAGGTGAGCGAGGCTCATGTTTAAACCTAGCATTCACCAGTTGTCATACTTGATTTTACTATCTGTTAGCCAGAAAATGGGAATATTTTAAAGGAAGTCACAAAGAAATACTTGCTCCAGACCCCAGCTGCTGGTTGGGTGAGTCACCTTCTGAGGATCAACATTCAGGAGTATGTAGTCTTGCCTCTTTTTTCTTCCTCCTTGGGAGTAAGCCTGCCTGCAGGGGTCAGGTAGAGTGAGCCCAGGATTTTTAAGGAGAGGGTTAAGATGACAGACCTCAGCATACTTTCTCTCCTCTTTTGTTCAGCAGGACAGCCCTCTCATTCACAGGGTATAAGAAACAACTTCTAATTGTCACCAGGAGAAAATTTCAGCAGAAACAGGAGGAAAACTTTGAACCTGTGGGTTCTTCCCTGTATGTATTTATGCCATACTGACTTCTGGTCTAGAGGTCAAATGATTGAATTCACGATATTTTATTAGTTCCAAGATAAGATAAATCATAAAATATACCAATAATGTAATAAGAGTTATTGGAGAATTTTTAAAAATCTACCTAAAATATGCATATCACTTAAAAAGAACCCTCATTTATGAAATATTAAAATGTGAAGAAAATGGTTATTTTTGAATTAAAAAACAAACTTTCATGTCATGGCTTTTACTGCTTTAACATGATCCCACTGCTTTAGAGTCTCATCCATTCATATGTCACTCTAATATCTGGCCTTGGCCTCTCTGTTGATATGATTCTGACTGAATCACAGAGCCAGATAAGGACGTGCCATATTTCCCCATGTATAAGACGCACCCTGTTCTGAAAAATTTGGAGTCTAAAAATTGGGGTGCATCTTATATAGTGGTTATGGCATTTCAAATGCTATAAATGGAACTGAGGACGAGGCAATATATGAAGACAGTGATTCTTCATCAGACACAGATGAGGACAAGCTAATGGATGGGAGTTTTGACAGTGATTGTATGAATTTTATGATGAATAAAACGAGTTCAATTACTTTACGTAATACATTTTTTTTCAAATTTCAGGCTGCAAAATTAAGGAGCATCTTATACATGGGAGCATCTTATACATGGGGAAATATAGTGTATCATTTGAGATTTATTTTATCTTTTGTATGATATTTTTTTTACTAGTGTACAAAAGGTAAATTTGGCCTATGACATTGGGTTGTAGCATGGACTTTGATGCTGTTATGATGATACTGGGCCCAGCTCCTCATACTGTTGTAGAATGTGTACAGATGCACACACAAGCCAAAGAAAACGATGCCACCCTTTGCTGTCAGCTGGGTGTTTGGAGCTTTGCCCACATGTAGAGCCCATGCATGGGACTGAACCTTTGGTGAATGGTTTTACCTGCATTAACCTTTTGAGTAGTACGAATGTTCATCTATGTCCTTGTGCCTCCCGACCATCCAGGACATAATCAATTTATCTTAAAAATGTGTAAGGCAACATTAAAAAAAGGCAATGTTCTTCTTGTTTTCATAAATTGGTTATCAAATACACATGATTTTAAGTTAATAAAACTGTAGCTGTAACTTCTTTTTTTTTTTGGTATTTTTCTGAAGCTGGAAACGGGGAGAGACAGTCAGACAGACTCCCGCATGCGCCCGACCGGGATCCACCCAGCACGCCCACCAGGGTGACGCTCTGCCCACCAGGGAGCGATGCTCTGCCCATCCAGGGCGTTGCTCTGTCATGACCAGAGCCACTCTAGCGCCTGGGGCAGAGGCCAAGGAGCCATTCCCAGCGCCCGGGCCATCTTTGCTCCGATGGAGCCTTGGCTGCGGGAGGGGAAGAGAGAGACAGAGAGGAAGGAGAGGGGGAGGGGTGGAGAAGCAGATGGGTGCTTCTCCTGTGTGCCCTGGCCGGGAATCGAACCCATGACTTCTGCACGCCAGGCCGACGCTCTACCACTGAGCCAACCGGCCAGGACCTTAATTTCATTTTTTGAAAAAAAATTCACTCTCTGGTGTCAGCAAGCATGAAATAAACTCACTTCTCAAAGGGTTAAAGTAGGTTCAGTGCCCTGGATCCAGAAAAGGTTGTCTATTTCTCTTCTGCCTAATTGAGAGTCAAATCTCATCTGAGCAGTAGGTGGGTCGATAGCCCAGAACACCCAGAGCACTGGAGGAGATGTCCAGAGAGAAAGACTGCATGTTTACCCTGGGCTGGTGATGGTCCAGACTGCTTGCCTCTGGCCTGCTCAGGCTGGGACATTATCCTCAGGGCTCGTGGTCACTGGAGCTGGGCACAGACACAGAAGTTGATAGAGTATTATCCTCCGCATGAGCAGATGATAGAGAAGATGGATGTTACACTGTGCCCCTCTGAACGCTCTGTCCAGGGAAGCAGAGTACTTGGAAAGAGCTCCTTTGCCCCTAGAAAGGGGAATTACTTGCCTTTAATCCTCACTCATCATGAGAAACTGTCGAGGGGGCGAGGCCGGTGGGCAAGCCTGCTTGCGTCGTGGGCTAGGAGCACAGCAGAGAACAGGCAGCCCTCTGCCCCTCCTTCCTCTTCCTCCTTTGACCCAAAGAAACTTGGGTCTCTGACCTACTGCTCAAGAACCGATGTATTTTCACAATCAAATGCTGTTATAAGCTCCTGAAATGAGTACAGAATCATAAATGCATAGTTAGAATGGATGTTACAATTAGAAGAAGGAATAATTGAATAGGGCAGGAGTGGCTGTAGTCTGTTTGCAAGTGTTGAAGACATAGTGCTTACGGTTTAGGAAACTTCAGTCCTGGCCACGTTTACTCAGTGCCCAGTGGATGTTCAACACCTCTGCTACCCCAATTAAAAGTAATCAATCTCTATCATCCTGATGAGTCACTCTGAAAATAACCACCAATTATCCCAATTTCAGTAGAGAAGATTATATACTTTTAATTCGGGACAGACTGAAGAGAAATACAGAGAGATTTGTAGATATATGGTAACAAAGCCTTCTACATCCTAAAATAAAGTTTTCTACCATTAATCAACCCTTGCAGACAATAAACATGAAAGGACTCTCTTCCTAAGATACACACTTAGGAAGTGCCTTCTTACATTCCTAAAACCCCATGAAAATTATTAAGATTCCCATCAACAAATCCAAGTTGTCTATTTCTGTGGACTGGAATTTACATCATCTGAGAAAGAAATGATGTGGCTTTGTGGCATGGTTACTGGAGATTATTTACTGCCGTCAGATACTAACATAGCTGTCATATACAAGAGGGACTAAAATTTGTTCTTTCTAGTTCCTGATAACAGACTCTAGTGATAGAGTAGCTGGTTTTAACTTGAATAAAAAGCATTGTAGCAAAACAGAGATTTACCAGTGGAATGATCAGCTCCCAAAAGTTGTTATAAAACCTTAGTGGAAGGATTTAGGAATAATTAAGGTTCTCTGGAAGCAAGTAACAGAGACCAGCTTGGGTTAACATAAGTTTACAATGGAATTTATTAGAAAACTATCAAGGAATTAACAGACTAAAGATGGAGGCAGGAAGAGCCCTGCCTGGGTAGCTCAGCTAGTTAGAACATTCTACTGATACGCCAAGGTTACAGTTGAATGCCCAGTCAGGGCAAATACAAGAACCAACCAATGAATGTATAAATAAGGGGAACAACAAATTGATGTTTCTCTGTCTCTCTGTCTCTCTCTCTACAATCAATTAAAAAACAAAAATATGGAGTCAGGAGGACCAGACTTATAAAGAGAAACAGAATCAGATGAAGTCTACTTGGCTATTGAGGTGCCATTGTAGTAAGGTACAAATGACTAAGTGGTGTGTCACCCTTGTTAGGACTCAAAAGTCCTGGAAGAGAAGGACCAGTTGGCTGTTCTTAAGTAAGCATTTTCTCACATAGAGTGGGTACAGTGTAACATTTACCAGAGATCTCCAGGGATCCTTCCAACTTCTATAGTGGGCAGAGGGGTAGGGCATACAATGTACTAATCTACAAAGACTGCCTACAACAGGGGAGGTTCCCCCAAAGAGAATCAGGATGCTGTTACAAAAAAGGGAATATGGAGTGAGGAGCCCAAAATTAACAAGCAGTATTTACTACAGAAATCAACTGAACATCCGTTGTAATACCATAAAGGAAGATTTTTCATTAGGAAGGGAATTGGGTTGAAAGACTTATTCCCTCTGGATCCAGTAGCACTCATTGGTAAGAGGAATATATTTCCTGAAAGATGAAGGCTTGAGCCTCCCTAAAGGTAGTTAAATCTGGGTATGTTTCCACCACTGGACTGAGCATCCTTGATGCAGGAAACTTGTCTTTCATCCCCACAGTCTTAGCACCCAGTGTAGAGCTAAGGAGATGATGAGTAAAGGGAGAGTGAACAGGCCTCACAGCATTGGCTTCTATACTGGCGCCTCCTCTCACCATCTTAGTCCCAATCCATACACTTCTTAGTCCTTAGTGTGTGAATATTTGATTCCCTGGTATCTGTCAGGTGGAACCTTTCTCTGAGAAGTTGAATGCATTTTACTCTATTGATTTATTCTCATCAGAGTTGAGCTGTGAGTGGTAAGTAGGCATTTGTTTCTATTATGACTGTCAATAGTATGATTTCAAATCACTTTTATCACAGTGGTTTCAAGTGATCATACCTTTAATTTACAAAGCCAGCTCCTTAGAACTGAACCAAATCAAACCATATTAAACTATATAGCCTACCCTTCAATTTATGGACATTATTATGGGGAAATCATCTTCCTTTCTTGTTTAGATTGTGTGTATGTGTATGTGTCTGAGTACAGAATCCTTAAGTTAGATATGAACAAAGGTATATATATATGCAAGCGTATAAATCCTTTAAAAAATAGAAACAATTCCAACTAGAATGCTTTAGAAAAGAGAGAACCTGCAAGAAAATAGGGAAACCTGAATGAGTCAGAAAGTTATTGTTTCATATAGACGGTTGATATGTTACTTACCCTCTGAATATTGTTCCTCCTGGTAGGTTGTGTAATGT
Organism: Saccopteryx leptura; assembly: GCF_036850995.1. Taxonomy (NCBI): domain Eukaryota; kingdom Metazoa; phylum Chordata; class Mammalia; order Chiroptera; family Emballonuridae; genus Saccopteryx; species Saccopteryx leptura. Next base: position 78,901,508 of record NC_089512.1, read on the forward strand.
GTGAAATAGGGATGGTAATAACTTAATATAATTTATAGGCTTGTTGTGAGGATTAAATGAATTTATTGGTTCTTGTTTACTCTCAACTCTGCAATGGTTCCAAACTTCCTGGGCAATAGTAGGGGAGGGAGAGCAAGCAGAGATCTCCCCAATGCCATGGCTAGTCATGTAGGGCACTGTGAACATGAACCTCCTTGTTGGCTATTTCCTACAGAGAGGATAAAATGGTGAATGGAATAGGGTTATATGCACCTGTGTAGTTTGCTGTCTGCATTGATTTGGTCAGAGTTGCCAAGAGAGGCAACATTCAGAGTAGAAGTACTCTTGAACATGCCGTTTTAACCTGACCCTTTCAAACTTAAACCAAATCTTTCCCCTTCAGGATTTAATTGGTTGTGGCAAAAAAATACATCTCAAGCTTCTCTAGCTCATCATCCTGATGGTGCTGAGCTCTGTGTGTGGCTCCATCTGTAATTACTGTCCTCTTTATTAGCATGCGATTTTACCTCATTTTGTGTATTGGTATCCTGTTTCCAGGACAACCAGAAGTTGTATCCAAATACTCCAAATCCTGCTATCATCTTGATTCCTCTTACTTTGTGGTCAAAATATTCAATTAGTTCCATGATTCTCCCAGCTTTCTTTCCTGTGTTCTCTCTCAACACAAGGCCAGGCTCAGCTGTGCAGTGTCTTTAAACATACTAATATAAATCTTGTGTTTCTGAAAGCTAACCTTGATGTTTTTCCCTTCCACTCCACAATAGATGTCCAGTGATCAGGACTCCTCACTGAAAAGTGTTATTGACACAAATCACTTGAAACAGTGTCTAGCACACAGTAGGTGCTTAATAAATCTGTGCTGCTATTATGCTCATCATTATTATTACTCATATCCCACTGTAGTTATTCTGAAGATTAAATGATAAAATATACATAGAGTACAATAGCATATTGCCTGGCACATTGTAGGCACTAATTGTAGGCACAGAATCCAGAGCTCTATTTAAGAAAATGAGCCACAACACCTTCTAGGATAGTTGCCTTGTCTCGACTCTGCTCATTCCTGTATGCCATCCCTTCTGCTACTGTGCTTTCAATGATGATGTGTTTTTAGAATGATGCCTCATCATCCAGAGGTGCTTCAAGGTGTTTGATCATCAAAAAAATTCACTTACCATCAGCCACTAAGTCAGAAAAGTAGTGTCACTTTTTATATTTTTATTTTAGGGTCATAATTGTGGGTTATGCTGTTATTAAATATATAAACACTATATAAAATTATAAAAAGAAAGCAATATATCATCCTAAATCACAACATCCAGAAATGTCCACTGTGAACAGTTGAAGAGCATCATTATAAGCATATCTTAATGCACTGGTACAGTTAGGAAGATAGAAGGATAGTAAGAATCAACCTTGTAAGAATGGGACTAACTCTGAGACCATAATATACCTGTTGTATAAACAGAGACATTAAATTCAGTATTACTTGAGCCTGACTGGTGGTGGCACAGTGGATAGAGGGTTGACCTGGGATGCTGAGATCCCAGGTTAGAAACCTTGAGGTCATTGTGTTGAGGGTGGGCTCAAAAACTGAAGCGTGCAGTCGCTGGCTTGAGTGTAGGATCATTGACATGATCCCATGGTCACTGGCTTGATCCCAAGGTCACTGGTTTGAGTCCAAAGTCACTTGCTTGAGCAAGGGGTCACTGGCTTGGCTAGAGCCACTGGTCAAGGCACATATGAGAAGCAATCAGTGAATAATTCAGGGCCACAACTACGAGTTGAGGCTTCTCATTTCTCTCTCTCTCACAACAACAACAAAAAAATAATTTTAATTGAATTTAACAGAAATAAAACTGAAACTGCTGAATTTCTGATATGTATTTTTTTGTTGTTGTTGTTGTTCCTAAAAGACACTTATAAAGGTTAAGAAAAAAACTGAAATCATTAAAGGGTTGGAGTCCTTATGAATTTTTTACTATATTAATTTTAGATGTTATCATTTACTAGAAAAAATTACATGTTGGGCTTCTCTTATTTCTTTCTACTTCCTCTCTCACTACCTTCCCATTTTGTTGCTTGCATTTTATTTACTCTGATAGGTTTATAACATCTTTATTGTTTTGAAAATGTAATTCTCCTATTTATTTAGCTCTAGTTTTGTTTTAATTTGACCCATCATTCATTACTAGTTCTTCTACCATGGTTTGTACATTCCAGGATTATTTATTTTTACTTTATTGGATAACTTTATTGTCAGAAAAATTTCCCCCCCAAAAAATTTCATGAGAGTTGTATTTTCTGAGATTTTTCACTTTTGAGACTATCTACCAACTGTCATTATACTTGAATAACAAGTTGATGGTGGAGCATTCTTGGGTCATATTTTCTTTCCTTCTGAAGCTTGCAGACTTTGCTATGAGATTTTCAAAGACTGGATGTTGCTATGGAAAGTGTGAGGCCAGCTGATTCCTTTCTCCCTGTTGTACTTGACTTGCTTTCTTTGTTTTGGGTGCCTGAAAAACTCTAGTTTTACTTTTGATGTGTAATAGGTTAATTAGGATGTCAGTGCTGATTGTTACATTTTTTCTCATTACGATGTGTTGTTTTCATCTATGGCTTCAGTTCTTTCTCCTTTGGGGAAATGTTTCTGTGTGATAACTCCGTTTTTCTCTTCTTGGTGCACTGTTTCAGGGGGACCCCAGCTAGGCACCCACTGCTTCACTTCATTTCTCTTCCCCATTAGTGTCCTGTTTCTGTGTGCTTTAGTAAGTCCCTTGAGTTTTTTCTTCTGTATATTGTAATTACTTTGAATTTCTCCATTATTCTGTTAACTTGATTTTTAGTTTCAGCTTCTTTCTATTTCTGTTTTTGGCTTATTTATTAGATCTTCAGTGTTACATAATATTTTTCAGAGTATTTTCTTAGTTCTGAGATTTCCTTTTATCTTTTTAATTTTGATCTCTTACTGAATGTTCTTATTAAGCTTTGGAATATTAAGAGGCATTCATGGGGACTTGTTTGGTTCCTTGGGTTGTATTTTTTCCAAGTGAGTTTCGTTCCCTGTCCTTCGCCTTAAGCTCCTCTCCTCCCCCCCCCCCTTTGCACCCCACCTCAGGTAGTATCCCTGCCTTTTCTCTTCATCCTGCTCGCTATTACAACGGCTGTTTCTGCTTTTCTTTTTTTAAACTGGTGTGACTGACCTTCCTTAATCTATTTTAAAATTATTTGGGATGAGGTTGTCTTCCCCATTCTGAGCCCTAGTTTGAGGACTGGATGTTGCATTTTACCTGCTTGTCTAAAGATGAATGATTTTCAAAGTGTGGTCCTGGGACCAGCAGCCTCAATTACAAAGGGATTCTTGGGCCCCCACCTCAAGTTACTAAGTCAGAAATTCTGGAGCTGGACCCAGCAGGCTGTGTTGTCATAACCTGTCACATGATTCTGGTGCATCTAAAAGTGTGAAGCCACTGCAGGAGCACTGTCCATGTGGGCCTGGAGGACTGTGAAGAAGCTGAGTGTGGATTCGGCCGGAGGACCTTTGTCCTGCTCTGTCTTCTGAGGTCTCATTAAAAATCCCATCCACTTGATAACATTATACGGAGTGAAATAAGTAAATCAGAAAAAAACAAGAACTACATGATTCCATACATTGGTGGAACATAAAAACGAGACTAAGAGACATGGACAAGAGTGTGGTGGTTACCAGGGGTGGGGGGAGGGAGGACGCTGGAGGGAGGGAGGGAGAGATTTAGGGGGAGGGGGAGGGGGAGGGGCACAGAGAAAACTAGATAGAGGGTGATGGAGGACAATCTGACTCTGGGCGAGGGGTATGCAACATAATTTAATGACAAGATAACCTAGACATGTTTTCTTTGAATATATGTACCCTGAATTATTAATGTCATCCCATTAACATTAATAAAAATTTATAAAAAAAAAAATCCCATCCAAAGTGAGCCTATTCCTCTACCGGGGTGCTCAACTCCTTTGGACTTGGCATGCTGCTCTGTAAATCAGTGAGCTCTAATGACCTCCTGTCTCTGTTGGCTGAGTGTCAGGAACTGTTTTCTACTGGGTCCCTGCAGAAGGACACCTGGCTGGGGGGCTTGAGTGGGGCCTGCACTGTGCCTGCCTGGTGCAGGCTCCGTCAGCCCCAGGAGGGAATGCTCTTTCCTAATTGATCTTTCCAGGGGGCGTCTTTGCAAATCTTTGCAAACGAGGAACATCTACAGCATGTCCTGAGGCTCTGATTCAGTCTTCAAATGACATGTAGGAGCTTCTTTATCAAAGTTGTACACTTTGAATTTGTCCAGGTTTGTCTAATCACTCTCCTCCCCTCAGTCCCCACCTAGACATATTGTAGGGTGTTTTTGAAAACTCTCCAGATTCTGTCTACTTTTATTCTTTAGCACTGCTGTTGGCTATGTGTAGGGTTAGGGTCAAGAGAATTAATGAGACTGACTTTACCAGAATCTTCCTGTCTCTTCATAATCTTATTGCTTGAAAAATTCTAGCTTAAGCTCATACCATTTTGCTAGTTTTATAGATGCTGTTAAAATTGTAACCATTAAAAATGCTGATCATTTTCTTATTAAAATTTGTTAGTTTATTATTGGAGGTAGGTAACTCTATGCACCTGCCTCACTTTTCTATTAACATACTACAAATGCATTAAAATATTCTTTTCTTTCAAAAATGAAAGAAAATTATTTGCTGCTTGGCTTTCTATTCGTTAGATTTTTTTGGTTGCAAGCACTCACATACTTGCAATAACTTAGGCAGGAGAGAAAGCAAGTTTTGAGAGGATGCTGGATAATATATGGAGGCAGTTACGGAACAACTTCTGAAGAAGAGAGGGCACCTGGTGCCCTCAGCAGGACAGATTTGTGGACACCTGGAAGACCCTGGCCATGGGATCACTGAGCTCTGAGGACCTACTGAGCATGGCGATGTGAAAGGCAGCCCTATTGGTACACAAGGGAGGAGCTGCTCTCTTAAAGCAGTGGTTCTCAACAAGAGCAACTAGCCTTCCCCACAACAAGCTGGGACACTGAGAAATGTCTAAAGACATTCTGCGTTGTCCTAACTAGAGAGATGATGCTACTAGCAGCCAGTGAGCTGAGGACATAAACATCAGAAAGCACAGGACAGCACTCCACAACAAAGATTTAACTGATCTAAAATGTCAGCAGGGCTGAGGTGGGGAGATTCTGCCCCACAGGGAGGGTGTATAAAAGGCAAGAGCTATAGCTGTTCATTACACTGTTCAGTGGGCACATGAGATTCACATTCACATTCACCCAAGAATGGGTGTGTATATATACTGATTTCTCTCACACTTGGAAGATTGTGTGTCCCCCCCAAGCTCCCCTTTTTAACTTGTCTTTTTTAACTGAAAAAAATTAAACATTTTTTTTTGGAGGTATAGTCATTGAGATATTGCCTTGTCCTTGCACCAATACCCAGAAGTCAATTTCAATTGACTAACTAAACTCATGTGAATCTTTCACTTACTGGTTAAGTTTGCCTGTAACTCTAATGAGGTTTGTGAAGTTAAATTCCTACATCATGTTCACCATAGGAACTATAGAATATATTGATTTGCTAATCAATAAAAGTTTTAGCTCCGTACTCAAAGGATCTTATCTTTGTGACTCCATCCTTTGTGCAAAAGTTCACAGGGAAGAGCTGCCTTTTGTTTTCTTAATCAGTTGGTAGTTGCAGGTGGCTCTGTTATTTGTCACTGGCAAATAACCATGTGACTATGGACAAGTCACTTAATCTCTCTAGACTGCAGTGTCAGAAACAGAGGTAATTTTCAATGGGCTTGGAGGGGTAGATGCACTCCTTTAGTTCTAACACTCTGGGACTATAAGTCAGGTGGACCAGATGAACCCTCCTTTCTGGAAGGCAGAGGGCCAGGACATTTCTGTCTTGGAGTGATTTTCAAGTTTTTGGTAGATACCTCAGTGCCAATCATCAGGTAACTTCTCTTTTGCCAGTATGCCCATAGCAAGATATACTGTCACACCGCACATTAATAAATTTTAACAGATTTTAAATGAACTTCCTCTAAACAGATAGAAGAAAACTAGAACCTTCCTGGAGAAATCCCTTGGCAGATGAGCACACCTGTTGGTGAGCTGGCAGAGCTGGAGCAGTCTCCGTAGGCTGCCCAGCAGTTCTTCTTACAGTAGGAGCAGTGTGTTTGCTAAAGGCAAACACAATCATGTCTGAACCTCCCTGACTTCTCTCAATTAGAAGGAAATGTCACTGTCAAGGCTCCGATGCCTCAAAGGATCCCAACCACAAGGTCTTAAAAAAAAAAAATCAAACTTAGGAGTTTGATTCTTTGAAAAGCCATCAAATGCCATAGAAGTTTTTTTCTGCAATCTGTAAGCAAAGTAAAATTTGACAGCATTTATCAGTGTTGATAATGTGCATGGATGTTGCCTTTATTGCTAGCAGTATGGTATATCATTATATAAACTTGATTTTACTTCTCATTAAACATTTACAATGCGGTTGCTTTTCTTTGCTCTTGTGACAAGATGGAGATTAAGTAACTTTTGTTACCCAATGGAATTATCTATGCTCAAAACCTCAACCTAAATTAATTTCTGTTGGCAAAATACATTTTTAAATATTTTAACTATTCATTTTGGGAAAATTAATATTCCCTGTGAATGAATATTTTAATGAAAATGTAATTAAGTTTATTAATAAGCCTGAGAGGGGAGAAAATTTAACTTAAAAAATTGTCAACATTTTGCTTGATGGTTACCTTTCATGTCAGTAATTATTTCTGGGATTTCTAAGCAAAATACACATTTACTTAATTGCTATCCATTAATCTGGAAAGTGTCCTCTCTTTAAATTGTTCAAAAAAGAGTCTATATCTAATTGTTCTGAATATGAAGTCCCTGTGTGCTCAACAATATGAAGGCTTGAATTAAATCCCTACTGTGTAAATTGCATGGTAGGTGCTTCATGTATGTCTTCCCAGACTTTTAAATATTTAAGATGAAAGGAGGATCTAAACATTCTTAGCTCTAATGCCAATTTCTCTGTGAAGCCTTCTCTATGCTAACAGCTGAGGACAGTCTTTATATTGTAGCTCTGTGCCCTCTTCCTCTGTCTCTGGCAATCTGGTGTCATTGTTATTCCTCTCATCTATGAGATTGGGGCACCTGGCTCAAAGTCTCTTGGTTGTTATAGCTTCTTCACATACAAATTGTGTGGCTTGGTCCTTTGGAACTTCAAGATGGCATTCTGATAAAGCAAAAGGAATGAAGCTTTCTTAGGTGGATAACATAGGCTTTAAATAGTTTGGTTAGCTTCCATTCAAGCTACACTTGGAGAGGGATTTATGAGTTACCCTTGAATATGAACACTTGATGGTCTTAATCCCCTATCATTTCCTTGGTGTTGAAAACAGGATTTATGCTTAACTTCAATCCACATAGAAAATAATTCTTCATTTTTGCATGGAGGAAGAGCTGGAAATATCTCTGGACGGTGATTATTTACTCACATGACACTCTAGGAGGAGGGGTATACATATGATTAAAAGTGGGTAAAAGCTCTTGAGTTTAAAGATCCAGAGTTCAAATTCTAGTTCTGCTGATTTCTAGATGCAAGACATTCAGCAAGCTCCTAGCACTCTAATGAGCCTCAGTTTCTTTCTGTAAAGTAATAATGGCACTCTCCTACAGGTTCTAATGATTAAATATTTAGTGCTTTGTTAGCTGGTATACAAATAATTTTATAATAGTAGTTCTCACTACTGTTATTGGGAGTCAGTGTTAGGGTTTAGGATTCTGGGAGGAAGGCTTGTGTGAAAATTTTCTACCCATCTTTCCTTGCATAGCAATATTGTTTAAAGTTGACTTTGATTGACTGTTATCTGTGTACTTGCCCCCCTTTTCTTCCATCACTACCTTAGTGTTTTTTCCCTTCCCTTCCAGAATGAATAAACATACTATACAGCTACAGACTCCCTTCTCCCCACGCACAGGAAGTGACGTGGGAAAGGCTCTGGGTAAAATAAGAAAGAGCATCTTTGTAGCAAACAAACAACACCAGAAATATCTGGCAAATTGGATTTTTTGTCATCCAACTAATCCTAAGGACATTTTAAAAATTTTTAATTATTGATTTTAGAGAAAGAGGGAGATAAAGGAGGCGGGAGGATCAGGAAGCATCAACTTGTAGTAGTTGCTTCTCATATGTGCCTTGACTGGACAAGGCTGGTGTTTTGATCCAGCAACCTCAGAGTTCCAGGTCGATGCTTTATCCACTGCCACCACAGGTCAGGCATCCTAAGTACATTTTTAAACTGAAATATCTGAAACCCAATACAGTAGAAACTTCATAGGGCAAAAATACTGACACTTGTCTTCACATTATTATAATCAATAGAATTTAAGTCTCATCTCTTGATGATGATGATGATGATGATGATGATAATAAGAGCCATTGTGCTGGGCATTAAACTATGAGGTAGAAATGTTATGTATCTAGTTCTATTCTTAGACCTGAACACACGACAGTAGGTAAGATTTAGTCTTCACCAGCAATGAGTTTATGGACCAAGGGAGAAGTGAGCATGGAGGTACAGATCTCCTCACTATGAGGCTGCACTGGGAATGGCTGCAGGGCTGTGCAAACACCAAGAACAAAAAGTCTGAATCTGATCTGTTTCTCCAGAACACTCAGGAAGTGGCCGTTGGCATGCATATGGGAGACTAGGTCAGATTTCCATAGCAGAGGAGACTGAGAGATGGGAGAAGGTGACTGGGCAGGACAGGGAGAGTCAGGACTGGCCGACTGAAGAGGGTGGTCCTAGAGGAGAGGGTGGTGACAGAAGAGCCAGAGCTGGGGAAAGTCACAGTGGACCACCAGAGGGTGCAGCCTTTGAGGACCAGAGGAGACCTGGCTGGCTACTTATTTAGAGCATGCTGGAGCAGGAGAATCAGCCACCACCACTTGTATACTGCTCCCCCAAATTAGGGGATATTTAAAAATGAATATGAAACAATAAAATATCCCCTAATTTTCGTGAGCAGTGTATTTGGCAGAGACTCGAAGGCAAGCATGGGAGGGACAGCTTTACCGAGGATAAAAGGGAAGGCGCAGATTGCCCTGACTGGTGGTGGTTGCCGTGAGTAACCAGGAGCCCAGCTAACGGGAAATAGGGCATCCTCCATTATTGGTTGGGGGAGCTTACTTTGCTTTCCCTGGTTGTCCTCAGCTTGGAAGCTGTGAGGCAAAAATTGGGGAAGCCAGCAGTTACTGATGAAGCCCTAACCATTCGGGCCACTTGCTCCTGGGGCTATAGTTTGTCTTCCTGGACTGGGGGCTGAAGACTGTGGTCAGAGTTCTATTGTTCTATACGGTCTGGCCATTATCTCCAGTATCTTCGGTTTCTCATGGGCTAAAGTTCCAGAGCCTTTTCATTTCATGTGTGCATCATATTTTGCAGGACATGTTTTGACTTAGGGCCTGGCCAGTTCTGATTTATAACAGAATTCTGCACCATTCCAGGTGGTGGAGGGCCAGGACATGGTGTTCGCTCAAAATCTCACGTGTCTCCCATCAGTAACTAAGGGGACTGGCTTCTGCACAGAAAACTGGAAACGGTATTTTTAGAGATGTTAACTTTTGTGGAAACAATAAAAATATCACTCAAAATACTTTTCTTTCGTGTTTACTCATATATAGTATGAGTATCCATATATAGTTTATCTATGCAGCTGCAGCTCTCAGAGAGGCCTAATTGCTTTCACAGAACCACGAACAGTTGATGGAGCTTTGGGAGAAGCCATGGCTATACATTTATATTACTTGAGGAAGAATATTTGGTTGTAGAAATACTAATGCAGCCTTCCATCTCATATTGTAGGAATAACTTTTATTTGCAAAGTAAAAGTTGACTGACTTTCTGCCCCACCTGAGAATGTGGTGTGGGGAGAAGTATTTGCACACTGGCTGACTCGGAGGTCTTAATTCTAGAGCCGTCAGCTTAAAGGAAGAGCATTGGGTGTCCTCTTGGTTCACAGGAGAGGTCAGTCGGATGGAGAGATGGGAAGGCAGACGTGGGGCGACCTTTTCCAGTTAACACAGAGCTGCTATGTACTCCAAGAGTATTTTTTACATAATGAAGCTAATTGTTTTTTCAATTGAGCAACAAAAATGGAAAGGTTCCCAATGGAGAAAGAGAGGTACACCAGATAATCTTGCAGGGGATGGTGTGGATACTGACTGTAAATATTTTTCACTATTTCAGGTTTGCTAGTTAGGTCAAAACTCCAAATGCCTTTTTCCAGTAATATGTGTGCATGTATAAGATAATGAGCCAGGGAAAATTATTGTAGAGAAGTGTCCTGACACCTGCGTTAGTGCTGCTGTTTATAATAAAACAGTGTTGCTTGTATTCTCAAGGGTGCAAAGTAGGAGAATACAACGAAGTTTATCCAATGACAGGTTACTACTAGATACCAATTCACAGTGTGCGTCCTGGTGAGAGGGGGCGGCACAGGCACTGTCTGCTCTGGGAAAGCTTGCCTGGTCCCTGGAACTTGGAGAAGGGCTCTGGTCTTCAGGACAGGCCAGAGATAGTCACGCTGCTCGTTGGGTCCACCTGAGCTATGATTCCAGGCCTGGCTCTGCTGTTGCTGCAGCCTGTTCCTTCCATGCCAAGCACGGCCACTGGGACCTTTGCTGGAACCATCAGCACACTGCTGTGCCCCAGGCAGGTGCACAGGGGACTCTCCGATTTCTGCCAGTGTGGGGAGTTGGAAGAGGATAAGATCCCCCTTAGGGCAACTTTGCTCACTCTCAGCAAACTCAGGCTGCTCTCCTCCTACCTGTGATGCCTTTCCTTCTGAAAGAAAGCAGTTCTATGGCTTTTGCAAGCCAACGTAAAAGCCTGGAATGATGACTCCATTTCCAGTCCTTCTTGCTTCAGGTGTGAATGCATAACTAAGTTTTGGAAAGTGAGTGTGAGAAGAAGTGATGTGTACTACAAGTAGAGCATGTCCTTAAAGGTTGGAGGCCTGCCCTGCCTCTGTCCTGCTGCCTAGACAGTGGATAGGATAGCTGGAGGGCCATCTTGAGCCATGAGAATAAGGACCGTACCCTAGAGAAAGTGGGACAGATATCCAAAGTAGTGTGAGTTTTAGATGACTGCAGAGCAAGCAACAGACCCATTCTGGTCTGCTGATCCACAAACCCATGCAGGAGAATGAAACCATGAATATGTAAGCTGCTGCTATTGTGTGTGTGTGTGTGTGTGGGGGTGTCTATATAGTTATATAGTTATGCCTGATTTCTAACTAATAGACCACACACACACACACAATTTGTTTTGCTTCTCCTTCAGCATCTCATAAATTATTCTAGGCCTGACCTGTGGTGGCGCAGTGGATAAAGCGTCATCCTGGAATGCTGAGGTCGCCGGTTCAAAACCCTGGGCTTGCCTGGTCAAGGCACATATAGGAGTTGATGCTTCCTGCTCCTCCCTTCTTTCTCTCTCTCTCTCTCTCTCTCTCTCTCTCTCTCCTGTCTAAAATGAATAAATAAGGTCTTTAAAAAGTTGAAAAAAGAAATGTTAAACATGTTATATATATGCCATATATTTGTTTTCCTGTAAGGATTACAATTTATTTATTTATTTATTTATTTTTTTACATTTTATTCATCTTTTTAGAGAGAGGAGACACAGAGAGAGAAAGAGACAGAGAGAGGAAAGAGATAGAAAGAACAGAGGGAGGAGCAGGAAGCATCAACTCCCATATGTGCCTTGACCAGGCAAGCCTAGGGTTTCGAACTGGTGACCTCAGCGTTCCAGGCCGATGCTTTTACCCACTGCGCCACCACAGGTCAGGCTTCCTGTAAGGATTATACTTCATATACTGGTTAATGAGTGTGTAAAGATTAGAGCAATATATATATATATATATATACACACACACACACACACATATACACATAATATACATATACATATATATGCATGTATCAATATATATCATAATTTTGATAGGCTATATGAAGTAAAAATGTTATAAGAACACTTCTAACTTGAAGGTCATTTAGTTAAGAGATATCACTTTAACAGCCTTTCATTAAAGAGCAGGTTTAAAATCTGATTTTCCTTTCCTTTCCCCCCCTCTTACATTCTGAAAAGAACATATTGGAAGCTGTTTCAATTGACACATAGACCTTGTCACTACAGTGACTATCGTGACCCAAGTTGACTCCTCTTAAATCATTTCCGTTTGGTAGCTGTGAGGGCGCCTGCTCGTCAGCCTTCCCAAAGCCTTCTCCTCCCAAACCACATACCATAATTTGCATGGCTTTTAGAAATGTCTGCTGTTAAGTATAACCAAGCAATTCTTCTCCAAACAGCACAAGTTACAGTGTTCAAAATGGAATGCTTTCTGTGCAGAGAGCACTCTCTCTGTAGTGTATTTGAGCGGGCAAACTAGGAAATGGCTCCGGGAAGGCTCCTTTCCGTTTCCGGTGTGCCCTTGTTCCCTCGCACACACAGCTCACTGAAGAGCAGCTAACTTCAGTCCACAAGACATTGGTGGGCCAGGTGGCGTGTACCTGGGTTTTGCACTGTTTCCTGAAGGAGTAAACTTCATATGCTGGTTATTATGTGTGTGAGAGGGTTTGTAGCAATGGATTTATACAGCTCTGTGGCTCTTTTTTCTTGTCAGTATTCTTTGGCGAGTTTGCTTGGAACCAGTTCTGTCAAAATGCTGTAAACACCAGGGGAGGAAACATGTCTCAGTCATCAAGCCCACCTTCTTTTTGTATGACTGTCTCTAATTAGGTTCTGTATTTTTCTGAAGCTGGAAACCGGGAGAGACAGCCAGACAGACTCCCGCACGCGCCAGACTGGGACCCACCCGGCACGCCCACCAGGGGCGAAGCCCTGCCCACCAGGGGTGACGCTCTGCCCCTCCGGGGCGTCGCTCTGCCGCAACCAGAGCCACTCCAGCGCCTGGGGCAGAGGCCAAGGAGCCATCCCCAGCGCCCGGGCCATCCCCGCTCCAATGGAGCCCCGGCTGCGGGAGGGGAAGAGAGAGACAGAGAGGAAGGAGGGGGGGCGGAGAAGCAAGTGGGTGCTTCCCCTATGCGCCCTGGCCGGGAATCGAACCCGGGTCCCCCGCACGCCAGGCCGACGCTCCACCACTGAGCCAACCGGCCAGGGCCTAGGTTCTGAAAGTTTTAAGTGCTGAGAAGGTATAGGCCTCAAAACGGAGCTGCACACTGGAGTAAATGAGGGTGGGGGCAGAGGGAGGGATCAGGAACAAACCCTCCTCGAGTCTGTAAGATGTCCACTTGACTTTGCAGAGTTGGTAAAAATGTTTGGTGTTTGCAATGGAAAGCATGTGCTAGATGAGTTAGTGTGTATGCGCATGTGTGTGTGCTTGCTTGTTCATGCGTGTGAGTGTTAGATGAGTTAGTGTGTATGCACATGTGTGTGTGCTTGCTTGTTCACGCATGCGAGTGTGTGTGTTGCTATGCTTTTCTTTCAGTCTTGTTGGGAGGCTCAGACTTTCAAGAAACGTGTTAGGGATTTGTTTTTTGTCATGAGGATTGTACACATTCTAACACCTGGCTTGAGCTGTTTCAGGTGAATATAGCCCCATTGGCATTTTTCATAGGGTTTAGGTGAACATCTGTGATTAATCAATAATATTTCCCTGATTCTGTTTATTCTTTCTCTGGCTGAATTCTACATAGGATTCAAATTAAATGTCTCTTCCTGAAAGCCTTCCCTGATTGCCATAAGGCTTGATTAGGAGATCTTTTTCTATGATTATACTATATCCTGTCCTTTAAGTCATCTGTCCACTGGGCTGTCTCTTCCACCTGACTGTTCCTAATTTGAGAGCAGGGGTTCTGTGCTATGCCCATTGGGAGTGATGGTGCCAGTGCAGTGTACAGCACATATGATTGCTCATAAAATGTGTTTGAATTCATATATTTTTCTGGAGAAACTGACTTGAGGAATAAAAATTTTAGGTATATGCATAGAAATTGCAAAATGTGTATTTGTTGATTGGCTTTCCAAAGCTTAAGTAACTCTCTGTTACAAAGCAGGTGCCTCTGAAAGGCTCACTAATAGTTTGGAATATTATTTACAACATTAAAGCAATTTTCTGAAAGTCATATATATTATACCCAGATTCCTCCTACGTGTCTGGACTCAGTGAAAAATAAACAATAAATAGATAACATCCTGAGAATTACTGGAAGAAATAGCACATTGTCACTCCCTGAAGGTAGAGTGGAGAGAGGATGGGTAAGGAGGTTTGCTGGTTTTCTATTGTGACAATCAGTGACAACATCGACGGTGTGAATTTTGATTAACTTTTGAATCCATGATGCAACTATTGAGTTTGTGGATAGATTTTGTTTGAACTAGATTCCTTTTGAGTTTAGGGAGTGTTGGTCCGAAATATCCAATATGGTTCTTCTTTTGCAAACCTGAGCAGGGAAAATTTGTTCTTAGTCATTTAAAAAATTTTAAGTTTACTTACATTTTAAATGATTAACTGATTAGAATAAATAGTCTTTTTTATTTCTAAATTTTCAAAGAGCAAAGTTAGAACAGTATCTCTTTCAGCAGACTTATAGATATGTAGATTCTGGACGCATCGCTGTTTATCTAGGTTTGCAAGTCCAGAAACTCCGGTTTGTACATTTACCGAGTTGAGGAGGGTCAAAGCCACTTATACTTCCCTAATTCATAGAAGATGATGAATTAGAACACAAATGTGTTCATGCTCCAGGAGAAATAGAGCTGCCAAGTTACATTCATGTTAGCTGGTCAGCACTTTCTCCAGTAAAAGTCTCAGTGGCAAATTAAATTGCAACCAGCCAAACACTGTATCAGTGAGGGTGTGGGGAAACAAGCAGCATCATACACTATTCGTAGAAGTTTAAACTGCTACAGCCTCTTCAGTGGGCATATTTGGCAATATCCCAAATAAATATGCATGTATCCTTTGCCCTTAAAACTTGTTAAAATAAATTTATCCTCACAATAAATCTCCCCATGTGGGCAAAGACATATGCATGAGTGTTTCTTGTAGCATCATTCAAGGGTTGGAAGAAATCTAAATATCTGTCATAAGTGAACTGGTCAGATGGCTTATGGTATATTTATATGATGTAGACCTGGTATAAATAATGTGGAAAATGGTTTCCAAGACAAAATGAAAGATACAGAAATATGTGTGTAATGGATTTCTTCATTCAGACTGTTTTAAGAAAAAGGGGATACACACACACACACACACACACACACACACACACACACACACACACACACGTTAGTCTGCACAGCTTATTTCTGAAATGTAAAAAGCGATCCTTGTGCCTGGCAGGACCAGAGCAGCAGGAAGACTCATTTTTCACTATCCACGCTTTGATCTTTTTGAATGTGTTACCCTGTGCTTACATTCATTATGTTTTCTATGAAAAATAATAGTCTAAATGACATTCAAAAGAGTTTAAAATTAGTGCCAAGGCAGATAATCTTGTTGCATACCATTCCCTCCTGTCAAAGTCATTGTCAGACAGGTCCCACCCACCCCAGAGAGCAGTCTCTCTCAGGAGAATACTATCCTTACTCTTTCCTGGACTTGCTCAGACATTGTCTCCTATATGTGACTTCATTATATTTACAATCAATTCCTCCTTCAGCTAAACTTTGGTTGCTCGAAGGAAACTTGGGAAACATGAGTCCCATAACAAATACACTTACAAGTCATTTCTTAGGTTAGGTTGACCTTGGTGTTCATCTGTCACCAGTGGAGCTTGCTTACATGCCAAGTCCTGGGTGCCACCACAGCGATGCTGACTTAGCTCATCTGGGATAGAAGCAGAAACCCCACCCAGCCTGGGGCTTCGACTACAGGCAGTCAGCATACCCTGCTCTTCCCTCTCCTCCCCTCCCTTTCTTCTGAGATACTAAGCGTAGTATTCTTTTATCCTGTCCCTAGATCCCAAAGTCATCTGACTGCATGCCTCCTTTATTGGTGGCACACATTTTAAAGCAATCAGTAGTAAATTATTAACAGCTTCATCCATTCTGTATCAGTTGAACTTCAGTCGATGTGGGGAGAAAGGAAATATAACCAGATCAGCTTCCTTAAGAGCTAAAAGAATGGCCTGTCCCAGGTGCCCACCTTGTAATGAAATCCAGGTTATTTTATTCATCTTCATCTCAGCCTCAATCCTTCTTGGTCCACATCAATGATGGAAGGTAGTAATAAGTCTCTAGAAGCAAGGAAGAAAGAACATTTGAGTTAAGTTATGGGTGGCTGACCTTTGATTTTAATCACAACAGCTTTTAAATGGAAATAGGAAGAGGAGTGGCCGTAGGGGGGATGGGGAGCAAGAGAAAGTCAAGTGAAGTGCACAGGCCTCGGAGCCAGACTCCTGATCAGCCTTCACATTGCAGCAAGCTGTGTGGCTGTGTGATGTTGGACATGGAGTGCAACTTCTCTGTTTTAGGACTGTTAAGTGTGGTTAAAACTGACGACATTGCCATAGTTGAAAAATAAAAGTTAAAGAATATATGTAAACAGCTTCACACAGTGCCTGGCGTTTATCAAAGCTCAATAAATGGTGGCTACTTGTTTTCACAAAGGAGCAGGGAATAAAGGCAGAGATAACTGCATGGGCTTGTCAGCCGCTTCCTTTAGCTCAGTGAACCCATTTGTCAGTAGATGTGAGTAGCAGTCCCCAGTCTGCCACTAGCTAATGTCTTGCATGACCTAATTAAACCATTAAATCCCTTGAGCCTCAGTTTACTGATTTGTGAAATGAGAAAGCTGAAGTCCATGGTTTCTATAGGCTTGTTCATTTCCACTGCTGTTTTACCTCTAAACTCTAGGGACAAAATAAAATGTGTCTAAAGCTTCCTTTAAACCAGTGAGTATCGGGTATTATAGAGCTCAGATGGAAGGAAGTCCTTTCTCTAGGTTTGTGATCTGAGTCAGGGTGTTTGCCTTCCTCAGTCTCCAGTTGACTCCCTTAGGTGCCGGGGAAACTCAGTTCTTTTTCCTCTTTTTAAAATTCTTCACTTTGAAGTTTGATAAATTAGAGCATAAGGGACTATTCTGATGAGCAACTTTTAAGTCATGGGAAGTATCATGTAGATTAGGCAGAGGTGATTTCACAGATTGCCAACCTGTATGTTTTTATTTTTCTGATGTGATCTGGAAGTGGGTGAGGAAGACCTGTGAGTTCCTCTTTGGATCATCTCACTGTGGCCAGGGTGCAGGTGTGAGAGGCATTTCAGATGATCCTCTGCTCGCTCTGGCACTCTCCTCTTCGTGTCCCAGCTGTGCTGTGGGACCAGCATTCCTCCAAGTGGGTCTCATGGAGCACTCGTCTCTTGAGGTGCTCCAGGAGAAGAAAGCTCTTTTGGTTTAAAATGTATGGAATATGCTGGATACAGTGTTGCCCTCTTTGAAGAATCCCAGTGCTCATGAGCATATTAAAGGCTTTAAACTGTTGCTAAGGAAAGAAAACTGATTAAACTACATCTCCTAGACAAACTCAAATTTGTGACTTTTTATTTTTAAAATAGTAAAATAATTGTAGAATCTCTCATAACAGTGTTCCCCAGACCAGACTGGGAAATATTTTCAGAGACTGTGAAAGGGCTCTTAGTAATTGATTCTGCTCTATTACCTGTGAATCAATCAGAGAAGAAGAAAGAGTAGATTGCTAGAAGGTTTGTCCCAAAAAGCAACTGGAATTAGAACCAACATGTGGAAGTGTTACCTTTCCATGGAGATGTGCACTGGGGACCAGGCCTGGGTAACTTGCAAGTGGGCTCTGTTGACTCGCAGAGAACTGATTCACCTTTCTTCTCCTCACTGCAAGACTTTGTGAATCTCAGAATTTCATTTACATATTTTGTTGCAGAATGTATAACTAGCTATGGATCTGAATGAAAAATAACACCATGGGAGTTCATAAATAAATAATTACTATTGTGTATGAATAACCCCAGGGTGAATACCACCATGCCATATAATGTAAAAGAGTTTTCCTAGAACTCCAACAAAATACATCTGTGTCTGGCTCCAAAAATTGCTTTCCGGAGACCAGAGAGGTGGATTTATTTGAGCCTACACATTCTGATTGTGCATGAATACATTCTTGCAAAGTTTCTGAAACATTTGAGTCCTGGGTTTATTTTTCTACAATGTAGAGAGAAATTTGTTTCAGAATTAGGTATAGACACTTAGCTTCAGACTCCTATAAGAACTGTTATCATATTTAATTAAAAATAGGAATATAATCTCTCTTTAGATTTTCCAGCTCAATTATTAGCTATAAATGTTATTTTTTATTTTCTAAACTTGCAAAGTAGAGTTGAACGGGTTGTACTAAAAAAGTTTTGTTGGTGCGTGAAGTGATGCAATAAAAGGGCAGCAATTGCAGGAAAAAATAAATAAATTTAAAATAATTTGTTTAGATTAGGTTTATGGCCCAGGTATTTCAGTTGAATGAGAACAAGAACCAGGAATAATCAGATAGCTTCTTACCTAAAAAAACACTTGAGTTCCAGAGCACTGGGGCATTCTAGATGTTACATTATAAGGATCTTCATTCAGCAATAGTAAAAATTTAGAAAAAAAGGAAGTAGGTTGGAACTTTGTGGCTAATCAACTAGCCTTACATGGAAGTAGAAATGCATATTTTGAGTCACAGTTATACAATGGGTTGCAGTCCTTGGTAATTTCTTTCTCTTTTTCCATGTTAAATGAACACATGTAATTAGAGGAATAATAGGTTCTAATAAGTTTTTGGCCCTAGGCAAAATATTTGAATTCCTTAGTCTCCAGTAGACCTTATTTAATATAAAATAAGAATACATTTCAGAGTGACTAAGGGATGTTCTGATTGATCTACACCTTCCTTGGGGTGTGTGTGTGTGTGTGTAAAATTGATCTACAAGGAGCTTTTTTGTTGACAGTGGATAATGGGCTTTGGTGTGCCTCTCAGAGGAAAAAGTATTTTGATATGCAGCATTGGTAGATTTGGGGATTTCTGTT
Source organism: Saccopteryx leptura (assembly GCF_036850995.1). Taxonomy (NCBI): domain Eukaryota; kingdom Metazoa; phylum Chordata; class Mammalia; order Chiroptera; family Emballonuridae; genus Saccopteryx; species Saccopteryx leptura. The sequence goes on from NC_089512.1 coordinate 78,920,611, forward strand.
GTGTAAATGCTCCTATCACAGCCATTTTCAGGTTATCAACATGACATCAACAGGCACACAGAAGCTGGAATATGGAACATTTAGCAAGCAGTTCTCAGGGGCCAGTGGGAGCTGGCCCGGCACACCCTGCTGGAATTGTTAGCCCTTCGTCATTTCATGGGCTATTTCTGCAGACAGCTGTTAGGCCCTTAAAGACTCTGGAGAGTGAGTTTTCAAAAGGACCAAACTTTGTGACCTTTTAATCCCTTTCAGATCCCAGATTTCATAACCCTTTCTCAAGAAGTGTTCCTGAGACATTATAATTGTGTGTGATGGTCTGTTTAAAAGTTGATCCTGAAAGTATTTGGCGTTGCTAATATTTCCCAGAGAGCTGGCGATTTAGCTAGGGTACTTGTAGTATAGAGAGAATCTGTGTGTGGCACTCAAAAGTGGTTTTAGGGAAGAGAAGTGATTCTGACACACTGGCACCTGGGGAGACTTTTGCTCTTTGAGCATGGAGCCCTTGCCGGATGAGATATTTAAACGTGGCAAAACTTTGAATCAAGTGTCTTTAACATAGGACTTGTTGCCATTCAGGAAAGGGGTTGGCCAATAATGTCTACCAACTGATCCAGCCCACCTACTATTTTTGTGTGCTCATGAGCAAAAGGATGGCTTTTACATTTTTGAATGCTTGAAAAAAATCAAAGGTGGAATCATAATTTTTGACATGTGGAAATGATAGTTTCAGTGACCATAAGTGAAGTTGTATGGGAACATAGCCTTGCCCTTTCGTTCACATGATCTATTACCTATATCATCATTATCATCTCTGGCTGCCACAGAAGCAGAACTGAGCTGCTGCAGTAGAGACTGGGGGCCTGCAGATGCCAAAACATTTGCTATCTGACCCTTTGCAAAATACATTTGCTAACCCGTGATCTAGGCAGTAAGACTCCCATTCAAGGCTCTCTACAGTGATGAAGACAAAGCAATAGGAAAACCAAATTGAAAGGAGTTGCATAAAGATATGGAGAGAATCAGACACAGCTTGTGAAAATTCTTAAAATATGAAAAATAATAAGAATAAGGAATCTCTCATTTTGCCCAAATCACCTCCTTTTAGTTTTTTTTTATAAGCTGAGGAAAGTTTTCTTCTTGTGCTTTCTTAGGTTGATGTGTTCTGATGTAGATGGTCTCCTAGGAGCCTGACTGCCTCTGACTAGGTTTCTAAAGGTGTGTCATTGGTGGCCACAGAGCTGGCTTTGGAGGCAGACAGATGGTGTTCAAGTCCTAGCTCAGACACTTATTTTTTATATGGTCTTGAACAAATTTCTTTAATAGTTCTCATCTTCAGTTTTCTCTACTGTAAATTATAGAATTATTCTGATAATCAAATAAAATATTTAAATTGGTTAGCACAGAATCTAACACTTGGTAAGCATATTGATCTTCTGGGTTGAGCTTTTATTTTTTTATGTTTTAGCAGACAGATACAAATATTTATTTGACAGTATCTTGACATATAATACAAATTCTCTTCACTCTAAATGCTCCATCTCCTGTAAATTGTCTTGAAATGAAACTATGCAAATGTTACAGTCTTAGCCAATATTTGAGACGGGCTGGTGAGGAGGTTAAGTGTCCCCATTCATTACTTCCCAAGAGGATACTGCCCTCCAGTGGAATCAGTGCTGACAAGGGGAGAACATTTGGTGGTGAAGACTGCACAAGTATTTTATACTATTCTTTTCTGTTACAATATATATGCTTATGAAATGTAAGCATACCTGCAGGGAAGAAAGATTCTTCTATTGTTCCAATAAATCCTCCACATTCCACTCTGATGGTGGCATTCACCAATTAGACATTTACTCCTTGACAACTATTTTTAACACCCCCCCACACACACACACATACATACACATCTTCGAGGTACAGGCATTGCTTTAATTAAGTACTCATCAACTTACGTTGCACAGTAGAGGACTAAGGAGCTTTAGATAATCGTGATGCCTAGGCTGCATCTCAGTCAAATGAAATAAAAATCCCTGAGGTTGAAGTCTAGGTATCAGCAATTTTTTTAGGTGAAAGGAGGGGAGATAGTGAGACAGACTCCCTCATGCTCCCTGACCGAGATCCACCCAGCAACCCTGTCTAGGGCTGATGCTCGAGTCAACAGAGCTATCCTTAGCATCAAGGGCCATGCTCAAACCAGTTGAGCCACTGGCTGTGGGATGGGAAGAGGGAGAGAAGGGGGAGAGGGAGGGGAAGAAAAACAGGTGCCCACTTCTCCTGTGTGCCCTGACTGAAGATGTCCATACACCAGGCTGATGCTCTATCCACTGAGCCACCAGACAGGGCCCAGCAGTTTATTTTTAAGTCCATTCCACAGTTGATTCCAAAGTGTAGCCTACAGCCAGTCGAGGTTGATAATTACCATTTTAAATCTTTCCATTTTTAAACAAAGTAAAAAATCCTCCTATCATGTTCCTATGGAGTTTGCTTTTCTTAAGCATAAGTGTGCAACACACATTGTCTGTACTGGAGGCTCACCCCCAGGGAAATTTACTGATACAATCTTATTTCATTAGTTTGTTAATAAATAAGGATTTAGGCAGTAAAAGAAGATGATAAGAGATAATCTTTGGTACTTCTCTAACCCACTGTAGGTTCTGCTTGGGACCAATAATCATTAGGATTTTGATAACCTCATGGCTAACCTCTACAGACACATTTGGGCTCACCTGTCAAAATGTGTTCACTTGCATGAATTTATAAGAGAATATTTTCTATATATTCACTGATGGTCTTATGCATTTTTTTTAGCCTGGTTAATATACATGCTGCTAAGTTTTCTTCTCTTTAACATTCTGTTTCTTGTGTTTAGTTCATTATAGATAGTTTATTAATTGAATCTTTTACTTAAATAAGAACTGCTAGAGTTTCACTGAGTTTGAGACAGTTGAAGAATGATTAATTAATTTTGTTATCTGTAAAATAAGAAGTAACAATATTACCCAACTCCTAGGGTTGTTCAGAAAAAGGAAGAGATACTATGTGTAAAAGAACCTAGTGGCTGGCACAAAGAAGCATACCAAGGCGTGACATTGAGACAACATATAACAAAGATCAAGAACAAGGATGCTGGTGTTACTCTACCGGGTACCTGGGTTTAAATCTCATTTAGACTATCTGTCAATGATTATCCTCTTTAAATTTTCATTTTATTATTATTATTAATTTTAGTGGGGTGACATAGATCAATCAGGGTACACAGGTTCAGAGGAAACATCTTCAGATTATTTTCACATTTGATTATATTGCATACCCCTCACCCAAAGTCAAATTGTCTTCCGTCACCTTCTATCTAGTTTTCTTTGTTTCCCTCCCCTCCCCCCACCCCGGTAACCACTCTTGTCCTTGTCTCTGAATCTCATTTTTATCTTCCACCTATGTATGGAATCATATAGTTTTTAGTTTTTTTTTCTGATTTACTTATTTCACTCCATATAATGTTATCAAGGTCCATCCATGTTGTTGTAAATGATCTGATGTCATCATTTCTTATGGCTGAGTAGTATTCCATAGTATATATGTACCATCTTATTTATCCAGTCATCTATTGAAGGGCTTTTTGGTTGTTTCCATGTCTTGGCCACTGTGAACAATGCTGCAATGAACATGGGGCTGCATGTGTCTTTACATACCAATGTTTTTGAGTGTTCGGGGTATATACCCAGTAGAAGGTTGCTGGGTCATATGGTAGTTCTAGTTTTAATTTTTTGAGGAACCACCATACTTTCTTCCATAATGGTTTTTCTGTACTACTTTACATTCCCACCAACAGTGGATGAGGGTTCCTTTTTCTCCACAGCCTCTCCAACACTTATTATTACCTGTCTTGTTGATACTAGAACAGGTTTGAGGTGGTATCTCATTGTAGTTTTGATTTGCATTTCTCTAATAACTAATGAAGATGAGCATCTTTTCATATATCTGTTGGCCATTTGTATTTCTTCCTGGGAGAAGTGTCTGTTCATGTCCTCTTCCCATTTTATTATTGGATTGTTTGTTTGTTTGTTGAGTTTTATGAGTTCTTTGTATATTTTGGATATTAGGCCCTTATCTGTGCTATTGTTTGAAAATAATATCTGCCATTTTGTTGGCTATCGGTTTGTTTTGTTGTCAGTTTCTTTTGCTGAGCAAAAACTTCTTAGTCGTATAATTTTTTTTTCTTACCTGGAAAATTCTAGGTATTTTTCAGCATGAGGAGGTTGAGAATAGTGAAATCATATATTTAATGTGTTTATTACCATTCTTGGCATATAGTAAGCACGTTTTCAACTACATAAAATAGAAAGAAAGTGTGTGTGCACGTGGTCATGTGCATATGTGTGTGTGTGTGTGTGTGTGTGTGTGCATGAGAGAGAGAGAGAGAGAGAGAGAGAGAGAGAGAGAGAGATTATGTATTCAGTCAGAGCTGCCAGGGACCTTGCCCTGCTTCTCACATGCTCTCTGAACCAGCAGCAACAGCAGCAGCATTGCCAGCACTAGGGATGCTGTTAGAAATATGTGATTTCAGACACCACCCAGATTTATTGAATCAGAATCTGCATTTTAAAAATATTCTCAGTGATTTTTGTGCACATTTGAGCAACACTGCTCTAGTCAGTGAATGGAAAATACAGGCAAAATTGTCACCACCCCCCTGTAGTACACCCTTGGCAGGCATCATTCCTCAGCATGGCAATCTGTCCTGCCAGCGCCCTATCTTACAAGTCCAGACAGCCCAACTAGGTGATGGGAATCGTCATGCCAGATGAAACCTATAGCAGAAGAAAATTAATTCATTGATGTAGTGACTTCCCTGAGCTAGAACAATACTCAAACAAAGGGCTCTTAAACCTCCAACCATTAATACTATGTACTAAGTCCTCGTTTAACATCGTCAATAGGTTCTTGGAAACTGTGACTTCAAGTGAAACAGTGTATAATGAAATCAATTTTACCACAGGTTAATTGATACAAATAAGAGTTAAGATCCTGGTGGTATGGCCCTGGCCAGTGTCTCAGTGGATAGAGCATCAGCCTGGTGTATGAACATCCTGGGTTCAGTTCCCAGTTAGGGCACTCATGAGAAGCAACCATCTGCTTCTCTCCCCTTCCCTCTCCCTCTCCCTCTTCTCTTCCCACATCCAGGGGCTCGATGGGTTCAAGCTTGGCCCTGGGCAGTGAGAATAGCTTGGTTAGTCTGAGCATTGGCATCAGGCACTAAAAATAGCTTGGTACATGAGCATCAGCTCCAGACAGGGTTGACAGATGGATCCCAGTCAGGACACATGCAGAAGCCTTCCTCACTATCTGCCCTCCTCTCACGTAAGAAAAAAAGATCCTATAGTATATTTCTGGTCTAAAGTATATCATACAACTTATAAATGAAGACCAAGAAACACTTTTAATATTAAGCATTGATGTAAATGTGAGGTTTACTTATATTTAAGAAAGATAAGGAAGACAAGATGGCGATGGAGTAGGCAGATGTACCAACTTCCACCTCCCTGAACCAAAGCAGATTACAAACTAATTTTAAGAACTGTCATCTGGAAAAACCAACTTTGGACTAAACTAAGAGGACTCTTCAACCAAGGAACACCGAAGAAGCCACACTGAGACTGGTAGGAAAAGCGGAAATGTGAAGAGTACTGTCCAGCTCCCCGGAGCAAACGGCAGCCAGGAGAGACTCACGTTGTGGGAAGTGAGTTTAGCAGAGCAGAGGGTCCTGAGCCCCAGGACCAAAACCCCAGCCTGCAGCCCCAGAGCCTAGAAGAGGCGTATGGACAGTATTTAGCTGGAAACAAGACAGGATACTGTTTGTTAAAAAGAGACTGATTTCTCAGACCCAGGATTCTTCTTAAAGGGACCGTGCAGAAAACTTCTCTCAAAACCACTCACCAGGGGTTCCAGGGGACAGGCAAAGAGAAGAGGACTGGAGTAACAGGAAGAGAGTGTAATCTAGGAGGCATAGGGAGAAACATTTTGAGAGACAGCCACCCTAACCCCTGGGACGAGTCACTCCCCAAATCTAAAGTGAATATTTCCCCTGGACACAACAATACCAGCAAAGGGAAGCAGGATACCAGCCAAACAAGCTCTCCCGCAGCATTCAGAGCAGAGTTGCTTAGAAGGAAAGAGCTTTTGGGACTACAGTAGTAAATCCTAGGGTCTGAGCTGCAGTGCCCTCACCCACATGGCTGAGGGTTCACCCAAGTGTGGGTGGCAGTGGGACATGGAAGCATGGTTCTGTCCACAAGGGTGGAACCCGGCTGGCCACCACTGAGGCCCAGGTGTGAGCTCAGTCTTGCCCAGCTGGGGAGGAGGGGATGTGAAAAAGTGGTCAAGCCCAGCTGCAGGCCATCTGCAATCCAGCCTGCAGGGGAAGGGCAGGGGAAGCCCCAGAAGGGGTGGAGACCTGCCCTTGAACAAGGGCGCAGGAGCACAGCCTTGCCCCACCCGCGAAACCGAGGCTTGTGGCCTCACTTGGGAGCCAGCTCATCCCACAGCGGTGGAGCCAAAAGCCCAGACAGGCACAGTCCAGCTACTGAGCATGGGTGTGCAGTCCCACCATGCCTGTGGAGCCAAGGCTTGCAGCCGTCCAACAAGTGGGCTCCTCCTGCAGTGGCAGGGCAAAAGCCCGTAATAAGGCAGAGACCCACAGCTGAGCAAAGATGCTCACCCTTGCCCTCAGGGACGAGCATAATGTCACCCGCAGGGGCAGTGCGAAGGCCAAGGCCACTGAAGCTTGTACACCCAAGCATGTGATCATAGCCACTTCCGGGAACGAGAGGTAGAGACTGAAGCAACAGCCCCAGTAGGCAGGCACCGACTACGCCCATACCCAAACACCTTAGGCAGCAACAGCAGAGGGGGTGGCAGGCCTGCAGACAGACCACAACTAGGAAAAACAGAGGACACACCCAGTGGACTCCAGTGGCAAAAACCTTCTTTTACACAGACAAAATGAGAAGGCAGGGAAATGCAACACAAATGAATCAAGAGAAATCCCCAGAAAAAGACCTGAATGAGTCAGATAAAACCAAATTACCAGATGCAGACTTTAAAATAACGATTGATAGGATGCTGAAAGATATGAGAACAACAATTGATGGTCATTGCAAACACCTAAATATAGAGATAGCAAATATAAGAAAGGACATTGAAATAATAAAAAAAAAATCAGTCAGAAATGACAAATACAATATCAGAAATAAAGAACACAATGGAAGGAAATAAAAGCAGGATGGATGAAGCTGAGAATCAAATCAGCAAGTTAGAGGACAAGATAAATGAAGGCACAGAAGCAGAGCAGAAAAAAGAAATGAGACTCAAAAAGTCAAAGGAAACTCTAAGAGAGCTCTGTGACAACATGAAGAGAAATAACATCAGCATGATAGGTGTTCCTGAAGAAGAAGAGAATGAACAAATAGACTTTGTTCAAAATATCATAGCTGAAAACTTCCCTCAATTAAGGCAGGAAAACATCTCACAAGTTCTAGAAGCACAGAGAATTCCATTAAAGAAAAAAACAAAGAAATCTACACCAAGACACATCATAATTAAAATACCAAAGCTAAGTGATAAAGAGAAAATACTAAAAGATGCGAGAGAAAAAAAGGCTATCACCTACAATGGAGCCCCCATAAGGATGACTTCCAACTTCTAAACAGAAACACCTGAGGCCAGAAGGGAATGGCAAGAAATATTCAAAGTAATGCCAAACAAGAGCCTACAACCAAGATTACTTTATCCAGCAAGGCTATCATTTAAAATAGAAGGAGAAATAAAAAGCTTTCCAGACAAACAAACACTCAAGTAATTCACTACAACCAAACCAATGCTGCAGGAAATTTTAAGGGGCCTGTTATAAACAGATCAAAGGAGAAAAAGAATATAGCAAAAGAGGAATACAGTTTTAAAGAATATAATGGCAATAAGCAACTTCCTATCAATAATAACCTTAAATGTAAATGGATTAAATGATCCGATCAAAAGACATAGGGTAGCTGTGTGGATAAGAATACAGAACCCATACAGATGCTGTCTACAAGAGACACACCTTAAAACAAAAGATGCACATAGACTTAAGATAAAAGGAATGAAAAATATATTTCATGCAAATGGAACTGAAAAAAAAGCTGGGGTAGCAATACTGATATCAGACAAAATGGAATTTTAAACAAAAGCTATAGTAAGAGATAAAAAAGGTCACTACATAATGATAAAAGGACCAATCCAAAAGGAAGATATAACCGTTATAAATATCTATGCATATAATATAGGAGGACCTAAATATATAAAGCAGACCTTGATGGATTTAAAGGGTGAGATCAACAGCAATACTATAATAGTAGGGGATTTCAATACCCCACTAACATCACTAGATAGATCCTCACAAAAGAAAATTAACAAAGAAACAGCAAACTTAAAGGACATACTAGATCAACTCGATTAAATAGATATCTTCAGAGCCTTTCACCCTAAAGCAGCAGAATATACATTCTTTTCAAGTTCTCATGGTACATTCTTTAGAATAGACCACATGTTAGGGCACAAAAGCAGTCTCAACAAATTTAAGAAGATTGAAATCATATTGAGCACGTTCTCTGATCACAATGTCATGAAACTAGAAATCAACCACAACAAAAAACTGAAAAATACTCAAACACTTGGAAACTAAATAGCATGTTATTAAATAACAAATGAGTTAACAATGAGATCAAAGAAGAAATAAAAAAAAAATTCCTAGAAATGAACGATAATGAGCATACATCAACTCAAAATTTATGGGACACAGCAAAAGCCATCCTGAGAGGGAAGTTTATAGCATTATAGGCATACTTTAAGAAGCTAGAAAAAGCTCAAATAAACAACTTGACCCTGCATCTAAAAGAACTAGAATAAGAACAGGAAGTAAAGCCCAGAGGTAGTAGAAGGAAGGAAATATAAAGATCAGAGTGGTAATAGTTGACATAGAGTATATAGAAACAGTACAGAGGATCAATGAAACCAGAAGCTGGTTCTTTGAATAGGTAAACAAGATCGATGAACCTTTAACCAGACTCACCAAGAAAAAAATAGAGAGGACTCAAATAAATAAAATTAGAAATGAGAGTGGAGAAATAATAACTGAAACAACAGAAATACAAAATATTGGAAGAAAATACTATGAAAAACTGTATGCTAAAAAACTAGACAACCTAGATGAAATGGACAAATTCCTTGAAACATACAATCTTCCAAAAATTAATCTGGAAGAATCAAAAAACCTAAACAGACCAATTAAAACAAATGAGATTGAAACAGTTATCAAAAAATTCCCCCCACCCCAAAAAATGTCCTGGGCCTGATGGCTTCACAAATGAATTCTACCAAATATTAAAAAAAGACCTAACTCCTATCCTTCTCAAGCTATTTCAAAAAATTCAAGAGGAAGGAAGAATTCCAAACTCCTTTAATAAAGTGAGTATAATTGTGATTCCAAAACAAGGCATATACAACACAAAGAAAGAAAAGTATAGGCCAATATCCCTGATGAATATAGATGCTAAAATCAATAAAATATTAGGAAACCGGATCCAACAATATATATAAAAAATCATACACCATGATCAAGTGAGGTTTATTTTTGGGAGGCAAGGCTGGTACAATATTTGCAAATCAATCAATGTATTTCATCACATAAACAAAAGGAAGGAGAATAACCACATAATAATTTCAATAAATGCAGAAAAAGCATTTGATAAGATCCAGCACCTATTCATGATCAAAACTCTCAGCAAAGTGGAAGTACAGGGAACATACCTCAACATGATAAAGGCCATCTATGACAAACCCACAGCCAACATCATACTCAATGGGCAAAAATGAAAAGCAATCCCCTTAAGATCAGGAACAAGGCAGGGGTGCCCCCTTTCAACACTCTTATTCAATATAGTTCTGGAAGTCCTAGTCACAGCAATCAGACAAGAAAAGGAAATAAAAGGCATCCAAATTGGAAAAGAAGAAGTAAAACTATCATTATTTGCAGATGATATGATATTGTATATAGAAAACCCTAAAGTCTCAGTCAAAAAACTACTGGACCTGATAAATGAATTCAGCAAAGTGGCAGGATATAAAATTAATACTCAGAAATCAGAGGCATTTTTACACACCAACAATGAACTGTCAGAAGGAGAAATTAAGAAAGCAATCCTCTTCACCATTGCAACCAAAAAAAAAAAGTATCTAGGAATAAATTTCACCAAGGAGATTAAAGACTTGTACTTGGCAAATTATAAAACATTGATAAAAGAAATGAGGGAAGATACAAACAAGTGAAAGCATATACCTTGCTCATGGTTCGGAAGAATAAACATCATTAAAATGTCTATATTACCCAAAGCAATTCATAAATTCAATGCAATACCGATTAAAATACTTACTTCAAAGATATAGAACACATATTCCAAAAATTTATATGGAACCGAAAGTGAACACGAATAGCCTCAGCAACCTTGCAAAGGAAGAATAAAGTGGGAGGTATTACACTTCTGGATATCAAGTTATATGATAAGGCCATTGTGCTCAAAACATCCTGGTACTGGCATAAGAACAAGCATATAGATCAATGGAACAGAACTGAGAACCCAGAAATAAACTTTTATGAACAACTGATATTTGACAAAGGAGGTAAGAGCATACATTGGCGTAAAGACAGCCTCTTCAACAAGTGGTGTTGGGAAAATTGGACAGCTACCTGCAAAAAAATGAAACTAGACCACCAACTTACACCATTCACAAAAATAAACTGAAAATGGTTAAAAGACTTAAATGTAAGCCTTAAAACCATAAGCATCTTAGAAGAAAATATAGGCTGTAAGCTCTCTGACATCTCTCGCAGCAATATATTTGCTGATTTATCTCCACAGGCAAGTGAAATAAAAGACAGGATAAACAAATGGGACTATATCAAACTAAAAAGCTTCTGCACAGCTAAAGACAATAAGAACAGAATAAAAAGACAAACTACACAATGGGAGAACATATTTGACAATACGTCTGATAAGGGGTTAATAACCAAAATTTATAAAGAACTTGTAAAACTCAATACCAGGAAGACAAAAAATCCAATCAAAAATGGGTGAAAAAATGAATAGACACTTCTCCAAAGACACATACAGATGGTCAATAGGCATATGAAAAAATGCTGAACATCACTAATCATTAGAGAAATGCAAATTAAAGCCACATTGAGATGTCATCTCACACCAGTCAGAATGGTGCTCATCAACAAAACAACACAGAATAAGTGCTAGCAAGGATGTGGAGAAAAGGGAACCCTCCTGCACTGCTGGTGGGAATGCAGACTGGTGCAGCCACTGTGGAAAACAGTATGGAGATTCTTCAAAAAATTAAAAATCGAACTGCCTTTTGACCCAACTATCCCACTGTTAGGAATATACCCCAAGAACACCATAGCACTGTTTGAAAAGAAGAAATGCACCCCATGTTTATGGCAGCATTGTTCACAATAGCGAAGATCTGGAAACAGCCCAAGTGTCCATCAATGGACGAGTCAATTAAGAAGCTTTGGTACATATATACTATGGTATACTACTCAGCCATAAGAAATGATGACATTGGATCATTTACAACAACATGAGTGGACCTTGATAACATTATACTGAGCAAAATAAGTAAATCAGAAAAAACTAAGAACTATATGGTTCCATACATAGGTAAGACATAAAAATGAGACTCAGAGACATGGACAAGAGTGTGGGCGTTACAGGGTGGGGGGGAGGAGAGGGAGGGTTTTGGGGGAGGGGAGGGGCACAAAGAAAACCAGATAGAAGGTGACGTAAGACAATTGGAGTTTGGGTGATGGGAATGCAGCATAATCAAATGTCAAAATAACCTAGAGATGTTGTCTCTAAACATATGTACCCTAATTTATCAATGTCATCCCATTAAATTTAATTTAAAAAAAAGAAAGATGAATAAAAACAAGTAAGGCAGTTATTTTTAAACCTGCTCATTCCAGTTCACTGTTGAAGGTGGCTGAAGCCTCTCCCAGCAGCTCATGGTGCAAGGTGGGACCCACCCAGGACAGGACGCCCTTCCCTGGCAGGGCCACTCCCACCCTCTGCCCCACCCCTCACTCTGACTGGGACAATGTAGAAGGGCCACTTCATCCCCTATACACATCTTTGTGACATGGGAGAAAACCGAGTGCCCACAGAAACTCCTGCAGGCATGGGGAGGATGTGCCAATTCTACACAGCCAGTGGCCCAGCCCCAAATCATCATTTCCCCTCGTCAACGTTATAATGAAGTAATGTTGAATAAAGGGACATTGTCTGAGGATTAGCTGTACATTTTTTACCACTGCCTTCAGGATGTTATTCAGCAACATTCAGCCATTCAGCTTTGTTCTACAATTGGAAGGTGAAAAAGAAAATTAATATTAATTAGAAAGATAAACTAAGTTTCAATTGTAAAATGAAAGTTGAAAAGAAGTAGGTTACAATCAGCTCATGATGTTACTGTGATTAAAACCAGAATCCTAAAGGCAATTTGTCATGTGGTAATACAGGCTTGTGATTGAAAAATTTTGTGATGATCAGTTGATTCTACTGAATTCCAAATTTCATTTTTAAAGCTTGTTTTTCCTTGTGAAGTTGTAGTTAATGTGACTACTGAGTCCATTAGACAGCATTACAGGAAACTTACTTTAAGTAAGGCACAAATTGTGGACATTTATACACTGCCTTTGTCTCTTACAATTGTTTTTGGTCAAAATGTTATACCTTAGGGCTGGAATGAGCCTTGAGATAGTGCAGGATCCAGCTTCTGTCTCTTGGGAAGGAGGGAAAATTTGGCTCATCACCAGCAAGAGATATGGTCTTCCTAGAGCAGAAGTGGAAACACCATCCTAATAGCTCTGCAGTTTCTGACTCATTACTCAAATGCCTTATGCTCCATTTAGTGTGGTGGGAATACATGAAGAAGCGGCCGGATCCAACTAGGTGAGGAAAGGGACTGGCCAGAGTTTCTTGCATTTGGTTACCTGGGCCGTTCATTTGCTAGAAGTCTCAAGATGTTATTTTTTCTCTGAAGTGTCAGCTTCAGAAGCCTCTTTCTCCACTCAGAGGATATATCAAAATTGCCCCTTCTCAAAATGAAACGGGATTCCAAATTTCCCCATGTCAAGTTTATCTTAAGCTGTAATAATATTGATAATTTAGATGATGTAAGACAAACTTTATCAATTTTTAAAAACTGTATATATGTATATCTGTGTATATATTTATGATATATAGTTATACATGAATGTAACATGTGTCTATATGTATATATGTGTGTATATAATGTTGTTTTACTTTAACAAAACTATAATCATTGATCTCAAAATTTTTAGGAAACTGGAATTCTTTCCACAGTGGATTGACCTAGTCAATACACACATCATTTGTTTCCTATATCCAATCAGGTGTGGCTCTCTGCCACAGGGACAGTGCAGGGATAATTGCAGACACATGGAACAAAGAGCAGAGCGTCTGTGGCTGTGTCTCTTGAGATAACACTAAAGGTCAGATCATAACACCACTTTCCTGTTTTGAATATTTTATTTCTTTGCCTGGCATTAATTTCATACCAAAGGTGTAGCACAGGATAAACGACACTGAGGAAATGTTCTCCAGGAATTAGCTTCCCCACAGTCAAGCAGGGAATTTGGAAATGTGCTTGCACAAGAAATATAGGCACATTTATATGAGTTTTTGTGGCTATCATCAGCACTATGACTCCCTCATCAAATTTCTCATTTACTTTAGAATATTACTATAAAGATCAACAAGACCCATTTTCTCTGTGGAGTCAAATACTTTATTTGATATCAAATTTTCAACTTGCTTTATTTTAAGTTATTCTTAAAATGGGTGCCTCATGAAAAGAATGTGTTCTACATATGATAGAAACGAAATTTACTAATCTCCAGATAATGAAATGATGTAAGTAGCTGTTTTTTTATGCAGGTAGTTTTTAAGAATCAGAACCCCTTCCCATTTTAAACTATAGGCTGAATAACAAAGGGCAGAAAATGTAAATATTCATCAGCTAGATAAAAAGGACTGCGTTCTCTATCCCTTTCTGTGTGTTTCAATGTTTGTTCCAGTATTCAGGAACAGACTTTGGAAGATGTTGGTCTTCTTCCATCGTCTCCCCCCGACCCCCACTCATGGTGCCTGCTGGAACCATACCAAGTGATTTAAACACACTTTGTCTCAAGCCTTCAGGAACTGAAAGTAGTCCTTTTAGCCTTTTGAAGAGCTAGCTATGAAATCGAGTCACGTGGAATTACTGCAGCAATTGAATTATTGTTGGCTAGTATTAGAAAAGGGAAAGCCAAAGATTGAAGTCTGTTTTCATAGCAGCTAATGAGGCATCTAATGATTCAAATGTCACTCCAAAGCTAACCTCATTAAGACAGAGCATCTTGTGTTTATACATATTCTGGTGTGGCTGGACAGTTATATGTATTTATTTAACTGAAAGAAATAACAAAGCTGTTTACCAAATTCAAACATGCAAAACACAAGAAACAAACAAAAAAAACCCCTCTTGTTATCCATGTCTTTTTCTAAGTGGGCAACTACATTTCTGAAGAACACCACGAGAGAGGTGGACTCTGCATCTTTTATTCTTTCAAAATCCAATTTTTGGACTATTTGAAAGTGGACTGTGCCATCAAATAAATGCACCATTGACTACATTTTCATACAGAGATTTGTCACAAGCTACCTTATTTAGTATACTTTGATTAAATAATACTACAGCTTCAATCTGAATACTTGTAACTTAGATATTTACAGGACAGTCAGAAGGCATTAAATCACTTGTTCTTTTAGACCCTCAAGAGAGCATGGGGCCCACATCCTGTAAGAGGCTGAGTTAAGGGGGAGGGATGTGGGCGGCTTCTAGACGTTGGGGAAGCCTATGCATTTCACTTGTCAGATTGCCGCTGCAGTGCAGCTCGGAAATGTGATCCAGGAGAGCTGGTGCCCTGAGCTGGCTCAGTGTTCTCTCAAGGGCTCAAACCAGACTGTGGAGGCCCTGTGCTCCTGACAGGGTGAAAAATGTCCCATAAACACCTGTTGAAGAAATGAATGAATCTTTGAGTTGGTTATTATAATTTTGGGTAGATAGTCTCCTTTTTAAATTTCTTTGGAAAATCAGCACACAGGTGTTTTTTCATACTTAGATCTTATTTTAAGATGGTAATCTACAAGTTGAATATGCTGTTATCTGTAACACTGGATAAGACCAATACCTATGTTTACACATGTAAATCTATAGATGGGTACAAATATGCAATTAGAAGTTGTAGGAAATGGGAACTGTGGAGGTTTTCAAACTTCCCAAACTGCCTGAGAAGATGGGTATTAACACGCTTGGCTCCAGGAGATGGTTTTTCATCAGTCACCATCCTTGTTACATCGAGGCCTTTTCCCATTGCTTTTCTATTTTAATCTCTTCCTGCCCTGGCTGATTGAACCTTTCTGAAATGTGCTGGGCAGAGGATCCTGCCTTCTTTCTCGGCTTGGAAATAATAATGTCTTCACATTTTCATGGCCTTTTCTGAAGTGGAGACCTTTCATTTATGTTTCATTCTCAATTGGAATAAATTGATTAACGTCACGGAATTGTGTTTCACCACAGACCTCTCAAAACAAAAGGCTGCTTTTCTGACGTGTTAAGGGAACAGATTGCCCCAGATTTCTTTGTTCTCCAAGGACTCGGAGGTGAAGGAAATGTTTTATCATCACATGTAATTGAATTCTAAAGAACGATCAGTATCATTTCTCCCTCTTTGCTTGTGTCTTTCCCTTGTGTGATACCCTTGGGGTCACAGAGCTCTCTCTGGGACCCTCTTTCATTCTTCCCGACTCTTCTTGTGTATTTTCCTTCTTATCTTCTGCCCCGTGAAATTTTCTGTCCTTGCCATCCACTGTGTGTGTGTTTTAGTTTTACCAGTACTATTCTTAAGTTTCAATGACCCTCTTGCTTCCCACCCTAGGACTTTTCCTTTTACATAGTACCTTGTGTTGATCCATCTTTGTCTCCCGAGGTCCCTTCCCCCTCTTCCCTTTCCTGCATACCCTGCACTTCTTGCTGGCTTGCCCAAAGGGAGGCAACAGCAGACATTTGGAGGGCAAGTGTTCAGGAAGTCAGGTGATTCATTACCCTCTCTTTTGCCTCATAGCCTCTTCTCTGCTCATAGTTGTGTCCTTCTGTTATTGCGGCTCCCCTGGGCGGCTTGGTCTCTGGTGTAGAGGTGGACAGCCATGGGTGGCACTGCCCTCCCTTGTCCCTTCTGCAGTAGGGGTGGCACTGCCCCTCCCTTGTCCCTTCTGCAGTAGGGGTGGGACTGCCCCTCCCTTGTCCCTTCTGCAGTAGGGGTGGCACTGCCCCTCCCTTGTCCCTTCTGCAGTAGGGGTGGCACTGCCCCTCCCTTGTCCCTTCTGCAGTAGGGGTGGCACTGCCCCTCCCTTGTCCCTTCTGCAGTAGGGGTGGGACTGCCTCCTCCCTTGTCCCTTCTGCAGTAGGGGTGGGATTGCCCCTCCCTTGTCCCTTCTGCAGTAGGGGTGGGACTGCCCCTCCCTTGTCCCTTCTGCAGTAGGGTGGGACTGCCTCCACCCTTGTCCCTTCTGCAGTAGGGGTGGGACTGCCCCTCCCTTGTCCCTTCTGCAGTAGGGGTGGGATTGCCCCTCCCTTGTCCCTTCTGCAGTAGGGGTGGCACTGCCCCTCCCTTGTCCCTTCTGCAGTAGGGGTGGCACTGCCTCCACCCTTGTCCCTTCTGCAGTAGGAGTGGCACTGCCTCCACCCTTGTCCCTTCTGCAGTAGGGGTGGCACTGCCCCTCCCTTGTCCCTTCTGCAGTAAGGGTGGCACTGCCCCTCCCTTGTCCCTTCTGCAGTAGGGTGGGACTGCCCCTCCCTTGTCCCTTCTGCAGTAGGGTGGGACTGCCCCTCCCTTGTCCCTTCTGCAGTAGGGTGGGACTGCCCCTCCCTTGTCCCTTCTGCAGTAGGGGTGGCACTGCCCCTCCCTTGTCCCTTCTGCAGTAGGGGTGGCACTGCCCCTCCCTTGTCCCTTCTGCAGTAGGGGTGGCACTGCCCCACCCTTGTCCCTTCTGCAGTAGGGGTGGCACTGCCCCTCCCTTGTCCCTTCTGCAGTAGGGTGGGACTGCCCCTCCCTTGTCCCTTCTGCAGTAGGGTGGGACTGCCCCTCCCTTGTCCCTTCTGCAGTAGGGTGGGACTGCCCCTCCCTTGTCCCTTCTGCAGTAGGGGTGGCACTGCCCCTCCCTTGTCCCTTCTGCAGTAGGGGTGGCACTGCCCCTCCCTTGTCCCTTCTGCAGTAGGGGTGGCACTGCCCCTCCCTTGTCCCTTCTGCAGTAGGGTGGGACTGCCCCTCCCTTGTCCCTTCTGCAGTAGGGGTGGGACTGCCTCTACCCTTGTCCCTTCTGCAGTAAGGGTGGGACTGCCTCCACCCTTGCCTGTCTCTGTTGCCTCATCATCCTGTCATTTAAAAAAAATACTGCTCATAACTTTAGGCAAGACTCTTCACAGGAACCATGAGGAATGAATTCTGTTTCCTAATGGATAAATAACTTGTCCTTAACTTATAAGTGTGGCATGTTCTTGAGTCTCTCCCGAGAATTAGAATTTATATTTGTAAGTTTCCATCTGATCCTTCGTGGGGAAAATAGTTGTGTTAGGCTTGCTCGCAGATTTACCCGCTGCAAGCACTTTGCCTGATTAGTGTGTGAGCCCATGGCAGCATCAGGTGTGAACGGTCTATATAAGGCTACAGGTGCTTTCGCTCAGAGCAGTTTTTCCGGATCGCTCTCCTGCCACTGCAAGGTATCCTCCTCCCTTACCCTTCCCTGTGAAAAGCAGGGTTTCCTTTGTTTATTCACTCTTTTCCTATTTTGTTTATTCGCTCTCCTGTCTTTGTGAGCCTCCAGTACACAGGAATGGCCTGACACTTTCTGACTCTGCAGTTTCTCTATCAGCTGCCTGATTCAATGAGAACTTGCTAGGTCTCACCACCAGCATTATATCCATGAATTCTGTTTCTGACATCAGTTGTTCCCCATTAAAGCTAACTTTTCTTTTTTAAATAAATTTTTATTTTAATGGGGTGACATCAATAAATCAGGGTACATATATTCAAAGAAAACATTTCCAGGTTATCTTGTCATTTAGTTCTGTTGCATACCCATCACCCAAAGAGAGATCGTCCTCTGTCACCCTCTATCCAGTTTTCTTTGTACCCCTCCCCGTCCCCTCTCCCTCATTCCCTCCCCCCACCCCCCATAACCACCACACTCCTGTCCACGTCTCTTAGTCTCGCCCTTATGTCCCATCAATGTATGGAATCCTGCAGTTCTTGTTTTTTTCTGATTCACTTATTTCACTCCACATAATGTTATCAAGATTCCACCATTCTGCTGTAAGTGATCCGATGTCATCATTTCTTCTAGCTGAATAGTATACCATGGTGTATATGTGCCCCATCTTCTTTATCCAGTCTTCTATTTTTTTTACAGTGATTAAAAGCCTTTAAGCAAACTCTTGGCCAATACAGCAAGAATCCATAAAAGAGTAGTGTCCTTAACATGTTCACCAAGTCCAAGTTGGGCCCATCACCATGCCAAATCCCTGAAAAATGCAACCCAACCCCAGTTCAGTCTGTTAGGAGCTGTCACAGGGAGCAGGAGTCCAGGAAAAGTCCACATCCAGGAAAAGTCCGCATGGCATTGGAATTGTTGTCACCACTCTCTACTTTGCAGCTCATGTCCAAGTCCCAATGACCACTGCTTCTAGCTGGTAATGATTCAGGTAGACTGGAAAAGCCATTTGCAGCATGCATGGATATGGAACTTCTGTTCTCCTCTGCCTGGAGAGATGAGACCAGGTAGCTTTTCCCTGGAGCTCTGCGACTGTGGCTTGGTAAAGAGAACCTTGGGATACACTAAGCTGGGTGGCAAAGGTAGATTCATAATAGAAGTTGGCAAAAGGGGGAAAGAGAGCTCTAAATTAGGAGTAGGTCCCAGCCTGATATATGAGTGGGGCATTGAGGTAGGAGGGATAAAGGAAACACTATATATTAAGCAAAGCAGCAGAAAATAGGACTATCAACACCCACAACAGAGATCTTTGAGGGAAGAATAAAAACCCTGACTATTCAGGCAAAACATAGTTAAGTGGCCCTTGTGCAAATGAGATCAGTTTACCTGCTTATTGGAAGAAATACCCTAGGCTCGTCCACAGTGTCATAGATGGGGCCGACGGCCCTGGGCACCTTCAGCCTTCAGTGTCAAACCCCAACATTCTGGGCAAGGTTAGGTCATAGGTGGCTGGAGCAGGGCTGGAAGAGACTGAACACTCCCTTAGAGGAGCGAGGGGGAAGCCTACCTTCCAGTGTCCCTGTTTCCTCACAGCAGAGGCATGTCAGTCTGGCAGGCTTTAGCTCAATTACCTTCCTTTCCACTATTGAAGCAGGACCCAGATGGCATCCTATGAGACCCCTTTGGGGCGTTGGAGCCTTTAAGGGCATATCCTAAAAGCTGGTAGTTCCCCTGATTTCTATTGGGCTTTTTCTGCCTCTAGGTATCTTAAAAGCCATGCTCAGAAGATCTCGCTGGGGGGTTTGAGGATCCCCATCTGCCTATATAAATCTTTTCCATATATCTGGAGCTATTTGGAAAAAGACAAAACAGTGTTATTAGCTGGATCTAATAAAGAAGGTAGTAGTTTGCAAGCGAAAAAGATTTGGTGTCTACTATTCATCGGCATTCAAAAGAAATGTAAATTTTTTTTTTTAAGTAAAAAGCATGATATGGTAGACCCGTAGTAATTCCAGGATATGACTACCCCCTTTTAAATTTTTTTTTTTAAATTGACCTTAAAATGTTTGCTGAGTACACTTTAATAATACCTTAACTTTAAAGATTGTAAGCATGACAAAATACAGTAAATGCTTTTGCTCCATATGCAGGAGCATTTTCAGTTTACCCAGTTTAGGAAATCCAATAATAGAACAATGCATACAGACAATAAGCTATAACATGCTTAGCAGCCTCTCCTGTTCTGACAGAGGTTACTATAGATCCGGAATATGTATCCACTGTAATGTGGACATACGATTGTTTGCCAAATGAAGATATATGAGTAACCTCCATCTGCCAAATTTGTCCTGGTAGGGGTCCTTGAGGGTTAACTCCAAATGAAGGGGCAGTATAGGACCCCTTGGACAGGATTTCCCAATCTGCCGTGCTGCTTCCTGAGAAAGTTGAAACTGTTTACACCGGGCTGCAGCGTTTTGGTGATGAATAGTATGAGACTGACTTACTTGGTCTGTCATGGTTGCTCCATATAATTTTCTTTTGGGTAGCTTGCTCAACAAGGGCATTCCGAGGTCCTGGCCGGTTGGCTCAGTGGTAGAGCCTTGGCCTGGTGTGCAGGGTTCCCGGGTTCAATTCTCAGTCAGAGCACACAGAAGAAGTGCCCATCTACTTCTCCACCCCTCCCCCTCTCCTTCCTCTCTGTCTCCCTCTTCCCCTCCTGCAGCCAAGGCTCCACCGGAGCAAAGCTACCCCGGGCACTAAGGATGGCCCCATGGCCTCTGCCTCAGTTGCTAGAATGGCTCTGGTTGAAACAGAGCAACACCCCAGATGGGCAGAGCATTCCCCCCTGGTAGGCATGCCAGGTGGATCCCGGTCAGGAGCATGCGGGAGTCTGTCTGACTGCCTCCCCATTTCCATCATCAGAAAAATACAAAAAATAAATAATTAAAAGAAAAAATACAACAACAAAAAAAAAAAAGAGAAAAAAAAAAGAAAAAAAAAGAAAGAAAAAAAAAAGGGGCATACCCTTGTGCTAAAGCTCCAGGGAGCATGGAGTGAGCTTGAGTATGTCCTATGAAACATAGAGATCTAAGTTGACATATAAGTCTTTGAAGAAGGAGGAACTGCTGAAATAGTTCATCAGCATTTGTCCCTAAGACAGCAGTCTTTTTTTTTTGTTGTTTTTTTGGGGTTTTTTTTTTTTTTTGTATTTTTCTGAAGCTGGAAACGGGGAGAGACAGTCCGACAGACTCCTACATGCGCCCGACCGGGATCCACCCGGCACGCCCACCAGGGGGCGATGCTCTGCCCCTCCGGAGCGTCACTCTGCTGCAACCAGAGCCACTCCAGCGCCTGGGGCAGAGGCCAAGGAGCCATCCCCAGGGCCCGGGCCATCGTTGATCCAATGGAGCCCTGGCTGAAGGAGGGGAAGAGAGAGACAGAGAGGAAGGAGGGGGGTGGACAAGCAAATGGGCGCTTCTCCTATGTGCCGTGGCTGGGAATCGAACCCGGGTCCCCTGCACGCCAGGCCGACACTCTACCGCTGAGCCAACCGGCCAGGGCCAAGACAGCAGTTTTTATAGTGGAAACACCATAAGTAAATATTTGCTGTCTGTCTATACATTAAAGGGGGAATATGGCAAATGCTGAAAAACCATGATCTTTGTGCCCCTCCCCTCCCCCAACCCCCTCCCTCTCCTCCCCCCACCCTGTAACCCCAGCACTGTTTTCTATGTCTCTGAGTCTCAACTTTATGTCCCACCTATGTATGGAATCATATGGTTCTTAGTTTTTTCTGATTTACTTCTTTAGCTCAGTATAATGTTATCAAGGCCCATCCATGTTGTTGTAAAGGATCGTATGTCATCATTTCTTATGGCTGAGTAGTATTCCATAGTATATATATACCAAAGCTTTTTAATCCACTCGTCCTCTGATGGACACTTGGGCTGTTTCCAGATCTTGGCTATTGTGAACAATGCTGCCATAAACATGGGGGTGCATTTCTTCTTTTCAAACATTGCTATAGTGTTCTTGGGGTATATTCCTAACAGTGGTATAGCTGGTTTAAAAGGCAGTTCAATTTTTATTTTCTTGAGGAATCTCCATACTGTTTTCCACAGTGGCTGCACCAGTCTGCATTCCCACCAGCAGTGCAGGAGGGTTCCCTTTTCTCCACATCCTCGCCAGCACTTATTCTGTGTTGTTTTATTGATGAGCGCCATTCTGACTGGTGTGAGGTGATATCTCATTGTGGATTTAATTTGCATTTTACTAATCATTAGTGATGTTGAACAGTTTTTCATATGCCTATTGGCCATCTGTGTGTCCTCTTTGGAGAAGTGTCTATTCATTTCTTTTGCCCATTTTTGGATTGGATTGTTTGTCTTCCTGGTATTAACTTTTACAAGTTCTTTATAAATTTTGGTTATTAACCCCTTATCAGACGCAATGTCAAATATATTCTCCCATTGTGTAGTTTGTCTTTTTATTCTGTTCTTATTGTCTTTAGCTGTGCAGAAGCTTTTTAGTTTGATAAAGTCCCATTTGTTTATCCTGTCTTTTATTTCACTTGCCTGTGGAGACAAATCAGCAAATATATTGCTGCGACAGATGTCAGAGAGCTTACTGTCTATGTTTTCTTCTAAGATGCTTATGGTTTCACGACTTACATTTAAGTCTTTTATCCATTTTGAGTTTATTTTTGTGAGTGGTGTAAGTTGGTGGTCTAGTTTCATTTTTTTGCAGGTAGCTTTCCAAATTTCCCAATACCATTTGTTGAAGAGGCTGTCTTTACTCCACTGTATTTCCTTACCTCCTTTGTCAAATATCAGTTGTCCATAGAACTGTGGGTTTATTTCTGGGTTCTCTGTTCTGTTCCATTGATCTATGTGCCTGTTCTTATGCCAGTACCATGCTGTTTTGAGTACAATGGCCTTAAAATATGACTTGATATCCGGAAGTGTGATACCTCCTGCTTTATTCTTCCTTTTCAAGATTGCTGAGGCTATTCGTGTTCTCTTTTGGTTCCATATAAATTTGTGGAATATGTGATCTATATCTTTGAAGTAAGTCATTGGTATTTTAATCGGTATTGCATTAAATTTATAAATTGCTTTGGGTAATATAGACATTGTAATGATGTTTATTCTTCCTACCCATGAGCACGGTATATGCCTCCACTTATTCGTATCTTCCCTCATTTCTTTTATCAATGTTTTATAATTTTCTGAGTACAAGTCTTTAATCCCCTTGGTTAGATTTATTCCTAGGTACTTTTTCTTTTTGGTTGCAATGGTAAAGGGGATTGATTCTTTGATTTTTCTTTCTGACAGTTCATTATAAGTGTATAAAAATGCCTCTGATTTCTGACTGTTAATTTTATATCCTGCAACCTTGCGGAATTCATTTATCAGGTCTACTAGTTTTTTGACCGATACTTTAGGGTTTTCTATATACAATATCATATCATCTGCAAATAATGATAGTTTTACTTCTTTTCCAATTTGGATGCCTTTTATTTCTTTTTCTTGTCTGATTGCTGTGGCTAGGACTTCCAGAACTATGTTGAATAAGAGTGTTGAAAGGGGGCACCCCTGCCTTGTTCCTGATCTTAAGGGGATTGCTTTTAATTTTTGCCCATTGAGTATGATGTTGGCTGTGGGTTTGTCATAGATGGCCTTTATCATGTTGAGTTATGTTCCCTGTATTCCCACTTTGCTGAGAGTTTTGATCATGAATGGGTGCTGGATTTTATCAAATGCTTTTTCTGCATCTTTTGAAATTATCATGTGGTTTTTCTCCTTTTTTTTGTTTATGTGATGAATCACATTGATTGATTTGCAAATATTGTACCAGCCTTGCCTCCCAAGAATAAATCCCACTTGATCATGGTGTATGATTTTTTTCATATATTGCTGGATCCGGTTTGCTAATATTTTGTTGAGGATTTTTGCATCTAAGTTTATCAGAGATATTGGCCTATAATTTTCTTTTTTTTGTGTTGTCTTTGACTGGTTTTGGAATCAGAATTATGCTCGCCTCATAAAAGGAGTTTGGAAGTCTTCCTTCCTCTTGAATTTTTTGAAATAGCTTGAGAAGGATAGGTGTTAGTTCTTTGAATATTTGGTAGAATTCACTTGTGAAGCCATCAGACCCAGGACTTTTCTTTTTTGGGAGTTTTTTGATAGCTGTTTCATTCTCATTTGTTGTAATTGGTCTGTTTAGGTTTTCTGATTCTTTCAGATTGATTTTTGGAAGATTATGTGATTCAAGGAATTTTTCCATTTCATTTAGGTTGTCTAGTTTTTTGGCGTACAGTTCTTCATAGTATTTTCTTACAATACTGTGTATTTCTGTTGTGTCAGTTGTTATTTCTCCACTCACGTTTCTAATTTTATTTATTTGAGTCCTCTCTCTTTTTTTCTTGGTGAGTCTTGTTTAAGGTTCATCGATCTTGTTTACCTTTTCAAAGAACCAGCTCCTGGTTTCATTGATCTTCTTTATTGTTTCTTTAGCCTCTATGTCATTTATTTCTGCTCTGATCTTTATTATTTCCTTCCTTCTACTAGCTCTGGGCTTTACTTGCTGTTCTTTTTCTAGTTCTTTTAGATGCAGTGTTACGTTGTTTATTTGAGCTTTTTATAGCTTCTTGAGGTATGCCTGTAATGCTATAAACTTCCCTCTCAGGACTGCTTTTTCTGTGTCCATAAATTTTGAGTTGATATATGCTCATTATCATTTGTTTCTAGGAATTTTTAAATTTCTTCTTTGATCTCAATGTTAACCCATTTGTTATTTAATAACATGCTATTTAGTTTCCAAGTGTTTGAATGTTTTTCAATTTTTCTATTGTGATTGATTTCTAATTTAATGCCATTGTGATCAGAGAAAGTGCTCGATATGATTTCAATCTTCTTAAATTTGTTAAGATCGCTTTTGTGCCCTAACATGGGGTCTATTCTAGAGAATTTACCATGAGTGCTTGAAAAGAATGTATATTCTGCTGTTTTAGGGTGAAAGGTTCTGAAGATATCTATTAAATCGAGTTGATCTAATATGTCCTTTAAGTCTGCTCTTTCTTTGTTAATTTTCTTTCTTGAGGGTCTATCTAATGATGTTAATGGGGTATTGAAATCCCCTACTATTATAGTATTGCTGTTGATCTTGCCCTTTAAGTCCATCAAAGTCTGCTTTAAATATTTAGGTGCTCCTATATTAGGTGCGTAGATATTTATAATGGTTATATCTTCCTTTTGGATTGCTCCCTTTATCATTACATAGTGACCTTCTTTATCTCTAACTATGGTCTTTGTTTTAAAGTCCATTTTGTCTGATATAAGTATTGCTACCCCAGCTTTTTTTTCATTTCCATTTGTGTGAAATATTTTTTTCCATCCTTTTATCTTCAGTCTATGTGCATCTTTTGATTTAAGGTGTGTCTCCTGTAGACAGCATATGTATGGGTCCTGTTTTCTTATCCACGCAGCTAGCCTATGTCTCTTGACCGGATCATTTAATCCATTAACATTTAAGGTTATTACTGATATGTAATTGTTTATTGCCATTTTTTTTCTTTAAAATTGTACTCCTCTTTTGCTATATTCTTTTTTTCCTTTGATCTGTTTACAACAGGTCCCTTAGCATTTCTTGCAGTCTTGGTTTGCTTGCAGTGAATTCCTTGAGGTTTTTTTTTGTCTGTAAAGCTTTTTATTTCTCCTTCAATTTTAAATGATAGCCTTGCTGGATAATGTAGTCTTGGTTGTAGGTTCTTTTTCTGCATTACTTTGAATATTTCTTGCCATTCCCTTCTGGCCTCAAGTGTTTCTGTTGAAAAGTCAGAAGTCATCCTTATGGGGGCTCCTTTGTAGGTGATAGTCTTTTTTTCTCTAGCAGCTTTTAATATTTTCTCTTTATCATTTAGCTTTGGTATTTTAATTATGATGTGTCTTGGTGTTGGTTTCTTTGGGTTTTTTCTTAATGGAGTTCTCTGTGCTTCCTGAACATGTGAAATGTTTTCCTGCCTTAATTAGGGGAAGTTTTCTGCTATGATATGTTTGAACAAAGTCTCTATCCCTTGTTCTTTCTCTTCTTCTTCAGGAACCTCTATGATGCGGATGTTCTTTCTCTTCATGTTGTCACAGAGCTCTCTTAGAGTTTCCTCAGACTTTTTGAGTCTCTTTTCTGTTTTCTGCTCTGCTTCCGTGCCTTTATTTATCGTGTCCTCTAACTCGCTGATTCGATTCTCTGCTTCATCCATCCTGCTTTTAATTCCTTCCATTGTATTCTTTATTTCAGATATTGTATTTGTCATTTATGACTGATTCTTTTTTATTATTTCAATGTCCTTTTTTATATTTGTTATCTCTTTATTTAGGTTTTCGTAATGGCCATCTATGGTTGTTCTAATATCTTTGAGCATCCTAACAATCGTTATTTTAAACTCTGCATCCGGTAATTTGGTTATATCTGATTCACTTAGGTCTTTTTCTGGGGATTTCTCTTGGTTTATTTGTGTTGTATTTCTCTGCCTCCGCATTTTCTCTTCATGGGAGTGGCTGTGATCACGTGCTCGGGTGCACAAGTGTTGGTGGCCTTGGCCTTTGCCCCACCCTTGTGTGTGACGTTATGCTCGGTCCTGAGGGCACTGGCGAGCACCTTTGCTCAGCTGCGGGTCTCCACCTGTTTCCTGGCTTTCACCCTGCCCTTGCAGGAGGAGCCCACTCAAGGAACGGCTGCTAGCCTTGGCTCTACCGCTGGGCAGGACTGCGTGCCCAAGCTCAGCTCAGTAGCAGAACTCCGCCTCTTCTGGGCTTTTGGCTCCACCCCCGGGGGAGGAGCCGGCTACCAAGTCAGACCGCAAGCCTGGGTTCCACGGGCAGTGCAAGGCTGTGCTCCTCTGGCCTTGCTCAGGGGCTGGTCTTCACCCTATCCGGGGTTCCCGCCCTTCTCCCACAGGCTTGATTACAGGCTGCTGGCAGCTGAGCTTGACCGCTTTTGCATGCCTCTTTCTCCCCAGCCAGGCAAGATTGAGCTCACACCTGAGCCCAGTGGTGGCCAACTGGCTTCCACCCCTGCCAGCGGAACCGCGCTTTTGTCTCCTGCTGTCACCCACCCTGCGGCGAGCCTTCAGCCGAGTGGGTGGGGGCGTTGCAGCTTAGACCCTAAGACTCACTACTGTAGACCCAAAAGCTCCTTCCTTCTATGAGACTCTGCTCTGAGTGCCACGGGGGAGCTTATTTGGCTGCTCTCCTGCTTCCCTTTGCTGCTATTGCTGTTTCCGGGGGAAATATTTACTTTAGCTTTGGGGAGTGACTCGTCCCAGGGGTTAGGGTGGCTATCTCCCAAAATGTTTCTCCCTGTGCCTCCTAGATTACACTCTCTTCCTGTTACTCTGGTCCTCTCCTCTCTCCCCATCCCCAGGAGCCCCGGGTGAGTGGTTGTGAGAGAGATGTTCTGCGCGGACCCTTTAAGAAGGATCCTGGGTCTGAGAAATCAGACTCTTTCTCACAAACAGTATCCTGAGTTGTTTCCAGCTAAATACTGTCCTTATGCCTCTTCTGGGCTCTGGGGCTGCAGGCTGGGGCTTTGTTTGTGGGGCTCAGGACCCTTCCCCTCTCTGCTAAACTCACTTCCTGCCACGCGAGTCTCTCCGGCTGCCGTTCGCTCTGGGGAGCTGGGCAGCCCTCTCCACATTTCCACTTTTCCTACCAGTCTCGGTGTGGCTTCTTCAGTGCTCCTTGGTTGAAGAATCCTCTTAGTTTAGTCCAAAGTTGGTTTTTCCAGCTGATAGTTCTTAAAATTAGTTTGTAATCCACTTTGGTTCTGGGAGGTAGATGTTGGTATGTCCACCTACTCCAGCACCATCCTAACTTTTCTTTTTATATGCGGAGGTCTCTTTAACTTTTTCCTTCTTTCAAATGAAAATCTCCTTAAATTAAAATAGGTAACTGATAAGGGCTTTCTTTGTTGCTGTGTGAACCAATTTCTACATCTGATGGGTCTCTCTGCCACTACTTCCTGTCCATTTCATCCTCTTGGGCATCATAGCCAGACTAGTGTTCCCTGGGAACCCCTCTCTAATGTCTAGACAAAAAAATAATTATAGTCTTTTGTTTGGTATTCAAAGTCTCTGGCAATTGGATCTCAACTTATCTTTCTGATTCCCTTTCTCAGTAGACCCGGGGCCTCTCCCCAAGGACAACCTGTTATTTCTGTTCCTGGGGACATCTGATTCACACATATGCTCCTAACTCATTGCCATCTTCTTTCTTAGCCCAGACTAGAGGTCTCTTCTTCCTTTATTAGTCATTCCAATATTTACCACCTCCTGCTCTATCTCATGAATTTCACTGTCTGTCTTGTCTTATCTGCTACAAGGTAACTTTTTTTAGAGACTAAGATTTTTAGATTCATTTATTCAGTCTTTATTCCTTCAAACACTTTTGTCTGTCATCCCTGTTCTTGGGGCTACCAAGATGAGACAAGCAATGTTCCCACCCTTAGGAAGCTCCCAGTCACCTAGGGAGACAGGTCCACTAGTAAGGAGGACACAGTGTGGAAGGGCTCATTATATGTCCTAAGGGAGCAACTCATCCTCCTGGGATGAATGAGAGAGGCCGGGGAAGGCTGGGAGTGTCATCCCTGAGTCTTCTCACCTTGGCAAGTGCAGAGAATGGGAGGATATGGGCAAAGACACTCTATAAACAAGGATCGACTTGATGGAGCTGTGCCTTAACTCAGGACCAGGTGGTGTCCAGGGACACTCACTTCAGTAAGCCCTTTGCAAGGCCAGTGGCTGAGGCAGGCAGGTTCACACTGGATTCGGGCAAATGGTAGAAAAACTGTGGAGCCAAAAATTGTTGGGCCATTCTGTTTAGTAAAGTCTCACAATGGCAGACAAGCACACAGGCAGGGGAAACCGCCTCTCAGGCAAACAAACTGCAAAATGGCCTCTCCCAGTGCCGGGCAGACAATCTGCACATCTGCAGTCCCCCTGAGCACAAGCACCCACAGCCTTATACAGTCTATGCACACACATGGCACAGCCACGTGCTCACGCACTTATCAGGCAAAATGCTTGCAGCTGGTAACCCCGTGAGCAAGCCTAACACAGCTGCTCCACATTCCACCTTTTAGGGTTCCTTGCTTCACAATTTACCTATCAGAGACTACAGCAACAGCAAAAGTTATACAGTAATTACAAAGGTGCCCTTCACAATGTCTCCCTGAGCATTCTGCCCAAGGTGCACAATGGAGGCCCTTCTCTAGCCCCCTACTCTATGGTAGGTGGGAAGGTCTGTATAGTCCAGGGCTATGTCCATGAAAACCTTAAAGTGTCCTTGGTGCACCTCTCCAACTGGACAAGAGCAGCCTCCTGGTGCAGGAGGTAGTTCGCCGAAGCTGCCCCCCCCATCAGAGTTTCTCCTAGTACTGTTTACAATGTGTCCATCCATCAAGGGAGTTGGTGCCCCCTCTGCTCGCAGTCCAAAAATCAGTCCATGATAGACAGCCCAGCTGTCTGTGCAAATCACCAAAGTAAATGTCCATTACCGGCAACTAGCCATACGGCTCTTTAGTAACGGACCTCAGCACCTTTCCACAGTGTGCTGTCCATTGCCACAAGCCCCATCCAAACCCCTCAATGAGCTCACAGGGCCTGGTGGGGTCAAAGACATGCAAGGCCTGTGTCACCTTAACAGTTCTCCTAGCTGCTGCTGCTGTAAAAAAAAAGCACCTATTACCTTCTAGTGCCAACATCTGCTGCACATTGAAGAGGACCAGTGAACTGCCAGTTTCACATGGGGCCTCTGGCCCCCACCCATTTCTGTCAGACAGGTCCCTTCATCCTTGCCCCTATTCAAACTGGGACGAAGAGTCTTGGGGATCCTGTAACCTGATTGCCAGCCATTTTTTCTGGCAGATGCTGGGGTCACCCACTTCCCCTGCTTTTTCAGCAGTTGGGACCTCTGTTCTGACTCAAGCTCCCACCAAAGCTCCAAAAGACTAATTTCTCTCTATGTGCCCTGGCAGGAATCAAATCTACCCACATCTATGTTCAAGTAACTTTTGCAGGCCCATTTCTCTTGTTAGTTGGGGGTGGGGAACAGCATGGGCAGCAGCCCTCACAGCCTTATGGTCCATCTCTGTTCTGGAGAGCATGATGTCATGCACCCCTATGTCCCACAGCCACTCCAAGCAGGCTGCCAGGGCTCAGTGGGTTTCTGCCTGAATTTCACCTCTAATTCCATCAGCTCTGCCTGGGTGAGGTCTGGACCACAGAGTGCTCCACTACCTGGGGAGGAGGCTGTGGCTGCTGCTGAAGGACTCTTGGCTGCTGGGTCTTTACCTTATTGGTGACCACCAGCCGGGCTCCGAGTCTGTGGATGGCAGTTGTAGCCTGAGTCTCCTCATCCGAAGAGTTTGAAATGCCAACTCCTTCCAACTCAGAGCTGCTCTGCTGGCAGGAATGTAGCTCCGTCTTTCACGCCCACTTAGGCTCCTGCAGCTGCCGGCTCTCAGCCTGAAGCTGACTATCGAGCTCCTGAACCCGCAGTTGTTTCTCCAACAGACATCTCTGCCAACATTCAGCTTCAAGAACAAACTGCAGCTCATGAACATATAACTCTTTGTCCAGAGGATGCTCCAGTTCCAGGCACCATTGGTGCTCAGCCCACAGTTGACAGTGCAACTCTTGGACACAGTCAGCCTCCCTCTCCAGCGCTCGCTCCAGTTCACACTGTCATTGGCACTCAGTATGCAGCTCATCCTGGAGCTTTTGACCTCATTCAGCTTCTCGCACAGAGCTCTTGGTTTCTTCTCACAGGATTGTAAACACCCAGTTCATGGTCCCCAACAGGAGAGTCACTAGGAACAGCCACACTTCTATTTCACACCTCAAGAGTGTTAGCAGCTCCATACCAATCTGCCCCAAACCCTGTCCCTAATGCCAGATGTACTGCCAGTGGCCAAGACCGGGCAGGTTCACATTGGATTTGGGCAGATGATAGAAAAACTGTGGAGCCAGAGAGCATTGGGACATTATGTTTATTAAAGTCTCACAATGGCCTGACCAGGCGGTGGCGCAGTGGATAGAGCATCGGACTGGGATGCGGAAGACCCAGGTTTGAGACCCTGAGGTCACCAGCTTAAGCGCGGGCTCATCTGGTTTGAGCAAAGCTCACCAGCTTGGACCCAAGGTCACTGGATTGAGCAAGGGGTTACTCGGTCTGCTGAAGGCCCACGGTCAAGGCACATATGAGAAAGCAATCAATGAACAACTAAGGTGTTGGAATGAAAAACTAATGATGATGCTTCTCATCTCTTTCCATTCCTGTCTGTCTGTCCCTATCTATCCCTTTCTCTGATTCTCTCTCTGTCTCTGTAAAAAAAAAAAAAAAAAAAGGCTCACAATGGCAGACAAGCACACAGGCAGGGGAAACCACCTCTTAGGCAAACAAACAGCAAAATGGCCCCTCCCAGTGGCGAGCAGGTAATCCGCACATCCACAATCTCCCTGAGTGCAAGCACCCATAGCCTTATATAGTCTGCACACGTGCCTCTGCCATGTGCTCACGCACTAATCAGGCAAAGTGCTTACACCTGGTAACCCTGCAAGCAAGCCTAACACAGCTGCTCCACACCTTTTTTCCAAAGTGATCGATTGGACCATGGTGTAGTCATAAGATGGACTCTTACCAACCCTGAAGTTGCTTTGATTCCCGGGCTGTGTAGGAGGGGTCTGGAATTCCAATACTCCTGATGATCCTGTTCAGCTGTGCTCAGACCTCAGTGCCCACCTCAACAGAGCCCCAGCACAGATCATGTACAGGTGTGACTGTTACAAACCAATGTGGCCCTGGTTAGTGTTACTCTGGGCTATGCTTAAAGTCACTAGGGAAAGTTATGGATTAAAAAAAATCTAATGTTAAAAGGAGAAGACAGAAAAGGAGCTGCAAAAATGCAGCTGCAGGTTTGAGAGGGAAGCAGCAGGTTTCTGAGGCTTTGCCAAAGTCACTGCCCTGTTGCTTTGCAAGGAAAGGCAGAAGGTGATAGAGCAGAGGCAGGAGGATAGGAGAGGGCTTGGAAGTCTTGAAGAGCTCTGCCAGCTACTGGGATTGTTCTTTAATTGGGAAGTAGAATACAATATTGAAAAGTATGCAAAACATAAATGGACCCACGATGAATTGTTACCAATGGGAGCATCTTCACTGCTCTGGAGCAAGAGAGGTCAGAAGCCAGGTGATCATTGTCTGACCCCTCACCACCCCCAGGCTGTAACTGGGGGTGGCTGTCTGCCTCCCCCTCTGGGAAGGCAATGCAGAGAACTGGATATGCTGTGTTCTCCTGCTCCCTGAGCTGCTCGGGGTCCTACAGGCTTGGGAAAGGCAGGCATGGCTTCCTGGGGGCCAGAAGTCCATGCAGTGGCCGTGAGAAGGGGCACACATCTCTCAGGCAGATGTCTGCATGCTCTGGGCTCCCCTTCCTTTGTCATCAGGAATATTTAGTCTGGGGACCTGAGGCAGGAGGAAAAGTGCAGGAGGTGGGGCTGGGACATTCATGAGCAAATATCTGCTATTTTTCAGAAATTCAAGGTAAAAAAAGAGATGGTCGTTTCTGCAGGGGAATGGAAGTGTCTGAGGGAAATAGTCACAATTCTGGGAGGTGTGCCACGGTGGCCTCCCATGTGGGTTCATCCAGGCCCCGCTATTTTTGAGCTCCATGCATCTGGGTGAGTGACTGCAGCTTCCTCACTCCCCATTTTTGGCACAGATCCAGGCAGTTCTGGGGAGAGCATGCATGTTGGCCTGGGGCAGACTTGAGTGCATGTCCTGGACTGCCACTGGTAACTTGGGGACTTGGTCAATTAACTTTTACTTTTATGAGCCTTGGTTGTATCAACCAAAATGGGACTAGTAGTAGGAGCTACTTGGTAGGAATCTCTGCAGGGGTCTCAAACTCAACTCAGCATGTGGGCCGCAGAGCAAGATCACAGCTGTTCGGCGGGCCGCACTAGGTCTACAAAAGGCAACTGTTACGCAACACTTTTCAGTGTCACAAAACAACCAGAAACTGTAGTTCGTGGATTAGTCTGCGGGCCGCACAAAATTGTTCGGCGGGCTGCATGCGGCCCGTGGGCCGTGAGTTTGAGATCCCTGCCTAGAGGATGAACTAAAATGTTACCTGCCCAGCAAATTGGTGGTGGTGGTGCTTAAATAAGCCCCACCTGCTGACCAACTGCTCTCACCACCTCTTTTCTTTTTGCTTTTCCTCAGCCAGCATTAGGCTCTTCTTGCCCCAGGTTGTTGAAGAGCCTTTTGACTTGGGTAAAAGGATGATGTGATGAATCTGACTCTCTCCCTCTTAAAGGCTTCAATCCTTTCTGTCAATAGACCACATGGTTTTGTTTTGTGTAGTCTATGACTGGGAGTGGAAGGAGTTGAGCAGGAAGTAGGAAGAGAAAGCACAGGGCATGGGTAGCATGAGAAGCCAGATGCACTTCGTAGTTGGATGGCAGGAAGGCAGAGGGTGGGGGAGAGCAGGGAGGTGCATGTACTCACATGCATGCTCTCTCTCTCTCTCTCTCTCTCTCTCTCTCTCTCTCTCACACACACACACACACACACACACACACACACACACACACACACATACTCACGAGTGGTCTTTTTGAAAATGTTGGCTGTGAACTTTAAAGCCACTTTATTCTTATCAAGAATCTGCTTTTCTCCCTCATGTTATTTGTAAACATGCCCAGAGGCTAGAATGTGATGGGCATATCCAGTCAACAGAGTAAAGATTAATTTAAAAGCACCGGAGGACACTCAATGGGATAACATGTGTGCCAAATATCCGAGAAGGGATTAATATAAAAATTATTATAAAGAACTTACAAAACTCAACACCAAACTAACCAAAGAATCCAATTTAAAAATGGGCAAAGGACAGGAATAGACACTTTTCTAAAAAGGACATACAAGTAGCCAATAGGCAAATGAAAAGATGCTCAACATCACTAATCATCAGATAAATGCAAATTAAGACCACAATGAAATATCACCTCTCACCTGTCAGAATGGCGCTCATCAGTAAATCAACAAACAACAATTGTTGGTGAGGCTCGAGAAAAGGGAACCCTCCTGCACTGCTGGTGGGAATGCAGACTGGTGCAGCCACTGTGAAAGAAGTATGGAGTTTTCTCAAAAAATTAAAAATAAAACTGCCTTATGACCCAGCAATTCCACTTTTGGAAATATAGCTTACAAATCCTGAAACACTAATTCCAGAGAACATATGCACCCCGATGTTTATTGCAGTGTTATTTACAATAGCCAAATGTGGAAACAGCCCATTGCCCATCAGTAGATGAGTGGATAAAAAAGCTGTGAAACATTTACACAATGGAATACTATGCAGCCATAAAATAGAAAATCTTACCTTTTGCAACAGCATAGATGGGCCTCAAGATCATTATGGTAAATGAAATAAGCCAGTCAGAGTATGACAAGTACCATATGATTTCAGTTTTATGTGGAAACGTAAAAAATGAACTAATAAGCATAATAGAGAGACTCATACAAAATAGAGATACTCATACATAAGAGAGCAGGCTGACAGCTATCAGTGTGTATGGGAGGGGGCAGAAGAGGTAGGTGGGAAAGTAGAGAAAAAGGTACACACCAAAAAAACTCTTATGGGCACAGAAAACAATGTGGTGATTGTCAGGATTGGGGTCAGTGGGGGAAGGTATGGGGCATAAATGGTGATGGATGAAGACTTGATGTGGGGGGTGAACACACAATACCATGTACAGAGATGTGTTGTAGAAATAGGCACCTAAAACCTGTATAATTATGTTAACTAGTGTCATTCTAATCAATTCAATTAAAAATACAAGGTGTATCTAGCTATCTGATGCTCAACTTGGAGTAATTACAATAAAAGCAAGGACATCTATAGTTAGGTACAGAGAGGAAGGCCAGTTCCTGCTTTTTAAAAAATTTTAATTTCTTAAAAAATTTTATTTAGACAATTAAATTTAACAGGGTGGCATTGATTAATAAGAGTACACATGTTCTTTGTACTGCATGGCAGTTAGAGATTTTGCATCTAATTTCTGTGCAAATACTAATTATTACCTTAGTCACTGGCTATTGATTGCTTATCTTGTGGTGTTGGCTTCAAGTGACCATAGTTAGAGATTCTTAGACTCTAAATCGAGAAAGGGACCTGCAAGAGCTTTATAATCCTGACTTTTCTACGGTGAGTTCGGTGAAACGCTAGTCGATTGGTGAGATCTGTCACAAAGAAGCCTGTGGTTGGGGAATGTTGCAGGTTAATTACAGTCCCCTCTTGGAACCAACATTGATGGAGTTGACCTTATGCCAGGCCCTGAAAGGGAGAACCCTGTGTAGTTGGATTAGCCAACCTTTCCCCAAATCTGTTTGAACACAGAACATTTTCTTCGAGAAATGCCTGTTAAATCTTCCAGAACAAACTTCAAACTTGGAGAAACAACATCTCTATTCCAAGCCTTCATTTTGGAAATGAAAAGCAAAGGCCAGAAAAATGATCTGTACACATTTACTATGTCGTCAAACTCTTATATTTTATTTCCATGCTACAAATTAAACATTATTATCTTGTACTCGAAGGAAGAGGCTGATGAACAGAAAACTTTCCTCTGATGGACTTTACTGAATAGCATTTTTTAACTTGCTTTCTGATCTTTTCTGCATTTTTATTTTCAAAGAACAGTACTGCTTATTGTATAACCATGTAAACTCTATTGTAATTATTTTTATTTCTTTTGAATTTATAAGCTATCTCTATTCCCTAAAGCCTGCCTACTTTTTACTTCCACCCCCACGAGTCTGCTCTTGTACAGACACCGTTGTCTGTCGCTCTTCACCTTGAACACAACCCCAGGCAACTCAGGCTTTTTTTGCTCCAGAGTAAATGCAAATTCCTGTGCCCTGTAAAATTTTCTCAAATTCTCCTTAGAAACTGAAAGATTTCTCTATAATCTACTTGGATAAGAAAATTAGTTGAAATTAATTAATCTTTCCCCCCTCAATGGCAATTATTTCCTTGATCTCTGTATTGGTAACACATTATCCAGTGTTCTTAATAACAGCTTGTGGTTGTGCCATTTATTCACTGGAGTTAGTAAGTGCCCAACATAGTGCTCCTCAGGATGTGCCTAATGGAGCAAAACAGCAGGCCTTGCTTGCCAGTCTTCTTTGAGTTACAATGGCCACTAAGGGTTTTGGGAACTTTGAAACCAGTGTTCTCTCTTGGTCATTGCGGGGTTGGCAATATTTGACCTGAGTTTACTGTGGCTCGATCCAACAACATTTTTATACTCAGTGTTGAAATATGTGTAAGGCTCTGGAGATTTTTTTTAATGTAAGGAGCTTACCTCTGGTGAGGGAGGCAGACTTCTAAATGAACACATCACAGGGTGGAAAAGTGCTGTGTTATGTGGTGTGCACAGTCCTAAGGCATGAAGAGGAATAATTCAGGGGGAAAGTTATCACAAAGGAGTAGGCCTTTATGGGTTCCAAAGGTGAAAAAGGCACTCCTTGGAGGGCCAGGAAGCTTGGTAATTATGTAAAGTGTGATAGAGAAGTTGTAGACTCCCATCCCTTTGTTGTCTCTGTCCTGCCCCCAAACTTCTTGTTCCCAAGTTAGATCTCTCAGAATATGCTGTGTATGGAAATGTATTACTGTCAGATAGATTACAGATAAATATTCAGTGTTTCAGTCCAGATTATACAAGTTCCAGTGTGTAACTCCTTAAATAGTTCTTGCCATTATTTTCTTTCTCAGCATGATTATTCCCACCACCCCACTGGTGCTCATTATAGGTCAGACTGTGTGCTGAGAAGGTCCCATTTCTTTGTGTTTATTTTCCATGTAATACTTAAAGGGACCCTGTGAAGGCTTGCCTCCTAAACTTTTCTGCACATTGGAACACCAGGGGGGCCTCACAACCTCCTGATGCTTGTGTCCAGCCCTAGATAGACACTGTAGTGTAATTGGTCTGGGGCACAGACTACTTTTGGATTTTTAAAAGTTCCCCAGATGGTGACAAAAATGGTCTGAAATTGATTGTGTTGTTGGTGGTACAACTCTGAAAAGATTAAAAACTATTGAAAGGCACGCTTTAAATAGGTGAATTGTATGGCATGTGAATTGCAGCTCAATACAGCTCTTACATTAAAAATCTCTCTGGTGGGGGAAGGTGGTGGAGGATAGAGGAGTGATAGATGGTGATGGAAGGAGATGTGACTTGAGGTGGAGAACACACAGTGTAATATACAGATGATGTGTTATAGAATTGAGCACCTGAAACCTGTATAATTCTATTAACCAATGTCACCCTAATGAATTCAATAAAGTAAAAAAATATATATCCTCGGTGAGTTATTTGGGAAGCACTGGTATAGGGTAAATGGGGAAACTAAAATCTAGAGAAACTGTGTAAGTTGCCCACACTCCCATACCAGCCAGGGTGGGATAGGAACCCGGAGAGTCTTAGAGCTCATGTTCTTATTGATGACACCATCCTACTGTCTTCAGACATGAAAAGGAGTCAGCTCACCCCTGACTCAACAGCCATTTGCTGAGAGAAGTCATCATGGGGTTGCTCCCTTCTATCAACACACCTTCAATGGCCTGTTATGTAAGCGTGGATCTCATTTGCAAACTAATTGGCTTTAGGACAAGGTAAAGGAATTAGCCCCTGTGGGATAAAATGCTCAGTCACGTTACCACAGTACTGACATGAGCTGAGCCAGCCTCCTTTGGTGGCCAGGAGGCACCCTCAGAAGCAGATTTAAACGGGACACACTGGTATCAAAGTTATAAAATATACTGCCTGGAATGTTACCTTGTCAGCCCTCAGTGAATTTGGGTACAAAATGCATGTAAAAATACTTGGACTCTAATAGAAGTGGTTGGGTTTGGGTTTGGGCTTGAGATAGGGAATAAAGAAGGCAAGCCTATTTGGAAGGGCTGTTTTTACCAGTGCCTAGAAAACACAAAAGGGCGAATACTTCTGAAAGGAAAGAGTGAATCCCTATAATAATGAATTGTCCTAAATATGCTGTCTAGGAGGAATGTTGAAGGTGTAGGTCCCTAGAGCAGCATGGTGACTTCTGGTAGAAGGCTATCTATCACTCCTGTGGAGATGATCGCTGCTGACTTCTCCGTGCCGGCTGCTGTTTTACCAATGTGCTCCTTTTTTGAATAAAAATTGAGTTCAAAAGATGAACTCAGCTTAGACCTGATAGGAAACTCATTAAAAATGGCCTTTCCAGAGGCTTAAGGTTGAGTTCCAGGGTCAAGATTAGTCCGTTTTGCTTTAGTAGTTAGGTGCCAGCTATCTCCTAAGGGTGGAGAAGCCTAGCAATTTGCAGTTATTTACTGCCGAACATCAACTGTTGGAGAGTAAGTTGTCTTAGATATTAAGAATTTTTTAGAAACCTGGCTTTAGTTGTACTTGCCTGAAGTATTTTTCTGAATTAGTGTTTGATTTGTTTTCAAATATGAAATTTTTTTGAGTCAATGAAATCCATTGTGCTTAAATTTGTCAAGGAAGAGGTATCTTTTAGAGCTCAATAGTAAGAAACAGAAATAAGAACTGGGTATTCTGGAATTCTCTATCAAGTAAGACAACTGTGCTGTTTATGAATTATTTTATTTGTATTTGTAACCCAGATGAGTGCTGTGGATCATGAGACTGAGTCAATCTGTGATCTGGGGCTGGGGGCAGGGCTCAGGCAGCAGAGTGATGTGTCCAACTGTGTGGCTCATAGTGGCTCTCATGGCTCCTCGGGCCCCCTGTTCCATAACTAATCCTCCATACTGCCATCCACCAGTACATACTATTTGCTCTCCCTCCAAAACATGTCAAGTCATGACCCTTCTCACTCCACCACTGCAGCCTCACTAGTGCAGGCCTTGGCTCGCCAGAGTAGCCTCTAAACTATTTGAACTGCTCTTATTCTTGCCCAGTCATAATCCCTTCTCCACATAGCACCCTAAGTGACCTCCTTCAAGGTTCATTTAGGTTGTGTAACACCCTTGCGGGCAAACTTCCAGAGGCCATGCACGGAGGCTTAGCCAGGCTCTGCAAGTTCCGGGTCAGCCTCATCTCTCCACAGGCCCAGACACGGGGGTCATTTTCCTGTTTATTTCATTATTAGTTCAACTTGGCTTATATCAGGCCATTTGTGAATGTTCTTCCTTTTAATTAGAAGTCTTGAAGGTCCCCAATAAATAGCAGCTTTCTTTCCTTCTCTGATCCCCAAATTTGTCAAATAAACTAAAACAAAGAAATGGCTGATATCTCTATCTTGGTGGACATGGCTTTAAATCTTAGCCACGGTGCTAGCTCAAGGTTCTCAGTCTTACTATACAAATGGATTACCTAGGATTGGGTTAAATGCAAATTCTGATTAAACAAATATGGAGTGGAACTGAGAATTTATGTTCCCGCCAAGCTTTAGGTAATGCTGACACTGCTCTGCAGACCTCTTTGCATATTAAGGCACTGGCCGACATTGAACCCTGCCCCCATTCGGCCAAATATCTTGCTCTTGTAAAATATTCAGTGCCAGACTCCTCTTAATACCCAGGGATGGACAGGAGCAGGACATCCTAATGAACCTCTTGCCTGGATGGCTGGCTTCTTAGTCACCGGCCTTGAGTGAGACTGACTCTTGTGAGGGGCCTCAGCTGACCATCCAGTCTCCCACAGTGATCCTCCTGCTCATCCTGCTCAGCTCAATCCCACCATTTTGTTATGTTTTTCCTGCTCTCATAATAATTCAAGCATCTTATTGTACATATTTATTGTTCTTCTCCTGATTAGTGAAGGGAGCGTATCTGTCTTGTTCACTGATGTATACTCAAAACCATGAGGGGCCAGTTTACTAAGTTCTGTAAGACAGAATGACCGTAAGTTCTATGATGTTGGGACCATTTCTTTCTTGTTAATAATTATATTTCCAGGGCCTTACACGAGGCATAGCACATTATAGAAGTTGAGTAAGTGAATGAGAACACAAGTTAGAAATAGGAAAAACATGTTTTATAGTAATAACTAGTGGCTTGAGTTATCTTTGGACAGTCAGTATCATCTCCACACTTTCCCAGTATTATTAAAATTAATTTTAATGGGGTGACATTGAAAAATCAGGGTACATATGTTCAGAGAAAACATCTCTAGGCTATTTTGACATTTGATTATGCTGCATTCCCATCACCCAAACTCCAATTGTCTTCCGTCACCTTCTAACTGGTTTTCTTTGTGCCCCTCCCCCTCCCTCAACCCCTCCCTCTCCTCCTCCACACCCCGTAACCCCCACACTCTTGTCCATGTCTCTGAGTCTCATTTTTATGTCCTACCTATGTATGGAATCATATAGTTCTTAGTTTTTTCTGATTTACTTATTTCGCTCAGTATACTGTTATCAAAGTCCATCCATGTTGTTGCAAATGATCCGATGTCATCATTTCTTATGGCTGAGTATATATGTACTAAAGTATATATGTACTAAAGCTTAATACACTCGTCAACTGACAGATACTTGGGCTGTTTCCAGATTTTTGCAATTGTGAACAATGCTGCCATAAACATGGGGGTACATTTCTTCTTTTCAAACAGTGCTATGGTGTTCTTGGGTTATATTCAGAAAAGTGGTATAGCTAGGTCAAAAGGCAGTTTGATTTTTAATTTTTTGAGGAATCTCCATACTGTTTTCCACAGTGGCTGCACCAATCTGCATTCCCACCAGCAGTGCAGAAGGGTTCCCTTTTCTTCACATCCTCACCAGCACT
Source organism: Saccopteryx leptura (assembly GCF_036850995.1). NCBI lineage: Eukaryota > Metazoa > Chordata > Mammalia > Chiroptera > Emballonuridae > Saccopteryx > Saccopteryx leptura. Next base: position 78,961,386 of record NC_089512.1, read on the forward strand.
TATTCTGTGTTGTTTTGTTGATGAGTGCCATTCTGACTGGTGTGAGATGATATCTCATTGTGGTTTTAATTTGCATTTCTCTAATGATTAGTGATGTTGAGCATTTTTTCAGATGCCTATTGGCCATCTGTATATCCTCTTTGGAGAAGTGTCTATTCAATTCTTTTGCCCATTTTTGGATTGGATTGTTTGTCTTTCTGATGTTGAGATTTACAAGTTCTTTATAAATTTGGGTTATTAACCCCTTATCAGACGCACTGTCAAATATATTCTCCCATTGTGTAGTTTGTCTTTTTAGATTGTTCTTACTGTCCTTAGCTGTGCAAAATCTTTTTAGTTTGATATAGTCCCATTTGTTTATCCTGTTTATTATTTCACTTGTCCGTGGAGATAAATCGGCAAATATATTGCTGCGAGAGATGTCAGAGAGCTTACTGCCTCTGTGAATGGTGTAAGTTGGTGGTCTAGTTTTATTTTTTTGCAAGTAGCTATTCAATTTTTCCAACAACATTTGTTGAAGAGGCTGTCTTTACTCCAATGTATGCTCTTACCTTCTTTGTCAAATATCAGTTGTCCATAGAAGTGTGGGTTTATTTCTGGATTTTCAGTTCTGTTCCATTGATCTATATGCCTGTTCTTAAGCCAGTAACAGGCTGTTTTGAGTACAATGGCCTTGTAGTATAATTTGATATCCAGAAGTGTGATACCTCCAACTTTATTCTTCCTTTGCAAGGTTGCTGAGGCTATTCGTGTTCTCTTTTGGTTCCATATAAATTTTTGGAATATGTGGTCTATATCTTTGAAGTAAGTTATTGGTATTTTAATCGGTATTGCATTAAATTTATAAATTGCTTTGGGTAATATAGACATTTTAATGATGTTTATTCTTCCTAACCATGAGCGCGGTATATGCTTTTACTTGTTTGTATCTTCCCTCATTTTTTTATCAATGTTTTATAATTTTCCAAGTACAAGTCTTTAATCTTCCTGGTGAAATTTATTCCCAGATACATTATTTTTTTGGTGTATAAAAATGCCTCTGATTTCTGACTGTTAATTTTATATCCGGCAACCTTGCTGAATTCATTTATCAGGTCCAGTAGTTTTCTGACTGAGACTTTAGGGTTTTCTATATACAATATCATGTCATCTGCAAATAATGATCATTTTACTTCTTCTTTTCCAATTTGGATGCCTTTTTATTTCTTTTTCTTGTCTGATTGCTGTGGCTAGGACTTCCAGAACTATGTTGAATAAGAGTGTTGAAAGGGGGCACCCCTGCCTTGTTCCTGATCGTAAGGGGATTGCTTTTAATTTTTGCCCTTTGAGTATGATGTTGGCTGTGGGTTTGTCATAGATGGGCTTTATCATGTTGAGGTATGTTCCCTGTATTCCCACTTTGCTGAGAGTTTTGATCATGAATAGGTGCTGGATCTTATCAAATGCTTTTTCTACATCTATTGAAATTATCATGTGGTTTTACTCCTTCCTTTTGTTTATATGATGAAATACATTGATTGATTTGCAAATATTGTACCAGCCTTGCCTCCCAAGAAAAAATTCCACTTGATCATGGTGTGTGATTCTTTATATATATTGCTGGATCCAGTTTGCTAATATTTTGTTAATGATTTTAGCATCTAAATTCATCTGGTATATTGGCCTATAATTTTCTTTCTTTGTGTTGTCTTTGCCTAGTTTTGGAATGAGAATTATGCTCGCCTCATAAAAGGAGTTTGGAAGTCTTCCTTCCTCTTGAATTTTTTAAAATAGCTTGAGAAGGATAGGAGTTAGTTCTTCTTTGAATATTTGGTAGAATTCACTTGTGAAGCCATCAGGCCAGAGACTTTTTTGGGGGCGGGAGATTTTGATAACTGTTTCAATCTCATTTGTTGTAATTGGTCTATTTAGGTTTTTTGATTCTTTCAGATTAAATTTTGGAAGATTATATGTTTCAAGGAATTTGTCCATTTTATCTAGGCTGTCTAGTTTTTTGGCATACAGTTCTTCATAGTATTTTTTTTACAATATTTTGTATTTCTGTTGGGTCAATTGTTATTTCTCCACTCTCATTTCTAATTTTATTTATTTGAGTCCTCTCTCTCTTTTTCTTCGTGAGTCTGGTTAGAAGTTCATCGATCTTGTTTACCTTTACAAAGAACCAGCTCCTGGTTTTATTAATCCTCTGTATTATTTCTTTAGCCTCTATGTCATTTATTTCTGCTCTGATCTTTATTATTTCCTTCCTTCTACTACCTCTGGGCTTTACTTGCTGTTCTTATTCTAGTTCTTTTAGATGCAGGGTCAAGTTGTTTATTTGAGCCTTTTCTAGCTTCTTAAGGTATGCCTGAAATGCTATGAACTTCCCTCTCTGGACTGCTTTTGCTGTGTCCCATAAAATTTGAGTTTATGTATGCTCATTATTGTTCATTTCTAGGAATTTTTAAAATTTCTTCTTTGATTTCATTTTTAACCCATTTGTTATATAATAACATGCTATTTAGTTTCCAAGTGTTTGAGTATTTTTCAGTTTTTTGTTGTGGTTGATTTCTAGTTTCATGCCATTGTGATCAGAGAAAGTGCTCAATATGATTTCAATCTTCTTAAATTTGTTGAGACCACTTTTGTGCCCTAACATGTGGTCTATCTTAAAGAATGTACCATGAGCACTTGAAAAGAATGTATATTTTGCTGCTTTAGGTTGAAAGGTTCTGAAGATATCTATTAAATTGAGTTGATCTAGTATGTCCTTTAAGTCTGCTATTTCTTTGTTAATTTTCGTTCTTGAGAATCTATCTAGTGATGTTAGTGGGGTATTGAAAGCTTCTACTATTATAGTATTGCTGTTGATCTCCCCCTTTAAATCCATCAAAGTCTGCTTTATATATTTAGATGCTCCTATATTAGATGCATAGATATTTATCACAGTTACACCTTCCTGTTGGATTGCTCCCTTTATCATTATGTAGTGACCTTCTTTATCTCTTACTATAGCCTTTGTTTAAAAGTCCATTTTATCTGATATCAGTATTGCTACCCCAGCTTTTTTTGCATTTCCATTTGCGTGAAATATATTGTTCCATTCTTTTATCTTCAGTCTATGTGCATCTTTTAAGGTCTGTCTCTTGTAGACAGCATATGTATGGGTCTTGTTTTCTTATCCACGCAGCTACTCTATGTCTTTTGATCGGATCATTTATTCCATTTACATTTAAGGTTATTATTGATATGTAGTTGTTTATTGCCAATTTATTCTTTAAAACTGTATTCCTCTTTTGCTATATTCTTTTTCTCCTTTGATCTGTTTACAACAGGCCCCTTAGCATTTCTTGCAGCATTGGTTTGGTTGTAGTGAATTCCTTGAGTGTTGTTTTTTTTTTTTTTTTTGTCTGTAAAGCTTTTTATTTCTCCTTCCATTTTAAACGATAGCCTTGCTGGATCAAGTAGTCTTGGTTGTAGGCTCTTGTTCTACTTTGAATATTTCTTGCCATTCCCTTCTGGCCTTAAGTATTTCTGTTGAGAAGTCGGAAGTCATCCTTATGGGGACTCCTTTGTAGGTGATAGTCTTTTTTTCTCTCGCATCTTTTATTATTTTCTCTTTATCATTTAGCTTTGTTATTTTAATTATGATGCGTCTTGGTGTAGATTTCTTTGGGTTTCTCTTTAATGGAGTTCTCTGTGCTTCTAGAACTTGTGAGACATTTTCCTGCCTTAATTGAGGGAAGTTTTCAGCTATGATATTTTGAACAAAGTCTATTTCCCTTGATCATTCTCTTCAGGAACACCTATGATGCTGATGTTATTTCTCTTCATGTTGTCACAGAGCTCTCTTAGAGTTTCCTCTGACTTTTTGAGTCTCATTTCTTTTCTCTGCTCTGCTTCTGTGCCTTCATTTATCTTGTCCTCTAACTTGCTGATTTGATTCTCAGCTTCATCCATCCTGCTTTTATTTCCTTCCATTGTGTTCTTCATTTCTGATATTGTATTTGTCATTTCTGACTGATTCTTTTTTATTATTTCAATGTCCTTTTTTATATTTGCTATCTCTATATTTAGGTGTTTGTAATGGCCATCAATTGTTGTTCTCATATCTTTGAGCATCCTATCAATCATTATTTTAAAGTCTGCATCTGGTAATTTGGTTTTATCTGACTCATTCAGGTCCTTTTCTGGGGATTTCTCTTGATTCATTTGTGTTGCATTTCTCTGCCTTCTCATTTTGTCTGTGTAAAAGAAGGTTTTTGCCACTGGAGTTCACTGGATGTGGCCTCTGTTTTCCCTAGTTGTGGTCTTTCTGCAGGACTGCCACCCCTTCTGCTGTTGCTGCCTAAGGTGGTTGGGTGTGAGTGTTGACGGTGCCTGCCCACTGGGGCTGTTGCTGTGGTTTCTGCCTCTCATTCATGGGAGTGGCTATGATCACATGCTTGGGTGTACAAGCTTCAGTGGCCTTGGCTTTGGCCCTGCCCTTGTGGGTGGTGTTATGCTCGGCCCTGAGCATAACAGGGCAGGGGTGAGCACCTGTGCTCAGCTGTGGGTCTCTGTCTGATTCCAGGCTTTCGCCCTGCCCCTGCAGGATGAGCCCGCTCATGGGACGGCTGCAAGCCTTGGCTCCACAGGCATGGTGGGACTGCACACCCATGCTCAGTAGCTGGACTGTGCCTGTCTGGGATTTTGGCTCCACCCCTGTGGGAGGAGCCAGCTCCCAAGTCATGCCACAAGCCTTGATTCCACGGGCAGGACAGGGCTGTGCTCCTGCACCCTTGCTCAAGGGTGGGTCTCTGCCCCTTCCAGGGCTCCTGCTCTTTCCCCACAGGATGGATTTCAGGTGGCCTGCAGCTGGGCTTGGTCACTTTTGTTCGTCCCCTCCTCCCCAGCTGGGCAATACTGAACTCACACCTGGGCCTCAGTGGTGGTCAGCCAGGTTCCGCCCTTACGGATAGAACCGCTCTTCCGTGTCCCGCCGTTGCCTCCCCTCGGGCGAGCCCTCAGCCGTGTGAGTGCGGGTGCTGCAGCTCAGACCCTAGGACTCACTACTGTAGTCCCGAAACCCCCCTCCTTCTAAGCAACTCTGCTCTGAGTGCCGCAGGTGAGCTTGTTTGGCTGGTGTCCTGCTTCCCTTCGCTGGTATTGCTGTTTCCAGGGGAAATATTCACTTCAGATTTGGGGAGTGACTCATCCCAGAGGTTAGGGTGGTTGTCTCTCAAAGTGTTTCTGCCTGTGTCTCCTAGATTACACTCTCTTCCTGCTATTCCGGTCCTCTCCTCTCTCCTTGAGCCCCAGGTGAGTGGTTGTGAGAGAGGTTTTCTGCGCAGTCCCTTTAAGAAGAATCCTGGGTCTGAGAAATCAATCTCTTTCTCACAAACAGTATCCTGTCTTGTTTCCAGCTAAATATTGTCTATACGCCTCTTCTAGGCTCTGGGGCTGCAGGCTGGGGCTTTGTTCCTGGGGCTCAGGACCTTTCGCTCTTCTAAACTCACTTCCTGCCACGCAAGTCTCTCCAGGCTGCCATTTGCTCCAGGGAGCTGGGCAGCCCTCTCTGCGTTTTCACATTTCCTACCAGTCTTGGTGCACTTTTTCAGTGTTCCTTGGTGAAGAGTCCTCTTAGTTTAGTCCAATGTTGGTTTTTCCATATGACGGTTTTTAAAATTATTTTGTAATCCACTTTGGTTCTTCGAGGTGGAAGTTGTTACATTTCCCAGTATTTTTTTTATAGACTAATTTCCAGATTTCTGTAGCCAGAACAATGAAAAGTAGGGATCATTTTGATATTAAGAATGATACAGAAGTAGTTGGCAATAGGACCATTTTTGTATTATCAAGAGACTGCCAAAGACTGTACCATTTAATTGGAAGCCATGTCCACCAACAGTTCTGTGCAGAAGCACACACACTCCTGAGAGACAAGGAGCCATTAGTCCTCTGTCTCCAGCTCTCAGTTTTCCTTGAATGCTATCAGAACCACAAAGTTCAGTCATTGAGGTGCCTTTTCAAGCCACAGTGGATAATGGCTTGAACTCGTTTTTCATCTCTGTGAGAAATGGGCCATTCACCTATCTTTTGCCAAATAGCTACTGCATATTTGCTCATTTCAACATCCAAGATAGAAGTTTTGTTTTTTTTTTCAATTTATCATTATCTGAGGTTAGGAAAAATGGCTCAGACATTCTTTGACTAGCTCCTAGTCAGTCAACAAAGCTTGTCAGGCTTGTCCTTCTATAACTGGGCTTTGTTTTAAGCATAGGAGGAGAGGGAGAGAAGGAATGGACTAAGTTTTTTTGTGTGTGTCTTATGGTCTAGGTACTTTGGAAGAACAGCTATATAGAAAGTTTGGTTTTGGTTATTGGCTCTGTTCTTTGTTTCCAAAAAAAATTTGATTTATATAAGTCCTTCTGCTTTGACATCTATTTGATTATTAATTTGATGTCTAATTCCTATGTATGTATCAATGGTTTAGAGCATTCTTCTGTATTGGTTTGATATGTTTAAAACAGTAGGTTCTTACAGAATACAGGAAACAACTCTTAAACTCTAGAGAAAGAGACATTGAAAAGTGCACTGAATGAATTCATTATTCAACTGATGTTTATTGGGTGTTGATCATTTGCCAGGTAACTGTGCTGGCTGCAATGTATATGGGAAAGTTAAATGAAAATCTTTCTTTCTTGGAAAGCTACTTTCCTCTCTGATCTCTGGCTCCTTCCTTCCATCCATCCCTTTCTTACAGACACTCATTCTTTTCATTAGGAAAAGTAGCAATTACCCTGTCTGATGACAGGCAGTCTGGGATAGTAGGGGGGAGTTTGTCTCCTAAAGGTAGACTTGCCGGTCGCTGTGAATGGCACACTCATTAGTCCCCAGTCTGTAAGAGGCCTGCCTGATTCTTCCTGGTTATCATTTCCAACCTTGGACTGGGGGAGAAGGTCAGAGTAGACTAATACTGTGGACCTGAGGTCCTGGGGTGAAGAAGCAGGAAGGCCCATTTGATTTTTGGCCTGAACCAAGTAATTTATGTCTTACTTATAGAGTACAGAGACTGCTGGGAACTGCCCCACCACTTATAAAGTTGTTCTTTCCTCCCCAAGTGGCTTCAGGGTCTGCTTGGGGAGGCAGGAACAGGTAGATAACCATGACCTCAGACAGCATTTCCTGCCCTCAATGCTATCATCATCTAGTGTGTGAGATGGATAATTGAATGTATAATTATAGTGTGTGTGGAGGATGCTATTTGAGAGTGTGTCCCAGGTACTGTAAATATGATAGAATAGTAGGACAGGCCCTTCCACGTGTGTTACACAAATTCTGCAACAGACAGCATCATTGAAATTTATGATCATTGAAGGAAGTTGCCCCCAAATGTAAGCTACAATGATCTATGCACTGTCCTATGTACGTACCAACTGTTCAGTTAGCCTATCATGGCAGATCATGTCACAATTTAATTTTGGTATTAACTATGATTGGAAACCTTTGAGAACCACCATCTTGAAACATCTTTGCTTTTCCAAACATAGGGTCCCTTCCTGTCCCCAGCAGCCTAGCTTGCCAAGAAAAGTAAAGAGAAGATCTGTCTCACAATACAGAAGTGGTCTCCATGGCCAGCCACACAGGCAGAGTCCAACAGCTTAGCAATAGGCTTAAGCAATTCAAGGAGAGTTTGAAAAACAAGCAGATTTGTTTAACAGTCTTTGTAGAATGGCTCTGTAAAAAAAAAAAAAAAAAAAAAAGGCTAAGTGCCCAGAGAAGGAATGTACTTTCTCTCATGTTCTGGAGCTGGGAGGTGAGACAGATGTTCAGAGAGACCTGTGCTTTCCACCTTCTCATGAGTCAGTGCAGAATGTCAGGTTGATATTAGCAAGCACTTGATGCAGTTTCTGGAGATTCGAACATTATACTGTGCTCTGTCCTCTAAAACCCAAGAAAGTAACCAGATCTTGAATGGAAATATCAATAAAGAAGTCATAAACATTGTCAAATAAGAAACTTCTGGGAAAGTACATTTAACAAAATCAAAGGCAAAATGGGAAATGTCAGCAGCAGAGCCTGAGAACATGTCAGAGGCTTGAGCTGAGAGTTCCCACAGTAAATGTGCATGTCACTCCTCAGTGACAGCAGCACATCTTTCTCATCCTTTCTAAATATACCCTCAGGCGGGTTACTGTTTTCTTGCTTTGTGCTCAATTTCTTAGTAATAAATGCCCTAGGGATATTTTAATTGTCTCTTTATTTTTTCCCTCATATTCCCTGTACAGTTGAAAATTAATACTACTATGGATTTGTGGAATTTGCTAATTACAATAGTAAGAAGCTTGACATTTACTAATACAAAACTATGAATAAACCTACTAACTTAAAAATTATGCTGCCATCAGAATGCCCCCATGGAAGCTGGAAGCTCAGAGAAAAATGTGGTCTTTAGATATTTATTAACAAGGTGATTAGTCAGAGGATTATTATATGATATGTTGTTTCAGTGCTAGAAGTTTCTTGTGTGTGTTCCCATTCAGAGGTTGGGATTTTGAGAGAGGCATGTGTTACTGCACACTTAGCCTGCAGTGGCTGAGACCCCCCGGGCTGCTGTGAGCTCTCTCTGGATCACTAAAGTATAAAACTGGAATGAAAATCAGTTCTACAGGTCATACAGCCATGGTGATGGATTAATAATGACTTCCTGAGGGCTCATGTCACAACTGAATAGTGATGTCTGTCACTGCACAGGAGGGGTGAGCCGCCCTATGAGGGCCAGGTGTGGGCCCATCTCGCTGTCCCTAAAACCAAGCTTCATGCTCACTGACCCAGGAGCCGATGCTGTTTCCGCCGGGGACCACAGCTCTTGGGAATTGGTTCAGTGGGAAAAGGTTCCTCCTGGATGTCGCAGCAAGAGGTGTAAATAAGCCTTCCTAAAGCGCTAAAGAGCATGCTCGGTGAACTTGGACCTGCACCTCGGTCAGCTTCAGCCTCCACGGCACACTTCTGTCCCATCAGCGGGAGTCCACACGTGCTTTCTAATGGCGTGCCCCACGCACACAGCGGCAAGGCCTGGAAAGGTAGCAGTTAGTTAGGTTGTGCCAGCAAAGCCTTCATCCTGCTGGGACTCTTGGAGTTGGGATAATCCAAACAAATCACTTGAAGCTGGGATAAAACTTTACAAGAGAACTTTTTAAGAAACTATATTTGTTGCTTTTTTGAAAAGCAGCGACCCTCTCTCACATTTGTCATTAAGTAAAGGCTCAAATGTATAGGTTACTAACAGTTGGCACCGGCAGGGTTAGCTGAAAAGCCAGAATTGCCACTCTGGGCATACTCATTGTCATGTTTCTAGGACTCAAAATCCTTCAACAACACATCCACACTTAACCAGTGTTCCTTATCAACCTCTAATTCTTGTGTTGTGCTTTGCAGCCCACTTGGCGATCAAAATTGCCATAAATTAGCAACAGTACATGCTCAAAATAGAATTGTCCCTAACTCTAGATGCTTCTCTCTTGTCATGGGGGAACCAAGGGAGCAGATGAGGCAAAGCCATGGACAGAGTCACAGAGAGCTTGACAATGGCCTTGCCTGTCTTTAGGCCCTCAGAAACCGGCATGGCTACCTTATGGGCTCTATGTAATTCCTTTTCACCCATGGAAAACCAGGCACATTGACTCTGTGGGCAGCTGCAACTGTGCACTTGAAAATTAATACTTTTCCTGATATTGTGCCTTTTTCTGTGTTTCTCCTGTCAGCTCTTTTTGTTCCCCACCTAGACAGAGGCACCAAGAGTGACCATGTACATTGGAAAAAAATATAGCAAGTGATGCAATGTGGGCAGGAGGTTTTTCTGAGCATTGCTGGAGGCAGAGAGGAGGCCAGTGTCAGATGCCCAGGGTACAAATCTTAGTTCTATTGTTTACTTGTTGTGTGGCCTTGGGCGAGTGACTGACACTCTCAGTGCTTTCTTCTTCTGTAGCATCAGGATGATGAAAAATATATCAGAGGCTACTGAGATATTTAGATCAAGCAGTAAGTACAATGCCTGGTTTATAGTAAGGGCTGCCACACTGTGAGCTTATGTTATTAGTATGATTAAAAATGCCCTTTTTAAATAAGTTATTGCAGAAGTTTTCTAAGTGTCCCTATGTGATGGGTACCAGTGAGAGAAGTTCTTGCTGGCATCGTACGTACAAATGCTTAACCTCAAGTACTGCTTTCAGAAATGACTTCTCTTAGCTTGTAAAGCTGTACAAAGAAGGACATTCTTAATTCATGTACACAGTCATTTCTAGACAGTGTTCAATGTGGAGTTCAGTGTGGGTACGAGGAAGCAGCTACATAGGACACAGGCCACTGCTCCCTACCTCTAATGGCAGTCTTCATCACCTTCTGGGTGTTTCCATTCCCCAAATCCCACCCAAGCCCTCATTTTGCCCACCCCTTCTATGAACAGTGCTTAGTACTCAATGTGGTTTATTGAGAAGAGCTTTGCGCTCTAAACTAATGGATGACCTTGATCCAGTCATTTGATTTCTCTGGGTTTTATTTTCTCACTATCTACTGTACAGGATGTTGAGGTTTAAATAAACTAATGCAGGTCAAATGCCTAATGTAGGCCCTGGCACATAGTATTCAATCAATGCTTAGTTGTTGTCATTGGTGCAAGGCTCTTGCTGCTATAAAAGGATATGGAGTCCAGGAACAGATGGCTTTGGGGTCAGTCCCATCTTCCTTCATAGCCTACAGAGACGTCCTCATCATAGATTCAGGGGGAATCAGCTCATTCTTCATCCTTTATTTTCATCTCTTATGAATCTGGGCCTGTCTTTCCTAGGTGCCCAGAAAACTTTGATGGTAATCAATATTTATATAGGACCTCTCACTTTTGAGACAAAATGCTGGACACTGTGGGAGATGTCAAGGAAGGTTTATATACAGACATAACTCAGGTGATTGTAAAACCCTATGTTCTTTGCGGTCAGGAGGAGATCAAAAGTAGTAGCAAGAAAATGACCAATTAGTCTTCCCTTTGAGAACTCTCAGCTCCAGTAAGCCCTTATATAAGTGAAGAGGAGGACAAGGAAGAATGAAACAGTAGCGTTATTATAAGGGAGGTAATAGCCAGTATGTAAATGAGTATGACCACTCAGGAAAACTGTTTTGAATCAGTGTGAATGCATAATAACCACCCTGCAAATGCCAGCTCTCCTGCAGAAGTTCACCTGTAAACTGAAATGTTCCACCTGGGCCTGAACAATGGAGTCACATGATAGGATATAGGGCCACAATCTGCATGCTCATTAGTGTTTGATGATGCACCCTAGTAGGCAGCTGGAGCCTCATTACTGTTCATCAAAGTAAGCCAATAAGAGTTCTGAATTTCCAAATAGTGACAAATAGAATGAAGAGGTAATGAAATGGGTAGGAATGGAGATCCCCTGACAAGCACTTGTCATGGTTAGAGAATGAGGACATGAGAAAATGCCTTTGTCACTCCAAGAGATACTGAGAAGGGCCTACTTGTCTGTGAGAAGGTGAGGCATTTCCCAGATGATGCCGAGCATACAACCCTGGGTGCAGCCCCGGACAGTACTGTGCTACAAAATCCATGACGGGGAAAGGGTCAACTTGGATCAATTTGAATGTTATGTTTTATTTACAATTTTATGTAGCAAAATACGCAGAAGCTATTGTAGGGCGGGGAGCACTGTTTCATAACCCCAGGAGTAAGAACTGTTAGTTTGGGTTCAGGGTTCCTTTAGATCCGGAGCCTCTTTAAAGCTCAGATTCTCCTCTGCCAGCTCCCCCTAGGGCTCAAAACAGAACACTCTCATCCCCCCTTGTGAGGTTGTAGTAAATTTGCCTGCTGTTTTCTCTCTTAATGGCTTTCTGGCCTTCACTTTGAAATGTAGCAAAATGTTTACCTTTTCAGAAACCTCAGGGAAAACTTGCATTGGGGAGGAATCCGAGTTAAAATAACATTAGTTTGTAGAAGCCGAGCCACAAGCCCAGAGGTGCCAGGTCCCAGCTGTTCCTGGAGACACCTGACATCTTGGCTATCTTCAAAATTTACCACGGACACCAGAAAGGACCACATTGATTAGGCCTATGCTACATCAGAAAGAACTCATGTTTCTGCAGCAAAATTCCCCTCGTTTTGCTCATCATCAAGTCAGTGACCAAGACCACAAACCCCAATATGCTATCTGAGCATGTCCAGGTGCTCCAACTCCATGCCAGCAAATGCTTGCAGCAACCCCTATAGCTAACGCTCCCTCCCACAGCTCAGGGCTGGCACCCTTTGCTGGTCTCAGCCCGCCTGCATCCAGGCACTTTTAAAATAAACTTCTCTTTGGGAACACACTAGCCTCATGTTTTCAGTTCAGCCTGTGGTTTCTGCTTTTCAAGAACCTGTCTGATTATCTGTTGTTGCAATAAGACCTGACCACGTTAGTTCTAGTGAAGACAGAATACAGAGTCTATAATTGGACTTTTTTGTGATTTCCTAAAACCAACATCTTATGAGGACCTAAGAAGCCAGGGATGGGTTCTCCAGGACGGCCTTGAGTGCAAAGCCTTGCATTTGGAATTTGACATCTTCAAGTGAGGTTTCCATATGTTATTGAGCAGAATTGAAGGAAGGTCTTTGTCATATGGTTCTAAACCGGTACCCTCTAGCAGATTAAGTGATCAATTTCATCATCATGCAATTATCCTCTTAGTAGCACCATTAGAAATTGCTGAATATAGTAGAACACTTAAATTAGAAGTACGCCCTTCTATAGATTATGAGTGACATGTAGCTATAACTGACACTGTAATTAGCCTTACTATTCCATTTTAGCAAAAATCTGTGAGTGGCATTGCTTTGCTACAAAAATGTGGAAATTTCACATTAGTCAAAAAGTGGTGGTAATAAGAGATTGTAATCATTGTTTTGTATTCATGTTGGGAGCTTTCATTTGTTCATTGTTAATGTTTAAAATATGACAAAATTTGGGGAATTTTGCTTTGGCATTTTAGTTTGACACTTTTAATATGATAGAACCCTTAAAGAAAAAATAAGTAAAAGACCTCTGGTGTTTAATGGCTAAGAGACCTGAGTGCTGAGAAGGGGCATCTAACAGATGGTTTCTGCTTCTGGAAGGTCCCGGGTGGTTTAAACTTACTGTGCAGGATGTTGGCGCTAGCCCTGAGCTGATGCCCCCATACAGCTCTGAAGCCCATGAAGATAAACTCTTATTTATCTTTTATAGCTGTGTAAAGAGTATAGTACAAGTGGAAAAGCAGTAGAAAATTTGGTTACTCCAAAAGAATGGAGGACTTTAAGGTGATTTTTCAACCTGGAATGCTCTTCCTCAAGCATTATTTTGATAGAGGGTGAGGCAAAAGTAAGTTTACTATTGTGAGTACACAAAACACAGCATTTATTCTTACTATTTATTAATTATTGCAGTATGACACCTGTAACCCTTTGTTTGCCTCGCCTGTATAATATGTCCCTTCCTGTCTGCTGTTGCAGCTGATATGGAGACATGGTTTGGGAGGTTGCTGTTAAGGTGAACCTCGGCCCCCATCAGACTTAAGTCATGCATACTTTCCTTGTCCTTCAATTTAGAAGTCTTCCTTCATGTTCAAGCTTCCCTTTCCCACCTGGCTGTTTAGCTACAGATACAGACTGTTGATGTTCTGAGTGGTTCAAGGCCTATTTAATGATGGTGCATTAAGCTCTTCACCACCTGTGTAGGTTTGGTAGGATACTTTTTAAAAATGACATTAATAATTTTAAATTTTATACATTTTTGCACAAATAGTACTGTATTTAACTCTCGAGGTCAAGTTGAAATGTGAAACATGTAGAACTCATCCATTTATCCCCTCTATCTTTCTTCACTGATGAAAAGACCTTTAGGAGCAAAAAATTGTTTTAAGTGTGTTCTTTTTGAAGAACAGGTCTCTAGTGGATCAGTGGGAGAAGGGGGTTGGCAATTCACATTGCCCAGGGGGACTTTAAAGTCATCCCTTCATATGGTACCTCCAGTATCTTGTCATGGTAGAAAGTGAAAGTGTACAGAAAAGATAATAGAATTCATCTCAAACCTATTTTCTCAGAGAAAAATTATTAATTCCCAGATTTCCCTTCAGTACCTGTATGCACGCAAATGATTTTTAAATATTTTTATATGTGTAGTTGCTATTTGAAAATAAATGACTTATATTAGGTCTAGTGGAAAGTTCTGTCCGTTTTTGGAATAAAACAAAATACAAATTTTTCTTACCGTCAATAAACTTTATTAAATAATATAATTGCCATTATTATTCATGATTTCTTGCCAGCGTGAGGGCAATTTGTATATCCCATTTTTGAAAAATGTTTTATCTTTTGATGCGAAAAATTGAACCAGTACTTGTTTGATTTCTTCTTCATTTTTGAATTTCTTGCCCTTCAAGAAATTTTGTAAGGACAAAAACAAGTGATAGTTGGAGGGTGCTAAGTCCGGGAAATATGGTGGATGCAACAGACATGCTTCTATAGCATTTCTTCCTTGTTGAAATTTGTAAAAATTACAGTGGCGTAAATGAACTTTATCAGTAGCCATGGGTACACTATCGCTTCACACATAAGACTAACGTGAATCAACTTTGTTTTAGTTAATTTGCTACATCAGTATGTATACATTAAGTGATAAAAATAGAGAGGCACACATGCGCCAAATAAACATGTGCTTATGTGTCGAAACTTGTTGTGATAGAAACAGACAGAACTTTCCACTAGACCTAATATTTACATAGTATAAGGCTATATATATTATAATTATATAAACATAAGGCTATACATATATTAAAATTACATAAATATAAGGCTATATATTATAATTATATAAATATCAGTTTACGTATAAAGTTATGTCTTCCTTATCTGTTTTTCATTCTTTCATTGGATGAATCAGCTAGAAAGCAGATGTCATTAATGGGGTCTGTATGTGTAACAGGTCCAAAGAGCTCTGGGGCAGTATGTGGAGAAGGCATAAATGTGTATCAGGAAGTTGGCAATGAGCAGTTAGAAGTCAGGTTCCTGGTCCTCACTGCATATTAGAATTACCATGGTAACTCCTAAAAACAAGCAAGGACATAAACCAATTAAACCCTGATGCCCAAGTCTCATCTGTAACAATTAAAATAAAAATCTGGGAATGTGCTGTCGGTAAAGATTTTGCAAAATGGGAACATTTATTCATTCACGGAGGGAATGTAAAATGGTGGAGTTGTTAAGGAAAACATTTTGGAAATGTTGTTATCACCCAGCAATTCTGCTCCTAAGTATATACCCAGGAGGATTGAAAACATACATCTATAGAGAAACTTCTACCTGAAATATTCATAGCAGCACTATTTATAACTCCCCAAAAGTGGGAAAAAATGTCCATAAACTAACACATTTCTGAATGTGATTTGAAGGAAATGGATAAAAATGTGGTATATACATACAATGGGATATTATTCAGCCTTTAAAAGGAATAAAGTACTGACCCATGCTACAATATGGATGAACTTTAAAAATATTTATGCTAAGTGAAAGAAAGCAGACACACAAGGCCATACATTTTATGATTCCATTTATCTGAAATCTTCAGAATAGATAAATCCATAGAGACAGAAAATAGATGAATGTTTGCCAGAGGCTGCGAGGAGAAGATGTGGAGTCACTGCTAGTAGATGTTGGGTTTCTTTGTAAAGTAATGAAAATGTTCTGGAATTAGATAGTGGTCATCATTGTACAACTTCATGAATTTACGAAAAGCCACTGAAATGTATACTTCAGAAGGGCGAATTTTCTAGTATGTGAATTATATCTCATTTTTTTAATCCTAGAAAAAATATATGGGAATATGGGGCATGAGGACTTTTTTAAGCTCCCAAGGTGATTTTGATGTACAACAGTAAAGTCTTTTTTTAAATAATAAAATGTAAAAACTGAACACTCTGGACCTTAAATATTTGTCATCACAAGGGTCTCATCACTCACTGAATGTCATATCAAACAAGACCTTATATGATCTGGTCCCTGCCTGTTTTCCTCACCTCTGTCTTGCTTCCTGTTTTCAGAGTCTGCTGTACCCATTCCTTCCATTCATCTAAGACCTTGAGCTTAGTTTTCCCTTGGCAGGCTGTTTCCTCCACCTGGAACTTTCTGTCCCCAGACACTCCTATGTGCTGGACTCCTCATCATCCAAGTCCAATATTAATGTTAGATTCTCTTTCCGTTGACACTAAACTAGTCACTTCCACCCCTCCAAGTCACTACCTATTTCCTTCAAATCACAATCAGAAACATTTTTGCTTGTTGACTGCTTCATGGTCTCTACCACTTTCTACTCCTCCTTAGTCTGCACCTGCAGTGTTCCAGGAGAATTCACCATTAGAACAGTTTTTAGAATGTGGCAAGGATATAATAAATATTTGTTGAATGAATACATGTGATTAGAGTTTAATGAGTAACCAATTCAAGGAAAGACTTGTTCAGTGTAGGCAATTCCTAAGATCTTTATAGGAGAAGGGAAAGCACCAATGAGAGTGATATTAGACATGCGAGTCAAGTGAAAGTTCTGAAAAACTAAAGTGACAGAGGAGGAGAGGCAACTGATGTAGTGAAAACTCAAAAAATCAGTTGACAATTTGAAATATCTGTGTTTCCTAGTTATAATTAGCCAAGCTTTAATATTTTTTGACTCATTAACAATTAAAATGTTTCTTTAGTGATACCATAGGTGATGTCTTAATATACTTCACTGAGCTCTACCACTGAGCCAACCACTGGCCGGTTGGCTCAGTGGTAGAGTGTCGGCCTGGTGTGCAGGAGCCCCGGGTTCAATTCCCGGCCAGGGCACACAGGAGAAGCACCCATCTGCTTCTCCACCCCTCCCCCTCTCCTTCCTCTCTGTCTCTCTCTTCCCCTCCTGAGCCGAGGCTCCATTGGAGCAAAGATGGCCCGGGCGCTGGGGATGGCTCCTTGGCCTCTGCCCCAGGCACTAGAGTGGCTCTGGTCACGGCAGAACGACACCCCGGAGGGGCAGAGCATCGCCCCCTGGTGGGCAGAGCGTCGCCCCCTGGTGGGTGTGCCGGGTGGATCCCGGTCGGGCGCAAGCGGGAGTCTGTCTGTCTCGCCCTGTTTCCAGCTTCAGAAAAATACAAAAAAAATAAAATAAAATAAAGAAAATATTACAGGTACACTCGTTTGCTTGCATTCTGAGACACTTTCAGCTGCCAGCTCGCTCTTTGTTCTGGTCCTCGTCTGGTCTGGGATACTCTTACAGTGCCTCCTGTGGAATTTTGACATATTCTGCTAGTTTAGAATGTTTTCTAAATCATCTAAACCTAAATATATGTCTCTAGGTATCCATTTGTGTATCTTGATTGTTGCTTAGGACATCAATAAAAATGTATTGAGAGCCTAGCACCCGAAAAGTATGTTTCTTTAGTCAGAGGACATGTCTTTTATTTTTGTTGTTAAGGTTAGTTTTGGTATCCATCACCCTGCAGGTTTTCAAGCTCATATACATTTTTGGTTAACATTTGAGCCCCATTTTAAATGAAATGAATTTGAAATAAAAATATTTTTTCTAGTTGGTTAAAGTGTCTGGAATTGGGATGTATAGTATGGTTTTTTCTTTCTGGTTCCAAAGAGGGTCATGCCTTTTTAGGTTTGGTCAAGAGTCCTGCCATTTGCTGACTCATGTGAAGAGTATAAAAATAGCAGACTATGGGTCCTCACTGGTGGCTCAATGGATAGAACATTGGCCCAGCGTATTGTTGTCCCAGGTTCAATTCCCAGTCAGGGCACACAGAAGAAGTGACCATCTGCTTCTCCACCCCTACTACTCCCCCTTCTCTCCCTTTTCCCCTCCCATAGTCAGTGGTTCACTTGGTTCGAGTGTGGCTCTGGGTGCTGAGGATAGCTCATTTGGAGTGCATCAGCCCCAGGTGCTGAAAATAACTCAATACTCAAGCACTGGACCCAGACGGGGTTGCCAGATGGATCCCAGTTGAAGCACATTTGAGAGTCTGCATTATTATCTTCCTTTCTCTCACCTAAATAATAATAATAATAATAATAATAATAATAATAATAAAGATTATTTTTTGAGTAAACCTTATAACTCCCAGCCATTGTGGAATGACATTTACTTTTTGAAGTAAAAAATGCAATTTTTTATTCTTTTAACCAAAATAATGACCCTTTTTATCATATCTGGTTTCCTCATTGCCTAGGAGAAGTCCACTATCAAAGCAGATTGTTTTGACTAGGACAGTTGGTAGAAGTCATTTTCCCCTATATCATATTCCTAAGTAAAAAATTTTTATTAGAGATTTGGATCATCAGAAAATTCTCAGTCCTGATAAAGTTATGGAGAAATTGGCCTTCTCCTTATATTCCTTTTGAATGTAATTTTTAGAAAGTTTCCCTTTAGATATTTAGCAGAACATGTCAATAGTTTTGAAGGCTCAATGTCCTTTAAACACAGTGATTCTCAAATTGAGGAACTGATGTATGCAAAGTAGTCAAAGAATTGCATTATGGTTGGCATGCAAAGGACTTTCCTTATAGGGTCGTCAGGAGGATTAAGTAAGATTTTATACAAGAATTGCTTAGAATGGAAGTAATGAACATTAGCTATAACTTCTATTTAATAAGATGTTCTTTTTACCAACTCTACTCTATGTCTATTATGAAGAGATTAGCAGTCACCTAATGCTAGTGCAGTGCCAAATATATGATTTTACTTGGTTTTTATTTAACAATTCTATACCATTTATATGAAAGCACTATTTGAAGCAACTTATCAATATTAACTGTGTGTTAGCTGGCAATGAACCATTGTTTGTTGAAAAAATTTGGCATTACCTTTTTGACAGGGTAAAATAGTAACAATAGTACAATGAACTAGCCTTATCAAAGATTTGTTAAATACTTTGTGTGTCCTTGAAAAGAAGGCACTGTTGTTATCCCCATGTCACAGACTGACCCACTGCTGTGTTCCTGACCTCATCACCCCAGGGCTTCTGCTAGAGTCAGGCTAGAATAAAACTCAAAATCTATTATTATTATTATTATACTACTCACAAATATTAGGTGATATTTTATCACTTCATATTCATTTTGAAATATCTCCTAATTTTTGTGAGCAGTAAATTTAAATTGGAACGTGTGGTCAAACTTTTTTTTAACTTCTCAAACTTAAATGTGCATCTTGACATGCAGAGGATCTTATTAAAATACAGATAGATGTGGTAGATTTGGGTTGGAGTCTGGGGATCTGCGTTTCTGACAACTTTCAGATTACACAGGTGATCAGCAGATCACATTTTGAATAGGCATCCTACTATATTGCTTTTGGAAATAGTAGACTTCCGTCTTGAAGAAATCACTTACTGTAGAAGATGGAAAGGTCACTGGTAGTCTGTTGGTTAGGATCTAACATCCTCATGAGTGTGGTCTGTTAGGTGCATTTGCTAAAGTCTTGAGATTCTGAAACTTATGTCAGTGGGTTTTGAAAGGTTCTCACATTCCCAGAAAGGAATTTATATTTTGTGTTGCACATTTGATAAAATAATATTAAAGTAATAGACATAGGCATCTATTCTGAATCATCGGTTGACTGTCATATAAAAAGTAATATCATGTGGCTTTGGCACCAAGAGATCCCCTAAAGTGACAGTATTGTCTATAATTTGGTGTGCCTTACAGTGAAAGCCCAGAAAACTTACATTCTAAAGTTTAAGAAATCTGTAGATAGTATACTTTATAAATAGTATTTTCTGAAGGAGACCCTCTAAATTTTAATGAATTTGAGTAAGCCACCTGACTTGCCGGATACTTGCCATCTCTAAAATGAGAGGAGTGGGTTGAAGGGATCTCTTAGGTCCTGTTCTGCTAAAATATAAAAACCTAGAGGTTATTTTTTGGTGGGTGGGACAAGCTTAGAAGCATAAGGCAGGTACATTCATTGGATAACAACATCTGAAAGCAAACCAGAAAGAGAACTGATGTGTCCTGAAATGAGTTGTCATCTCCTATTGTAAATAGCAGTGATATTTTACATTTGGGGGCATTTGCTTTTGTGGCCATTGAACCTTATTCTACTACAAGTTAATTTGCCTATCTAATCCTATCAGAAAATGACTGATCAAATCTACTGGGTCACAAAATTAAAAGTGAATAGTAGAGACATTTTCATTACTTCTTTTCTAGTCACTAAATTTTGACGACAGAGTTCTAAAAAATAATATGCTGCTAGCTGGTGAGAATTATAGGCAACAGAGAGGTAGAGAGAGAGGACATAAATAAGATTTATGGTTGAAAATGTGGAAAATGGAGACTCATTAAATATCTTGAAATCACTATTTTTTTATTGATTGATTTTAGAGAGACAGAGAGAGAAGCATTCATCTGTTGTTCCACTTAGTTGTGCGTTCATTGGTCACTTTCTATATGTCCCTTGACTGAGGATTGAACCTGCAACCTTGCTGTTTTGGGAGGGCATTTTCACTGACTGAGCTAACCAGCCAGGGCCTGAAGTCACATATTGTTAGTTCTAAATAAAATAACTTATTACTAAGGAGTGCAGAAAAATTAATTGGCTAAAAATACAACTTTGGCTTTCATTAATATACTTCTGTTTATTTGTAAAAAGGTATATGTAGGCCTCAGTCACTATTTCTGGAATGAAACTAGTCCCTTCTATTTACGTCTTAGGTAAGGCAACCAATAAATCTAATGGTCTAAACCTTAGCCTGAGGTTCCTAACCTAGGACATGGTTCTCTGGATGCTGGAAGCAATCATCTTCATATTTATTAAGAAACAGAGATCCCATGAGATGATTTCTTTCCTCTGAGAGATCAAAAGAATATTGGTACATCTAGCCTTCTTGTTTTGCAAAAATGATTCAGCAATTTTATGTTTGCTTGAAATAAAATTGCTTTCTGCCATTTTTATGTGAGAAGAAAGTATTTAATATTTATCTCAGCCTTGCAGACAGTTTCAGATCCAGAGATGCAGGAATCACCCCATGACATGATATTGGCTCTTATACTTTTCTTTACTTTTGTTCCTTTTATGGTTCCTGGAATATTTTTCTTCACCATTGAAGTAGACACTTGAGAAAGCATGTCTGCAGGCAGCACAAATAGGTAGAATTTACCACAATTATGAAGAGGCATAATTGGTTTTGGACAGGACATACAATATTGCCATTGTGGGGGTCAGTGTCACGTGACGTAGATGTGCTTTGCTGACTCTTATCCACTGTTTTCAGACAAGTACCTGACCACGTGAAGTCCTGTGAATGGGAGAGGCAGAGCCAAGAATCAGTGTTTCAATCTCCCATTTCACCTCTTCCTGCCTTTCTCTCACCCGAGGGCAGTTTGTGAGTTCTTTGGACATACCCAAAGGGAAGAAATAACGATGAGGTCAGAAAGCAGCCAACATTTCAAATTGTTGGCAGGTTAAACTCATGAGAAGACATGGAATGGGACTACATGAGCCCATGGCAAGAGAGATGCCTGGGAGGGAGAGAAATAAGAGACAGGGTAACCTTGGGTAGGGGAGGAATGGGAAATAATTAAACCTAAATTATAACACTGGGAGCTAGCTTAATGGACAGATGAGTATCAGAAAGAATATAAGCATTCAGATGGATTGAGGCTGTCTCTCAAAAGGCATCCTGAAGAAATAAAAATATGAGAAGACTGAGGAAAAAGTTAGGGAGAATGAATAGAAATGTTAAGTAGAATCCCTGAAAGGCAGAGAAGTGAACTGAGGTCAGGGAGTATTTGGAGACATAATGTCTAAGAATATAAAGAATGCAGTGAAAACTGAAGACCTCATATAGGAAAGGTTAATGGACTACCAAACAGGAGGACTAAGTTGTGTTGGGTTGAATAATGTCCCCCCAAAAGGGAACCTCAGAACTTAATCTTATTTGAAAATAGGATCTTTGCAGATGTAATTAGTCAAGATGACTTTGTACTTAGAGTGGGTCCTAAACTGATGACCTGTGTCTTCATAAAAAGAGAGGACACCCAGACACATGGCTACGTGAAGACAGAGGCAGAGGCTGCAGTGATTCGTCTACATGCCAAGGGATGCCAAGGATTTGGGGCAGCCACTAGAAGCCAGGGGGGAAAAAGGGAGAATTCTGCCCTGGAATGTCCAGAGGGAGCAAGGACCTACCAACTTGTGTCCAGTCTTCTTCTAGCCTCTAAAACTGTGAGAATGTCCATTTCTGTTGTATTAAGCTGCCCAGATAGTGACATCTGTTACTGTGTCCCTCAGAAACTAACACATAACCCTACCCCTTGACCCTTCAACAAAACTCGGAACAAGTTTGAAATAAAAACTACAGTATCCTCCAGTGAATGGGAATCTGATTGTCATTGGACTTTTCTCCATAGAAACACCAGAATGTGAGAAAGCAAAGGAATAATAGTTTTAAAATCTTGTAACAAGCAAGTTTAAGCTTAGAATTTAAATGCTGGCTACCATATTTAAGTAGGAGGGTAAAAGGAAGATATCCTGTGTAAAAGTCTCAGTTAGTCATATGTATTGAGAGCCTCTCTGAAAGTAACTTTAGAACATGCTCCAGGAGAAAAAAAGAGAAACAAAAGTATGTAGGAGGAAGAAATGAAATGTGGGGAATAAGAACAAGTAGGAACTTAGTGAGTTTTGTTCCAAGAAGCAATGACAACTTTAGTTCTTAGGAGTGTGATAGGGTAAATAATGGGAAAATTTTCCACTAGAAAAAGAATTTGAAATGCCGAATAAAATACACAAATATTCACCCAAAAGCATAGGTGAGCTTTGGATAAAAAGGAAGGGGGAAAAACAAAGAAGAAACTAAAAGTCAAAAGAAGAATGAAGCCCTGGCTCGATAGCTTAGTTGCTTAGAGCTTTGTCCAGAAGTGCAGACATTGCCGGTTCAATCCCCAGTCAGGGCTCATACAGGAACATATCTATGTTTCTCTCTCTCTCTCTCTCTCTCACCAATAAATAAATAAATAATTTAAAAATCCCAAAAAAGAAAGATGCAAGGGGAGGATGTCTATAGACCTCTGTAACTAACAAAATGAAATGTACACGATTGCTTGAGTGCGCAAACAACTACAAAAAAAAATGTTGTATATCAGTAACTATTAGGAATTATAACACAGTATCATTTCAACACATAAGAAATTAGACAGGAGAAAGAGGGGGATGAGCTGTGAAGGAGTACCAATATGGTAAGAATATACTGAGGACATAGACGGGATCTGCTTTTAATACTGATGGGAAATTAAGCATTAGTATGGATTGTAATAGGAATACCCACTTTTAAAATAGGAGTGGAATGTATTATTTCATATCTACAGGAAACATTCTGATCTAGCCAGTAGAAATAGGAAAGAGAAAAAAGTGGAAAAGCTGAAATAGGATGTTCAAAATAAGCTCAGAAAATAATTGGCATAAATGTATGGGGTCTAAACTAATCAAGACAGACTGTCCAATGGATAGAAAACAAAGTGCTGTAATATACTGTTTATGAAAACCATTTAAAAGGACACAGACTGAAGATAAGGGGCAGAAAAAGTTATGCTTGTCAGATACAAACAAAAAGAAAAAGGAACAATAGATGAAGGAAGTATAACAAGCAGGAACATGTATGTACATGCAATAATATAGAAAGCATAATTATGGCATTTGACATTGACCAATTGTGGTTAGAAATCTAACAGTCTTCTCAGAAACTGAAGAAACAGTGAGACTAAAAGTAAGCAGAGAAAGTTTTGGATGAATTTGGTCTGTCATATATGTAGACAAATACATGAATCCTTATTCAACAAAAGCAGAATCTATTTTATTTCGGAGGGCATGAGAAGCTGGCACGTGCTTCATCTTTTAATAGATCCGGAAGGAAGCTTTATACTAAAATATTAACATTATAGAGGTTCTTTTCTCTGCAATGTTTTAAAATCAGTCATCACTAACAGAAATATAGCAAAATGTAGTATATGTGTGAAAATGAGATGACATACTACAAAATAATCCTCAGGTTAAATAGAGAATGATAAGAAAAGCAAAATTTTAAAGTTGAGTGATAATAAAAGCAAAATCAGTCAAAATTTGAGAGAGATTGCTAATGAGATACTTTAAAGGCAATATATAGCTTCTGTTACCCAAGAAAAAAAATAGTCTGAAACCCCATAAGTTTAATGTTCAACTCAAGTAATTAGAAAAACTGCAACATGGTAAATCTGAAGAAACAAGTAAGGAAGAAAAATAAAGAGAAACAAATATGAGTTCACAAAATAAGCAACAAAGCACAATTCATTAATAAAAGCAATGAACCAAAAATTGGTTCTTTGAAACACTTAACAGGCTAAATATAATTTTTGCAAGACTGATGAAGAAAAACATATATCCATTAAAAAAAAATAATCAAATTAACATAAAATACAAAAGAAGTAAAATAAATAAAAGAAATAATTATGGATTGCATTTTTATTTTTAAAAAAATATGAGGAGTGATGTCAGAGAAATGGTGCCGTGAGGAGTGCTCCCCATACCTCTCCCCAAAATTTCAACAAGTTCTACAACCAGAGACAGAAAAATCTATCCCTGGAGCATCTGGAAGTCCCACACACTGAACAAGAAGGTATGATTGTGTGAAAAGTTGGCTAAATATATAATCAACCCTGAAGGAAATAAGAGGGAGAACTGAACACTCCACCTTCCTCACTAGCCTGAGCAAGGGCTGCTTTCACTGAGAATGTGGGGGCTGGGAGCACAGAGGGAACCGGGCTGGGGCACAGACGTTCAAGCCAAGGAAAGAGTGTACCTGTGGCGACTCAGCCCATGCGAGCTGACGCCGGCTTCAGACCCCGGCAAAGGTGGGCGAGCGGCGGCCGCCATTAACCCCAATATCCTGATCAGCGAGCGCACACAGTGTACAAGAGATTCCTCCTAGCGCCCCGGGCATGGGCACCCATGTTCCTGGACAGAGGGACAGGGTCAGAGGCCTCTGCATGGACTGCGACCAGAGTCTTGATGTGGCCCCTGCATCCTGAACAGCATGAACAGCAGCGTGCAGGGAGTGCACAAAAGCAAACTTGCCTATGCCCGAACTTCTCCGGGTGGGTGGGGTGCCTCACCCAGCCACTCAGGCTAACATCCTGGGGAAGAAAAAACACAGAAGCGCTAGGGGGAGGGGTGTGCAGGCAGCTTGCAGACTGTCTCTGGAGCAGATCTGAGGATCCAATTGCTGAAATTAGCTTAACCCACAGTCTGCTCACCGCCCAACTGACTTACACGGTTCTAGTTGACAAGGTCTCTCTCAGATCAGCAATCTAAGACAAGAGACGTGATATTTATTAGTGCCTCTTGCTGTGCACGTAGGGGTGGGGGCAACTTCCTGTCAGCTGATACAGGGTGAAAAACACATTCTCACGGAAAAAAACCTCAGAGAACACTGCAGAAGTTAGCCAGTCTAGGCTGTAGGCTTTTTAACAAGGAAGAAGCCTGCGGAAAGCAATCCCATGGAATGCTAAGGCAAATATAACTAGATATACCTGGGGAACTGAACAGAAGTCAACACGCCCCCCTACCTGCTTAAGCTAGTGGCTCTATACTCAGGGCTGTGTGCTAAAAGAAGGGACTTGGCAGCTTTTAAGACCTCCTGTTCTGCAGGCAGCAACTGGGGCATCTTCTTCCCAGCCAATACAGGTTACAAAGTGCAAAAAGCCTGGGGAGAGGGATCCCACAGAGTGCTGAGGCATACTGGACATGCCGGGAGGCTCATAGAAAGGCACCTTGAGAGCAATTGGCTCCCAGCCCTGCCTGATTACGCTGGCAGCTCTGACAGAGCCTTACCCAGGACCCTGCACTGAGTGGGGATAGAGTGGGGATCTGCCAGATTTTTGAGCCTCTTAATCTCCAGGCAGTGGCAGCGGCAACCTCATAGCTGGATCATCAGGCTGCTAATTCAGGAAGGAGAAACTAGGAGAGAGGCTCCGGGAAAATGGACTCTCCCATTGTTGGAGCCTGCAAACGCTAACAAGCCCCAACTACCAACGAGACTGAGACCTAGTATATGACATCGCCAAAGAGACACATCAACTGCAAATCTCTACCTAACATGCCACAGGGGCAGAGCCTGGGGTACAGAGCCACCGACCAGGAAGAGGGAGAGGAAAGAAAAAGGAAGAAGAGAACCTCTCAAAATCAAGAATAATCCACAGTCTTTAAAAGTCTTTATAACTTTTTCCACTTTTTTTTGTTTCTTTTATCTTCTTATCTTTATTTTTTTCTTCTTCCACCTTGACCCTTTTATTCTCTGCTCATCTTATTCTTTTCTCTTCATCTTAAACTACATTACCCATAAGTGTTACATTTCCCATTTTTTTCTTTTCTTTTTTCTTTCTCTTTATGAGGGTTATACTCTAAAACCCTTAACTCTCTCCTTTTCTTACTTTTTTTTCTTTTTTTCCTTTTTCTTTTTTCTTCCTCTATCTTAGTTTCTTCTTTTCTCCCTTAGTTTTCCTCTCAATCGATCCTCACTCACACAAAAATTATTTTATTTTGAATTCAAATTTTTTCTTTGTGGCATTTTGTGTGCATTTTACTCACTTTTTAACTCATCAGCATTCCCCCCAACCTTGGCTCTCCATTCTATGTAGTTTTTGTTCCACTTAATACAATAGTATTTTTTTTCTTTTCCTTGTTTTCCTTTTATCTCTTTCACTATATTTCTCAGTCGACCATTATTTACAAGCAAATTATATTATTCTCGATCAAATTTTTTTCCTTTTTTGCATTTTGTGGGTCCCTACCTCCTTTTTGTCCCTTTATCACTTCTCCCCAACTGAGGCCCTTCGTTATAGGTAGGTTTTGTTCCATTTAGCACAATATAATTCTCAGTTTTTTATGGTATTTTCTCAGAAAGGGACAGAAAAAAGAATAAAAAGAAATAATAATTTTTAATTTTATATATTTTTTTAACTTTTTATTCTCTATTAATTTTCATTAGTGGTATTGACAAAACCACCCTCAGATGCCATTAAGGAAAAGGAAATGAAATATCAAGGATACAAAAGACAGAGATGTAGCACAGATAGATGAGGAAAAATCTATAGAAAAATAATTTAATAGATTTGAAACTTTGGAGTTAAATTATAGAGAATTTAAAATAGAAATCCTAAAAATACTCAGAGATATACAAGAACACACAGAAAGGCAATTTAGGGAGCTCAAAAAACAACTCAACGAACACAAAGAATATATTACCAAGGAAATTGAAACTATGAAAACAAATCAAACAGAGATGAAAAACTCAATTCATGAACTGAAAAACGAGGTAACAAACTTAACTAATAGAACAGACCAGATAGAAGAGAGGATTAGTGATAAAGAAGACAGGCAACTTGGGGCACAACAGAGAAAAGAAGAGAGAGACTCAAGAATTAAGAAAAATGAAAAAGCCCTACTGGAACTGTCTGACTCCATCAAAAAGAGTCTCCATTATATAAGAATAATAAGTATATCAGAAGGAGAAGAGAGAGAAAATGGAAGGAGAACATATTCAAACAAATAATAGATGAGAAATTCCCAAGCCTGTGGAAAGAACTAAAGCCTCGAATTCAAGAAGCAAACAGAACACCAAATTATCTTAACCCCAACAAACCTACTCCAAGACACATCATAATCTAATTGGCACAGAATGACAAAGAAAAAATTCTCAAGGCAGCCTGGGAAAAGAAGAATACAACATATAAAGGAAGGCCTATTAGATTATCATTGGATTTCTTAGCAGAAACTCTACAAGCTAGAAGAGAGTGGACCCTAATATTTAAAGTTCTGAAAGAGAGGAACTTCCAGCCAAGAATCCTAGACCCATCAAAGTTATCCTTTAAATATGAGGGAAAAATAAAAACATTCACAGATACAGAAAAGATGATGAAATTTATCATCAGAAAACCCCCAGTTCAGGAAATACTAAAGGGGGTTTTCCATTCAGATACAAAGAATAAAACAAAACAAAACCACAAGTAAAAGCTTCACCAAGAACATAATAAAACCAAATTTATACTGTGACAACAAAAACAAAAAAGGGCAGAGGATGCAAATTAACAGTATCAAAGGATGATGGAGTGCAGAAGCTCTCATAATATAGTGTACTACAATGAACATGGTAGGTACCCTTTTCATTACTTAATGGTAACCACCCTGGAAAAAACCACCACAGAAGCACATGACTTGAAAAAAAGAAGTAACAGAAAAAAGAAGTATGGATTACAACCAAACAAAAACAAATAATAGAAAAAAAAGGAGAAGAATCAAACAAGATGCAAAACTAACAAAAAGCAATATATATAACGGCAATAGGGAACCTCAAGTGTCAATAATTACACTAAATGTAAATGAATTAAACTCACCAATATAGAGACACAGAGTAGCAGAATGGATTAAAAAAGAAAATCCAACTGTATGCTCCCTACAAGAAACACGTCTAAGCAACAAGGACAAAAACAAATTCAAAGTGAAAGGCTTGAAAACAATACTCCAAGCAAATAACATTCAAAAAAAAGCAGGTGTAGCAATACCCATATCTAACAATGCTGACTACAAGACAGCAAAAGTAATCAGAGACAAAAATGGACATTTCATAATGATTAAGAGGACAGTGAATCAAGAAGACATAACAATCCTTAATATATATGCATCAATCCAAGGCGCACCAAAATATATAAGACAGCTACTGACTGACCTAAAAACAAAAACTGACAAAAATAAAATCATACTAGGAGACCTCAGTATGCCGCTGATGGCTCTAGATCGTTCATCCAAACAGAAAATCAATAAAGAAATATTGGCCTTAAATGATACACTAGAGCAATTGGATATGATAGACATCTACAGGACATTTCATCCCAAAGTGACAGAGTACACATTTTTCACTAGTGTACTCGGAACATTCTCAAGAATTGACCATATGTTGGGCCTCAAAAATAACATCAGCAAATTCAGAAAAATTGAAATAGTACCAAGCATATTTTCTGATCATAAAGCCTTGAAACTAGAATTCAACTTCAAAAAAGAGGTAAAAAAAACTCCACAAAAATGTGGAAACTAAACAACATACTTTTAAAAAATGAATGAGTCAAAGAAAAAAGCAAAGAGATCAAAAGATATATACAGACAAATGAGAATGACAATACGACATATCAGAATCTCTGGGATGCAACAAAAGCAGTAATAAG